>NC_090376.1:118607315-118943160 GCF_036365525.1 Heterodontus francisci | reverse complement strand
TGCACTGTTGGAGGGTCAGTACTGAGGGAGTGCTGCACTGTCGGAGGGTCAGTACTGAGGGAGTGCTGCGCTGTCGGAGGGTCAGTACTGAGGGAGTACTGTACTGTCAGAGGGTCAGTACTGAGGGAGTGCTGCACTGTCGGAGGGTCAGTACTGAGGGAGTGCTGCACTGTCGGAGGGTCAGTACTGAGGGAGTGCTGCGCTGTCGGAGGGTCAGTACTGAGGGAGTACTGTACTGTCAGAGGGTCAGTACTGAGGGAGTGCTGCACTGTCGGAGGGTCAGTACTGAGGGAGCGCTGCACTGTCGGAGGGTCAGTACTGAGGGAGTGCTGCACTGTCGGAGGGTCAGTACTGAGGGAGTGCTGCACTGTCGGAGGGTCAGTACTGAGGGAGTGCTGCACTGTCGGAGGGTCAGTACTGAGGGAGTGCTGCACTGTCAGAGGGTCAGTACTGATGGAGTGCTGCACTGTCAGAGGGTAAGTACTGAGGGAGTGCTGCACTATTGGAGGGTCAGTACCGAGGGAGTGCTGCACTGTCAGAGGGTAAGTACTGAGGGAGTGCTGCACTATTGGAGGGTCAGTACTGGGTCAGTACTGAGGGAGTGCTGCACTATTGGAGGGTCAGTACCGAGGGAGTGCTGCACTGTCAGAGGGTAAGTAATGAGGGAGTGCTGCACTATTGGAGGGTCAGTACTGGGTCAGTACTGAGGGAGTGCTGCACTATTGGAGGGTCAGTACTGAGGGAGTGCTGCACTGTTGGAGGGGCTGCTTTTAGGATATGAAGCTAAACCAAGAGGCCAGTTGCCCCCTCAGGTGGATGTAACAGATTTCACAGCCACTATTTTAAGAGAAGTAGGGGAGTTCTCCCCAGTGTCTGAACCAGTTCAAATGATCAGGGAATTTTAAATGGAAGTGAGTTATGCCCAAGACCACTCACATTCCTATTTTCCATGATCTTTTCCGCTGGTTCAAGATTCAATTCTCCCACACTAGGCCCCGTTCACAAAATAGGCTGCGTCCCAGGAGCGACTTTGCAAGAATCCGCTGATTACACTGTCTTGGGAAGGCTCATTAAATTACACTCATTCTCTTACAGGTGCACAGGCACCAGTCAGCAAGTTTCAAAAGTTTCTTCACATCAAGAGTATTTAATTCACTAAGAACCTGACTAGTGCACACCGACAAAATGAGAAAATGGTTCAGTAAAATATTTTAAATTATTTTTGGATATTTTAAGTCAGGTTTCTCACAAGTGGAGGACTGGACACTGATTGAAAATGCTTCATTTTGGTGATAACCCCATTTTCATCTGTATTAATAAAGCTGCACCAGGTTACAGTTCTTAAATATATCATGAAATATTGCTTAATGGAGAAAAACAGTGCGATTTTATTCAATTCTGTTGTCTAATTGCACTGATGGATGGGAAATTTTACGTTTGTTTTTATGCAAATGATTTTTAGCAGAAACTTGAAGCCTAGACCACCTTGTGTATTGTGTGCGCGTTTTGTACACAATTTCCCCATTGTACCCAAAGCAGAAACTCTATTGTGTTGTTTGGTTGTTGGGTGCTTACCATCATGAAGGAATAGCCGATCCAGAGGGAATGCCAACCACTGGGGCACAGCGGAATTTGTATTGTTTGGCTATGAACAGCAATCACCATGGCTGGAGCTTCACAAACAGAGCATCTGTAAAGCAGTCAACAGGTTCTTATATTATTCCAGCTCCAACACTGTGTTATCACTGGGCCAACAGACAGAAGTCAATAAATCTGGTAATCTCAGAATTAGTACCTGGAAACAAATAAATCCGATTGCCTTAGAATTAGTGGCTCACTAACCTGTCATCACTACCTGGCCTCGCTCACACATAACTCCTGCAAAACGCCTTCCGATAGTTAGCATAATTTCATTAGTTGTCCTTCTGAGGGCCACCAGGGGTGGATAATGAATATGTGAAAGAGAATGAAAGTGAACTTTCCGCAGACTGCAGCAAGCGCTGAGAGACTATAAGCTCCCGATGAAGGTCAGGAATTGTGAGGGTGCATTTTGCATGTCCTTTAGACTTTCCTTTCTCATGCCCACTGCTCACTTCAACAACACTTTCACCGCTACAGCTGATTTTACAAGCTTACTGTACTGGAAAGGAGTCAGGTCTGACCAGGAACATACTTCTGAGATTCAGGCTCGCTCGCTCTGTAAATTTCCATTCACTGATGTAAAGGAACTCAAAATGGAGAGCAGCCGGTGCCCGAGCTTACAATGGTTGTGGGGTAGATTCCACAATCCTAACTTTGCAGCGGAGACCAGGTTGCAGGAATTCACAGACTGCGTGGTCAGCTATCCCTGAGAGATCAGCAGTTTCACACCGGATGCATATAAGCTGCAAAACTCCTGTATACACTCGTATAATCATCTTGTCGTCTCAGTAGAATTATTTAAAATTTGCAGCACTGAATCAGGCCATTCGGCCCAACTGGCCTCTGCTGGTGTTTCTGCTTCACACGAGCCTCCTCCCACTCCCCCTTTTCCTCTCATCCTATCAGCATATCCTTCTATTCCGTTCTCCCTCATGTGTTTATCCAGCTTCCTCTTAAATGCATTGATACTATTCACCTCAACCACTCCATGTGGTAGTGAGTTCCACATTCTCAGCACTCTCTGGGTAAAGAGGTTTCTCCTGAATTGCCTAATGGATTTATTAGTGACTGCCTTATATTGACGGCCCCCTAGCTCTGGTCTCTTCCACGAGTGAAAGCACTTTCTCTACGTCTACCCTATCAAACCCTTTCATAATATTAAAGACCTCTATCAGGTCACCCCTCAGTCTTCTCTTTTCTGGAATAAAGAGCCCCAGTCTGTTCAGTCTTTCCTGACGGTTATAACCTCTCAGTTCTGGTATCATCCTTGTGAATAGCTACTGTAGTAAAACATTGCAACTTTTAATAACTAGCTGTGTGAAGATGTTTCTGCTAACTAAACCCCTTATTCTACTTGTAATAATGAAATAAGCAGATGACACAGATTTAAGGTGATTGGCAAAAGTATCAGAGGGAGAGATGAGGAGAATGTTTTTGACACAGTGAGTTGTTGTGATCTGGAACGCGCTGCCTGAAAGGGCGGTGGAAGCAGATTCAATAGTAACTTTCAAAGGGGAATTGGATAAATACTTGAACAGAAAGCGGGGCGATGGGGAAAGTGCGGGGGACTGATTGGATAGCTCTTTCAAAGAGCCAGCACAGACACGATGGGCTGAATGGCCTCCTTCAGATTCAGTAAATCTGTGTTTATAGCCTCTTATTACTGTGATATTCTGTCTTTCTCAACATCTAAAGAGTTACACAGTGCCACAATATCTGCAGTCTCACCGGCTGATAAATGGTTTGATAGTTTGACCAATTACTGGAGCCATACTCATCGGCATTGGTTCGGGTGTGGCCAGCCAATAGGAATAGTCGTTTCTTGACGCAAAGTTGCAGACATTGTTGATGTTACAGAAGAGAAAGGGCATAGTGCTGAATCTTCGTAAGCAACTCCCTGCTGTGCCTGCATGATGAAAAGACAAGGTTAGCTGAATTGCAGCACAGGTCACGAGCTGACTTGTCTCTGAGTGTTCAGCAGTGATCAAAATAACGGAGCATTGTCCAGGGTGGAAGGGCTGACTGGGCACCAGCAATAAATATTACACTATAGATGTTTACCAGTTCCCACTCCAGCCACAGGGTTTTGTGTGCAGAGGTAAACTGACCCTGCAGGAAATGTGTATGGCCACTGGTCCCGAAGCCCAATTCCTCGTCTGTGTTCCAGCCCCCATGTTTCTTTAGTGATTCTCCCACTCTGCCACACAAAGTGGTGGGGAAACCCTGGGCAGGAAATTCGGCTGCACCCATTTTACAGGCAATGAAACGGGTGCCAAAGGGTCTAATTGTGGCAGCCGTCCCACTATGGAAGTGCAGTACCTGCAATGTTGGTAAAGACTCCTGTACAGAACGTCCTGGGCCCCTGCTGAACCTGGGTTTAGACCCCTTGCTTATGCAAATCGGGATTTTAACACCAATTTGAAGCCCCCTTTACAAAATTCATTAGCGAATGATCACGTGTTCTGAGATCAGCTTTCTCAAGTGCTTGCCGGCCAAGTCAGCAGTTCTTAAAGGGCTGCTGGAAACAGCCAGCAGAAAAGCAAGTTTTTAATTCCTGCTCCTCCTGGCTCCATATTGAATTCCCACTGCCAATTGCTGCTCGCCCCTCCCTCCCGAATGTCTCAAACTCTCCCCTCTTGGGTCAGTGTCAGAGCTGACTGATCTTCAGCAATGGTCACTTGCACCTTGAACAGTGGTCATTGCTTTCAGCTTGCTGGCAGTAAACCGATCAGGCCGAGGAGCAAGTTTGCCACGTTCCTCCTGTTGAGCCTCCTGATGAGGCGTGTGCTGCACCAGGATTACTCCCTGATCCAAACAGGATCCATTGCCGGGGCCCCTATTTCCACACAACAAGATTTGCACCATATTTCCGGTGAAGTTATAACAGGAGGAGCTCTGAGGAAAGCCTGGCCTCTGTGCCTGGGACTGCAGTTCAGGAAATATACCTGAGGTGGAAAGTATTACCGGGCCTTTCAATCACTCACCCAAGTCTTGGCCATGAGCTCTCTCGTTGCCCTGGACATAAAGCAGTGAGAACCCATCATAGATTTTCGAAGTCCCATGAGGACAGGTCGGAACCTCTGTTGTTTGGCTGTGTCGGGTCACGAGGAAGCCATGTGCTATTGAAGCAGGACCAGGGTATCCTCGAGGACCAGGGGTCCCTTCTGGGCCTGCAGGTCCTGGATATCCCCTTGGACCTTAAAGACAGGGACAGAAATGAGGCAATTAAACATCGCAGTGTGTGTTAGAACAATCACAACAACAACAGCTTGCATTTATATAGCACCTTTAACATTATAAAACATCCCAGGGCACTTCGCAGGATGGGTGTCACATAAAATTTAACACTGAGCCACGAAAGGCCATGTTAGGTCATGTGACCAAAATAAAGCAGTAGTTTTAAAGAGTGTCTTAAACGAGGAGAGGGATGTAGAGAGGTAGAGATTTAGCAAGGGAATTCCAGAGCTTAGGGCCCAGGCAGCTGAAGGCACGGCCGCCAATGGTGGAGCGATGGAAATCAGAGATGCTTAAGAGGCCAGAATTGGAAGAGTGCAGAGGGTTGTAGGGCTGGAGGAGGTCACAGGAATAGGGAGGGGGGAGGTCACAGGAATAGGAAGGGGGGAGGTCACAGGAATAGGGAGGGAGGAGGTCACAGGAATAGGGCTGGAGGAGGTCACAGAAATAGGGAGGGGGGAGGTCACAGGAATAGGGAGGGAGGAGGTCACAGGAATAGGGAGGGAGGAGGTCACAGGAATAGGGCTGGAGGAGGTCACAGGAATAGGGAGGGCGGAGGTCACAGGAATAGGGAGGGGGGAGGTCACAGGAATAGGGAGGGAGGAGGTCACAGGAATAGGGAGGGGGGAGGTCACAGGAATAGGGAGGGGGAGGTCATGGAGGGATTTCAACACTAGGGTGAGAAACATAAAATTGAGATGTTGCTTCACCTGGATCCAATGTAAGTCAGCAAACACAGGCAGGAAGGGTGAGTGAGACTTAGTGGAGAGTTAGAATGAGCTCAAGTTTGCAGAGGGTAGAATGTGGGAGAGCAGCCTGGAGTGCATTGGAATAGTCAAGTCTAGAGGTAACAAAGGCATGAATGAGGGCTTCAGCAGCAGATGAGCTGAGATGGGGAGGAGTCGGGTGATGCCACTGAGGTGGAAATAAGCGGTCTTAGTAATGGAGCAATTTGGAATCAGAAGCTCATCTTAGGGTGAAATGGGGCAGTGAGTTTGCAAACAGTCTAGGTCAGTCTTAGACATTTGCAAGTTGAGAGAGGGATGGAGTCAGTGGTGAGGGAACAGAGTTTGTGGTGGGGACCGAAGACAATAGCTTCAGACTTCCCAACGGAGAGTTGGAGGAAATTTCTGCTCATCCAGTACTGGAAGAATTCAAAATCTAAAATTTAGTTAAAATAACAACAGTGTAAATTATTTTCTCACACGTTATCGCTGCCAGAATTTGATTGGAACGGAGTCTGTTCACTTTTGAGGTCCTTAGTTTTTAAGAAATAAAGTTTACTGAGAACTGAGTGCCTTTGTCCCCAGAATCCCCACCCGTTTAAAGGCCAGTCTCCATTAGATCGCAGCTGCCAAAGGAAAGCAAAACTCCTTCTGACTGCACCATCTTTGCAGCATGATGAAAGGCTGATCAATTCTACTCTTCTTGGGCATTAACAGAAGAGCAGACAGCGAATGTGATCTATAGAGACTGTCCTTGGATTTAGTCCATGCTTCATCAACCCACGCTAAGCCTTTTGACCTGTGTGTAGATTCTGTAAACAAGTTCTTTTTAAGACCATGAAAATATCTAAGCCCAACAGAATGCCTTGTTGACAAGAGTGCAGAACTGGGCACAGAGTGTAATGTGTGCAGATCTCTGGTCTGAATTTCTGGTCACTCATCTAAAACCACCAGAAAATCAGGAGTGTATATGAGATCGAAGCTGAGACCAGAGTCACGTAACTTGTACTCTGAATGGACATTGCAAGGTATTCAGTATCACTCATTGACGACACCACAGAAACCAATATTCCCATGGGTCAAGCAGCTGCCATCTGTACACTAACTTCTAAAGCAATGCTGACCTGCTGGACCAGACGGGCCAACTTCTCCTTTCAGTCCAGGTCTCCCATCAAATCCAGGAGCCCCCTGATCACCAGGAGCCCCAACTGGGCCTGTCGAACCTGTGTGAGTAATAGATTAAGATGGCAATTAACATTCCCATTAATCTGCAGTTATCCTTCACTGTGGGGATGCACAGGAGGCCAGAGTGCTCAGATAGCTTTTAACTCGAGGAAGTTACACAGACAGGGGAGGGGCAAGGCCTGGGAGGAATCTGAACATTTGTTGTTAATGGTACAATGCAAAGGACTTTGCTCCCGGAAGGGAATCTCATCTATTGGGAGCACACAGCAAATATCCAGGTGCTCATGGTAAGCCATGTGCAGTTCATGAAGCAGCTTGTGAACTGTGACCTGGGGCTGAACTGGGGGGGGGGGAGCGTGGGGGGGTGGGGTGGGTCACCAGGGCCACCACCAAAATTGCAACTGATTATTTCCGGAATTCCATATTATATGGTCGGGGATATTTGCTTACCGATGTCACCTTTAATGCCTGGAAACCCTGGATATCCCTTTGCTCCGTCCTCTCCCGGCCGACCAGGTAAGCCGGGATCTCCCTTCACGATCTGCAGAGGGCCCTGTGGCCCGACAGGACCTAGTGGACCTGTTAACAAAGTATTGCATCATGTGTGAAACGTCTGGCGGATGACAGTCTGAAGCAGATTCTCTATTTAAATTCATAAAATATCACGACTCTCCAGTAGGTGTTGAGAGCGAAATGGAAAAGGAACAAGAGTATTTACCTGGTGGTCCAGGTGACCCTCTCTCACCCTGTGTGCCTGGAAATCCAGGGGCTCCCGAATTACCTTTTATTCCTAGAAAGACATTTGTGAGAATGACATTACACACACTGGGTTTCAAATCTGAAACTGTCCACGTTTTAGAAAGAAATCTAACATTTAAACAATACCATGGATATAAAGTGTGTTACAATGCATTTCACTACACATTCTTATCTATCCAATCATAGTAAGAGAATCAGCTGCAATGGCTTTTCTTCCTGCCCCCACACTGTTACCTCTGGTATCCCCCAAGATCTATCCTTGACCCCCTCCTCTTTCTCAGCTACTTGCTGCTCTTCATTTCAAAGACCAAAGCCATCGTCTTTAGTTCCTGCCACAATGTTTCCTTCCAATTTTCAACCGCAATCCAAGCTCTCATTACTGATTTAAAATGAGAGACAGCTAACAGGATAGATGTTTAGATGTGTGTAACACTCCTCTTTTAAACTATACATCGGTCTAGCATTCGAAGAGTGCACTGAGAATGGAAACTAAAGCAGATCCTGGTGTCAGCGGGAGGAAATCTGAGGAGGAAGCGGGAACATTGGTTTTCCCATATTAGTGAGCGGGTTATTTGGAATGGAGGAATTTCTAGACAATGAAAAACCAGGATCCAACTTTTGCTACCTTGATAGTCACATGTTCCAATGATTATGAAGTTGTTGACTAGTCATAGCGATCAATCTCTATCAATTAGACTGAACAGACCCAGACATAAAACATGGACATAACAAAAACAAAAAGTGCTGGAAATACTCAGCAGGTCTGGCAGCATCTGTGGAGAGAGAAGCAGAGTTAACGTTTCAGGTCTGTGACCCTTCTTTAGAACTGGTAAAGGTTAGAAAAGAATTAGGTTTTAAGCAAGTGAAGGGTAGGGGTGGGAGAGAGAACAAAAGGGAAGATGTGTGATAGGGCAGCGGGCAGGAGAGATTAAATAACAAAGCTGTCCTGGGACAAAGGCAAAGAGAGTGTTAATGCTTGTGGTGAAAGACAAAGCATTAGTCCACAGAGAGTGTTAATAGCAGAATTATGAGCAGGTCTGAAAATCAGGCACATGGTTAAAAAATAAAATATTAAAAAAGGGCCAGTCATGCTCTGAAGTTATTGAATTGAATGTTCAGTCTGCAAGGCTGGAGAGTGCCTGATCAAAAGATCAGGTGCTGCTCCTCGAGCTTGCACGGATGTTCACTGGAACACTGGAGCAAGCTAAAGACAGAAATGTTGGCATGAAACTGGGGTGGGTGTTGAAATGGCAAGCAACCGAAGCTCGGAGTCATGCTTTCGGGCTGAGAGGAGGTGTTCTGCAAAGCGGTGACCCAATCTGCGTTTGGTCTCCCCAATATAAAGGCAACTGCATTGTGAGCAGCGAATACAGTATATTAAATTGAAAGAAATACAAGTAAATCACTGCTTCACCTGAAAGGAGTGTTTGGGGTCTTGGATATTGAGGAGAGAGGTGGTAAAAGGGCAGGTATTACACCTCCTGCGATTGTAGGGGAAGGTGCCATGGGAAGGGGCCGAGGTGGTGGAGGTAATGGAGGTGTGGATCAGGGAGTTGCGGAGGGAACGATGTGTTTGGTGGTGGCATCATCTTCCCCTCCCCTGTCAGCATTCCGAAGGGATCATCACTCATCTTCCCTTTTGTTCTCTCTCCCACCCCCACTTCCCTTCACTTGCTTAAAAACTAATTATTTTCTAACCTTTGCCAGTTCTGATGAAAGGTCACTGACCTGAAAGGTCACTGACCTGAAACGTTAAACTCTGCTTCTCTCTCCACAGATGCTGCCTGACCTGCTGAGTATTTCCAGCACTTTTTGTTTCTGTTTCAGATTTCCAGCATCTGCAGTATTTTGCTTTTAATAAAGCATGGGCATGTTTGGACAGAGTTACCTAAATATCTTTAATACTAAATGATTATAGATCAGGGATTTTTACTTCTATATCTGAATGGAGTGCCAGTTGCCTCACTTTCATTTTGGAATTGTACTCTTAAAGGACATTATTCGTTAACAATACTCAATGCCAGTTTGGGTTTAAGTTTAAAATCTGGACTATTAGCCCTGTGTATTCACAAAACTAATTATAAAATCTGTAATCCCTCAAATGCTCTTTAAAATATTTCGGGGCAGAGTTTCCTCTGTAGTGTTTCGATGAAAAACAGCAGCTGGGTGGGTTTAGGGGAGGAATCTCAGGCTGGGACATCACATACCCTGTATGCAGCCTGTGTGATCTTCCTGCAAGGCTCTCCAGAGAAAACTCTGCTCTCATGGTAATGGTCAGAGTGATGAGATTAAAACGTGCCGAATAAAGAGCGAAGCCATTAGCTCCAATAGTTTGATACAAAATGGAGGTTAGCGAGGATGGGGGCAGGGTGCCTATCAGCTGTTGCTGCTCCTGTTATGACAGGTTTGACACACTGGTGGTGTAGACTGGGAATTCTGGCATGGAGGTCAGAGGGCAATGCTGCAGGATCCACGCCTGACCAAAGTCCAATTCCCAATGAGGGAATTCTGTGATTCACCCATTGACAGTCAGGAATGCATCTGATGAAACCTCCAAATGATTTGGAGGAAAATGTAGCTGGTCTGATTAGTAAGTTTGCGGACGACATAAAGGTTGGTGGAGGTGTGGATAATGATGAGGATTGTCAGAGGATACAGCAGGATATGGATCGGTTGGAGACTTGGGCGGAGAAATGGCAGATGGAGTTTAATCCAGACAAATGTGAGGTAATGTATTTTGGAAGATCTAATGCAGGTGGGAAGTATACAGTAAATGGCAGAACCCTTAGGAGTATTGACAGGCAGAGAGATCTGGGCGTACAGGTCCACAGGTCACTGAAAGTGGCAACGCAGGTGGATAAGGTAGTTAATAAGGCATACGGCATGCTTGCCTTCATTGGTCGGGGCATAGAGTATAAAAATTGGCAAGTCATGCTGCAGCTGTACAGAACTTTAGTTAGGCCACACTTAGAATATTGCGTGCAATTCTGGTCGCCACACTACCAGAAGGACATGGAGGCTTTGGAGAGGGTACAGAAGAGGTTTACCAGGATGTTGCCTGGTCTGAAGGGCATTAGCTATGAGGAGAGGTTGGATAAACTCGGATTGTTTTCACTGGAACGACGGAGGCGGAGGGGTGACATGATAAAGGTTTACAAAGTTATGAGCGGCATGGACAGAGTGGATAGTCAGAAGCTTTTTCCTAGGGTGGAAGAGTCAGTTACTAGGGGACATAGGTTTAAGGTGAGAGGGGCAAAGTTTAGAAGGGATGTGCAAGGCAAGTTTTTTACACAGAGGGTGGTGAAGTCTGGAACTTGTTGCCGGGGGAGGTGGTGGAAGCAGGTACAATAGCGACGTTTAAGAGGCATCTTGACAAATACAAGAATAGGATGGGAATAGAGGGATACGGTCCCCAGAAGTGCAGAAGGTTTTAGTTTAGGCAGGCATCAAGATCGGCGGAGGCTTGGAGGGCCAAATGGCCTGTTCCTGTGCTGTACTGTTCTTTGTTGTTGTTTGTTTGTATTAGTGGCCAGTCAGAACTTCCTGAGGGTCACTCCCTAAGAACCTTGCTTCTGGGGCAGACTAGAGAATCACAGGATGTGCTCTCGGCACCTGCAATTCCAAAATAGGAGCACAAAATCTACCCAAGTACACAGATCTGAGAGCATTAGGAATAGTGTCAGCTGTGGCTTAGTGGGTAACACTCTCATCTCTGAGTCAGAAGGTTGTGGGTTTTGGTCCCGCTCCTGGACTTGAACACAAATTTATAGGCTGAAACTTCAGTGCGGTACTGAGGGAGTGCTGCACTGTAGGAGGGTCAGTACTGAGGGAGTGCTGCACTGTCGGAGGGTCAGTACTGAGGGAGTGCTGCACTGTCGGAGGGTCAGTACTGAGGGAGTGCTGCACTGTAGGAGGGTCAGTACTGAGGGAGCGCTGCACTGTCGGAGGGTCAGTACAGAGGGAGCGCTGTACTGTCGGAGGGTCAGTACTGAGGGAGTGCTGCACTGTCGGAGAGTCAGTACTGATGGAGTGCTGCACTGTCGGAGGGTCAGTACTGAGGGAGTGCTGCACTGTAGGAGGGTCAGTACTGAGGGAGCGCTGCACTGTCGGAGGGTCAGTACAGAGGGAGCGCTGTACTGTCGGAGGGTCAGTACTGAGGGAGTGCTGCACTGTCGGAGGGTCAGTACTGATGGAGTGCTGTACTGTCGGAGGGGCAGTGCTGAGGGAGTACTGCACTGTCTTCCTGATGAGATGTTAAACCAAGGCACTGTCTGATCTCTCAGAGGGCTAATGATCCCCTGGCACTATTTAAAAGGTGAGCAGAAGAGTTCTCCCCGGTCTCCTGGCCAATATTATCTCTCAATCAACATCACTGAAAAAACAGATGGTCTGATCATTATCACAATGCTGTTTGTGTGATCTTGCTGTGCACAAATTGGCTGACATGTTTCCTACAGTACAACAGTTAGTACGCTCTTATAGAGCACTTTGGGATGCCCTGACATTATGAAAGGTGCTATAGAAATGCAGGTCATTCTAGTTTTACATTCCTTCTCATCCCATGCATTATAAGAATACCATGCAGAGTAGCAATGTCAAAGATTTGTGTTTAAACATGTTGGTCTGCTCACTCATATAAAGCAACTTTATTGATTGTAACATATGTACTTTAACAGCACTGGACTGGTGCTTTATTAGTTGAATTAGTTTATTAACGAACCAACAAAGCCTGGAACTCCAGGAGGTCCTGGTTCACCCTTCAGTCCCGGAACACCTGGGTAACCAGCATTGCCCTGTGGGGAAAACAATCCATGTTTATCATTCTGGACAAAATTAATCACCACCTGCCTTATAGCTTCAAATTATCAGCCACCATCTTTGTCAAACTGTTCAGAGTTAACACCTTATATTGTAGAAACTCTGGGAACATTCAGCTCCTGGAACCTACTCCACCAACAAATTAGATCGTGGTTGATATGTACCTTAACTCCATTTCCCCGCCTTGGTTTTGTAATCCTTAACCCCCTTACCCAACAAAAATTTATCAATCTCAGTTTTGAAATTATCAATTGACCCTCAGCATCCACAGTCTTTTTGGGGGAGAGAGTTCCAGATTTCCACTCCCCTTTGTGTGAAGAAGTGCTTCCTGACATCACCCCTGAACGGCCTGGCTCTAATTTTAAGGTTCTGCCCCCTTGTTCTGGACTCCCCCCACCAGAGGAAATAGTTTCTCTCTATTGACCCTATCAAAACTCCTCTAATCATCTTAAACACCTCAATTCGATCACCCCTTAATCTTCTACACGTGAGGGAATACAAGCCTAGTCAGTGCAATCTGCCCTCTTCATTTTACCCTTTTAACCCCGGTATCACTCTGGTGAATCTGCACTGCACCCTCTCCAAGGCTTATATATCCTTCCTGATGTGCCCAGAACTGAACACAGTTTCTATACTTTCGGGGAGACAGTTACCATTGAACACACAAATGTTTTAATCTCTGTTCCTACAGATTCTTTATATGCATCGTGTATCATAACTTCCAATTGTTCATATCCCTAATTGAGCAGGTGATGTTGTTCCCACACTTGATCATGTTCTCTATGTCAGGGATTGTTCATATTTTGTAGTCAGGGCTGACATCACAACTGGAATGACTTCTCCTTCAAAATTAGTTTGAGGACAACATTTGAGGCATAAACATATTAAAGCCGCATCACTCAGCAAACTGACCCATCAGCACCGAGGAACATTAGAAGAGGAGGAGGCCATTCAACAACATCATAGTTAATCTATATCCTAACTTCATTCACCCTCCTTGGTTCCCTATCCCTTAATACCCTTGGTTGCACAAATCTATTGATCTCAGGTTCAAAATGATTAATTAAGCCCCAGCACCTACTGCTTTTTGTGGTAGAGGGTTCCACACTTCTATCATCTTTTGTGTGGAGAAGTGTTTCTCAACTTTTCTGCTGAATGACCCGGCTCTAATTTTAAGGTTATGCCCTGTCATCCTAGACTCTCCCCATTACCTTCCAGCGTACTGGAATGAAACAAAGAGCGAATGCTCGCCAATCACCCCATCATCTCACTCCTGTAATTAGCTTCCTGAATTACATTCACCAAAAACATTGCGGGAGAGCAATTGTCACCTACACTGACTGACGCAGTAAATTGGTCGAGCAGATTGACAGTGTATTATAGAACCTACCTCGCTATATTTAATTGGGGTGATTTTCTACCAGGTGGGTGATTAAATATCCCAGTTAACAGCCCAGGTGCAGGTGAACATTACCCCATTGTGTTCACAGTTAGATAGGAAGATAATTTCAGGGTTTTTTCTCTTGTTACAGAACATCATGGGACAGAATTGGGGATTTCACCAAGGGGTACACTGCACTTGATTTGTAGGTCATCTGATTACCTGTCTGATAAAATGAATCGATAAAATTACATAGAATGTACAGCAGAGAAACAGGCCATTCGGCCCAACAGGCCCATGCTGGTGTTTATGCTTCACATGAGTCTCCTCCCACTCTACTTCATCTCACCCTGTCCTTCTATTCCCATCATGTGTTTATCTAGCTTCCTCTTAAATGCATCAATGAAAAGCAGTCAATACTTTGATTATACTGCACAATAATTTAACTTACAGGAGACCCTTGGATTCCTTGATCTCCCTTGGGTCCTGGAAAGCCGGGGCCTCCGGTTGTCCCTGTGTCTCCCTTGTCTCCTTTGGTTCCATCCAGTCCTGGAGCTCCAGGCTCTCCTTGCAACCCAGGGACCCCTGTAAAAAGGAAGGTGTGGACAGGATGACTTTGATGCTCATCAATCCTTTCTAATAACCTTCCAAGCAGCCCCAAACTCCATGTGCTCAGACGTCAGTCACTCTCCAGCTGAAAATCTCCATTACCATTTTCAGATTGCAAAAGAATATTCAAGCTCTGACCCTTGAATTGTTTGCAAGATTCTCATCTATGGTGTCAAAATTTGTGTCAGTTGAGAGAAGGTTCTAGATGTAGGTGTGGCAGCAGCACCACCAATTTAAACATCCATCCCAGCCAATAGAAAGGGTGGAAAGTAACCAGAAAGCCCAGTGTCAGTGCTAGGCTGAGTCCCAAGGGAAACTGGAGGACTTGAGTTTCAATGTTGGTGAAATCCAATGATGTCACGTTCTTTAGTTCGCTCTTCAAGTCTTCCTCAGAGGGGACCAATTACATGGGTCAGCTGTGGCCCTGTGAATAGCACTCTCCTTTACCTCTGAGTCAGAAGGTTGTGGGTTCAAGTCTCATTCCAAAGACCGGGCACAAAAATCTAAGGTTGATGCTCCAGTGCCATACTGAGGGAGTGCTGCACTGTCGGAGGTGCCACATTTCAGATGAGATGTTAAACCGAGGCCCCGTCTGCCCTCTCAGGTGGACATAAAAGATTCCGTGGTCGCTATTTCAAAGAAGAGCATGTGAGTTCTCCCTGGTGGCCTGGACATTATTTATCCCTCAAACAGCATTGCAAAACCGAATATCGGCCATTGCTATGTGCAAATTGGCTGCTGCATTTCCTACATTACAACAGTGATTACACTTCACAAGTACTTCATTGGCTGCAAAGCACTTTGGGACATTCTGTGGTTATGAAAGACGCAACAGAAATGCAAATTTTTTAAAGGAAATCTCGCAGCCAATTTGATCACAGGAAGATCCCATGGACAGCAATGAGAAAAATGACCAATTAATGTTTTGATGGTGTTGGATGAACATTGGCCAGGACCAGGCAGAACTCCACTACTCTTCTTCAAACATTGTTAGGGGATCTTTTACAGCAATCTGAACAAGCTGACGACAGACATAGATATGGTTATAATTCATTCCAGTTATATGACTGAACCTCTTCACCGCGAGGATAAATTGCTCCCAGTGATCGGAGGATCGGTAACCAGAGGGACACAGATTTAAGATCATCGACAGAGGATCGAGAGGGGAGGTGCAGAGATCTTGTTTACACAATGAGTTGTTGTGCCCTGGAAGTCACTGATGAAAAGGTGGCAGAAGAAATTTCAACAGTAACTTTCTTAAAGGAATTGGATAAATATGTAAAAAGGAAGATAATTCCAGGGCTATGGGGAAAGAGCAGTGAAGTGGAACAAATTGGATAACTCTTGCAAAGAGCCAGCACAGGCACAATGGGTCGAATGGCCTCCTTCTGTGCCGTAATGTTCTATGAGGAGCTGGAAGTTAGCATGACTAGCAATTCATCACCACAGCGATCTTCAGTCCAGGCGTCTTACCTGGACGGCCTAGTTCGCCCACATTTCCTTTTTCACCTTTCGGCCCCTCCAGAGCTACATTTGGTGGGCCCGGGGGGCCTTGAACGCCCTGGTAGCCTTTGGCGCCTGGGAACCCTTGGTCTCCTTTAATACCTGGAACTCCAGGTGACCCTGGGTATCCTGGTAAACCAGGGTCACCTTTCAGACCTGTTGAAAGAACACATTGTCAATCCTATGTAGATTATGTAGCTGCCAACTCCACAGGTTATCATGGATAGAAACAACCTGAGTCATGTTCTGCCCCAAGGGCAGCGACAATCTGGCTTTGGGTAAGGGGGTAATTGCGTCTGCATATAGTGACACCATTAGCCCCAGCCAGAATGGGTAATTCCCCGATCAATCACACCTGGAGCCCACACTGCTAAAGTGACTGGGATTGATCTTAGACACATTTTCTATATTATGTAACTATCCTCCACTCACTGCATTTTGCTGGAGAAATTGTTCTGTTTGCTGTAGTTTGTAGAGGCTCTTTTTAAATAGAATTTATAGACTGTTTGCTGTAGCAAACTGTCGAAACAGCCCCTGATTGCTGAGTGGATAGACTTTGTTTGCTGTAAGATAGACTGTTTACCACATGTCCTTCCGTAAGTCCACACACCATCCTGACTTGAAACTATATCGCCGTTCCTTCACTGTCACTGGGTCACAATCCTGGAACTTCCTTCCTAACAGCACTGTGGGTGTACCTACCTCACATGGACTGCAGCGGTTCAAGAAGGCAGCTCACCACCACCTTCTCAAGGGAAATTTGGGATGGACAATAAATGTCCACATCCCAGGAATGAATTTTAAAAAAAGGTCCTGCTCAGTGGCGCAGTGGTTAGCACCACAGACTCACAGCTCCAGCAACCCAGGTTCAGTTCTGGGTACTGCCTATGTGGAGTTTGCAAGTTCTCCCTGTGACCGTGTGGGTTTTCGCCAGGTGCTCTGGTTTCCTCCCACAGCCAAAGACTTGCAGGTTGATAGGTAAATTGGCCATTGTAAATTGCCCCTAGTGTAGGTAGGTGGTAGGAGAATTGAAGGAAGGTGGGGATGTGGTAGGGAATATGGGATTAATGTAGGATTAGTATAAATGGGTGGTTGATGGTTGGCACAGACTTGGTGGGTCGAAGGGCCTGTTTCAGTGCTGTATCTCTCTATGACTCAATGCTTCCAACTCATTAGCTGACACAGTGATGTCAACAGCCACCCTGGGTACTCCCTTTTGTGTTTGTTTTTTTAATTCATTCATCGGATGTGGGCATCGCTGACTCGGCCAGTATTTACTGCCTATCCCTAATTGCCCTTGAGAAGGTGGCGGTGAGCTGCCTTCTTGAACCACTGCAGTCCATGTGGGGTAGGTACACCCACAGTGCTGTTAGGAAGGGAGTTCCAGGATTTTGACCCAGCAACAGTGAAGGAACGGTGATATAGTTCCAAGTCAGGATGGTGTGTGACTTGGAGGGGAACTTGCAGGTGATGGTGTTCCCATGTGCCTGCTGCCCTTGTCCTTCTAGGTGGTAGAGGTCGCGGGTTTGGAAGGTGCTGTCGAAGGAGACTTGGTGAGTTGCTGCAGTGCATCTTGCAGATGGTACACACTGCTGCCACTATTCTTTGTGTCTAATCAGTCATTATCTGATTTAAACATTAGGCTAAGATATTCTGGGTAGTGACTGTGTTAACCAGTATGCTGAAAGTAGCAGAGGGAATTAAACCTTTACATGTCAACAGAGAAGGCAGAGGGAGAATTATGTTTCAATTGACAATGGCAGTTTTTAAGGAGCATCTTAAAGGAGGAGAGAGAGGTAGAGAGGCAAAGACAGACATTTCTTTAGGAAAGGCTGACCTTACCTTTTGCTCCTAGAAGTCCGGGAGTTCCAGGGATACCTCTTCCTGGGATGCCTAGACAATTTGCAAAAAGCACAGATTGGACATTAGATGCAAGAGTACAAATTAGAATCATCTGCAATGTTTCCACACTTAACCTGGTGTTTCTAATATAGAGGTGATTCACTGGGCATTCAGGCACCGAGCCCAGCATGGAGAAATTGGGCCACAATTGCTGCTGTTCTCTGGTTTCCATCTGGCAGACCTACCCTCAAAACCTTTGTGACTGGTCGTTCAAATTGTTACCTTATATTACGAATTTTAGAAGGACCCTAAGAATCATAATATCAAATGTTTATCTGTACGCACTAGATACGCATACCTTGATTGCCCTTTTCACCAATCGCTCCTGGGATTCCATCAAAACCTCTTGAACCTTTCTCTCCAGTGGCTCCCAGGGTACCTGGAGGACCAGGAGGACCTGGTGGAAAAAAAGTAACAAGATCAATGAAAGAAAAATCTCCTACTTATAGAGCAGCTTATCATTTTCTTAGGACACCACAAAGAGCTTTACATCCAGTCAGTGACTTCCTGAGCAGCAGCCACTGTTGTTCTATGGGCAAATGTAATGCAGCTAAGTTGTATATGAGATCTAAAAATTCGTAGTTTTCAATTTGTCTCCTCCAACCTTTTCTCAGTAATTCTCATGTCTTGTGTTAGGGAAAGACCTCATGAATATCAGAGATCTCCAATGATTATTCTTGTTGTAGACTCCTTGTCATGAGTGCTGATAGGCTATCCAATAAGGATACATGCAATCCCAAAAAAGTCATTGTTGGGTAGTGATAGGGTATGGGAATCTTCCTTGATTTTTGTTCTTTCCTGCCTCTCTGGCCCAGGAATTCTGTGGCACTCCCTCTGCAGCTGGGGTCAGGCCAGCCAAGTCAACACACGTCTGTGACTAAATCTGGAACAATACTGGTCTATATGATCCAGTACCAATTGTGAGATGTATTCATGAGGAATGTCAGGGCCATATGACGATGCACACAATATCCATCTTCGTAAATAAAATCAAGAAATGCTGGAAATACTCAGCAGGTCTGGCAGCATCTGTGCAGAGAGAATCAGAGTTAATGTTTCAGGTCAGATACCCTTCAGAACTGATAAATATTAGAAATGTAAAAGATTTTAAGCAAGGAAAGCGGGGGTGGGGCAAGAGATAACAAAGGTGAAGGTGTAGATAGGACAGGGTCACAGAGAATAACTGACCAGAAGGTCATGGAACAAAGGCGAACGGTATGTTAATGGTGTGCTGAAAGTGTTAGTACAGAGACTGTCTTCTTTGGCCTCCTTGTCTCGAGAGACAATGGGTAAGCACCTGGAGGTGGTCAGTGGTGTGGGGAGCAGCGCCTGGAGTGGCTATAAAGGCCAATTCTAGAGTGACAGGCTCTTCCACAGGTGCTGCAGAAAAATTTGTTTGTCGGGGCTGTTACACAGTTGGCTCTCCCCTTGCGCCTCTGTCTTTTTTCCTGCCAACTGCTAAGTCTCTTCGACTCGCCACACTTTAGCCCCGCCTTTATGGCTGCTCGCCAGCTCTGGCGAACGCTGGCAACTGACTCCCACGACTTGTGATCAATGTCACAGGACCTCATGTCGCATTTGCAGATGTCTTTAAAGCAGAGACATGGACGGCCGGTGGGTCTGATACCAGTGGCAAGCTCGCTGTACAATGTGTCTTTGGGGATCCTGCCATCTTCCATGCGGCTCACATGGCCAAGCCATCTCAAGCGCCGCTGACTCAGTAGTGTGTATAAGCTGGGGATGTTGGCTGCCTCGAGGACTTCTGTGTTGGAGATACAGTCCTGCCACCTGATGCCAAGTATTCTTCGGAGGCAGCGAGGATGGAATTAATTGAGACGTCGCTCTTGGCTGACATACATTGTCCAGGCCTCGCTGCCATAGAGCAAGGTACTGAGGACACAGGCTTGATACAGTCGGACTTTTGTATTCCGTGTCAGTGCACCATTTTCCCACACTCTCTTGGCCAGTCTGGACATAGCAGTGGAAGCCTTTCCCATGCGCTTGTTGATTTCTGCATCTAGAGACAGGTTACTGGTGATAGTTGAGCCTAGGCAGGTGAACTCTTGAACCACTTCCAGAGCGTGGTCGCCAATATTGATGGATGGAGCATTTCTGACATCCTGCCCCATGATGTTCGTTTTCTTCAGGCTGATGGTTAGGCCAAATTCATTGCAGGCAGCCGCAAACCTGTCGATGAGACTCTGCAGGCACTCTTCAGTGTGAGATGTTAAAGCAGCATCGTCAGCAAAGAGGAGTTCCCTGATGAGGACTTTCTGTACTTTGGACTTCGCTCTTAGACGGGCAAGGTTGAACAACCTTACAGAGACTGTAAGCACTGTGATTACCCACTGTCTTGGTTTTTTTAAATGCTTTTTTTATGTTTGTGCTTGGAGTGCTCTGTGCTTTACAGTCATTCACACCCTCTCTGTACTTACACTTTGTCTTTCACCACACCATTAAAATACCATTCGCCTTTGCTCCATGACCTTCTGGTCAGCTATTCTCTGTGACCTTGTCCTATCAACACCTTCACCTTTGTTATGTCTTGCCCCACCCCCGCTTTACTTGCTTAAAACCTTCTACATTTCGAATATTTGTCAGTTCTGAAGAAGGGTCACTGACCTGAAATGTTAACTCTGCTTCTCTCTCCACAGATGCTGCCAGACCTGCTGAGTATTTCCAGCATTTCTTGTTTTTATTTCAGATTTCCAGCATCTGCATTATTTTGCTTTTATATCCATCTTCTTTTTCAGTCTGTTTCCTTTCAGGAAGATTACTTTGCAAAAGTATTTGAAGAACCTAGCAGCCGGAGGAGGCCATTCACTCCCTTGAGCCTGTTCTGACACTCAGTGAGATAATGGGTGATCTGTACCTCAATTCCATTTGCCCTTCTTTTCACCAGGTCCCTTGATGGCCTTACCCAACAAAAATCTCTTGTAAAGTTCAACTGATTCCTCACATCAACAGCATTTTGAGGGACAGAGTTCCAGATTTGATCAGAAGTGACCCACAGAGCAGAGTAGGAGGGGTTTGGAGTTTGAATGGTTCATTAAAGAGCGAATGCACTGATTGCACACCACCAGTGGGGAAGTCACACTCAGAGAGACTATGAGTCAGAGACAGACCAACAACAATACTGGCTCTATAGCTTGTGCAAAGGATTGGTGAATTAACCCTTAATGTTTTTTCTAACATCATCCATGTTTGTGTTTTAATTCATCTCTTTACAGACAATCCCTAAAGTATTTCTGATTTGCTCTTGGGATGTGTGTGATGCTGGATCAGCAGTGGGAGAGGAGAGAAGCTTAAGTTTTGGCTGGGATGGGGAGGCGGGGCAGAAGGGGCTCCCCAGAATGGAATCCAGACAGTTGGTAGTCTCACTGGGAAGCTGGGTACATTTTGAGTTCTCATTTTCAGTGGGCTGTTGAGCTTCAGCTGAAACAGAACACAATCTGCTGGAAGATCAGGCAGCCTCTGAACTGGAGCAAGGCTGGTAGGAATGAAGTATTAAAAATTTGGGGCAGGGCAGATAGAAAAAGACTGTTTCCAGAGGCTGGAGGGGGGGTCTAAACTGAAGGGACATAGATATAAGGTCACGTGTGAGATGTTTAGGACAGTGAGCAGGAAAATCTCTCTCACCGAGGACTGTGAGGCAATGGAAGTCATTAGTGATTCATTAGTGATTGAAACAGAGACTGTGTCAAAATTTACAAATAGGTTTGATATGTGGTTGAGGGAAAGAGGGATAAAGAGCCAAGCCATATAAATATCATCGACCAGAAATTTAACTAGACCAGCCACATAAATGCTGTGGCTACAAGAGCAGGTCAGAGGCTGGGAATTCTGCTGCGAGTAACCCACCTCCTGACTCCCCAAAGCCTGTCCACCATCTACAAGGCACAAGTCAGGAGTGTGATGGAATACTCTCCACTTGCCTGGATGAGTGCATTTCTAACAACACTCAAGAAGCTCGACACCATCCAGGCCAAAGCAACTCGCTTGATTGGCATCCCATCCACCACCTTAAAAATTCACTGCTTCCTGCACCGACGCACAGTGGCAGCAGTATGTACCAACTACAAGATGCACTGCAGCAACTCACCAAGGCTCCTTCGATAGCACCTTCCAAACCCACAACCTCTACCACCTAGAAGAACAAGGGCAGCAGATGTATGGAACACCAAGTCACACACCATCCTGACTTGGAACTATATCGTCGTTCCTTCACTGTCACTGGGTCAAAATCCTGGAACTCCTTTCCTAGCAGCACCCCAAGGACTGCAGCAGTTGAAGAACATGGCTCACCATCACCCTCTTAAGGATAATTAGTGATGGGCAACAAATGCTGGCCTTGCCAGCGACGCCCACATCTGATAAAAAAAATTAAAAATGGAAATGGGAACAGGGTGGTTATATGTGATTAAATACTGCTCGTCTGCAGGAGAAACACCAACCTGGACTGGATGGGCAGAATAACCTGTGATCATGTTAAATGTAATTCAACATTAAAAAAAAGATTGAAGCAATATTTTTGGGGGAATAGTTTCTATTACTACTTATCAGCACCTGGTTGTCCTGGGAGTCCTGAGAAACCTGGTTCACCCAGGAGTCCGATGTTTCCTTTATTTCCTGGAAGTCCTGGGTTACCTGGAGAATGATCATAAAAATGTATTCAGTACCCCTCTTCATTCAGAGAATCAAATCAATTTGCTTCAGGTTCATGGATGCTCTCGTGACCTTACCTGGAATTCCTGGCACACCTGTGCTCCCTTTCAGTCCTTTCGGCCCCAGCGAACCTGAGATGCCTGGCAAACCTGGCTCACCTGTTCGTCCAGGGTCACCTGGAAAGCCGGTCAGACCTGGATCTCCCTAAATCATCAACACACAACAGAATCTAATCAGTACAAACACGCATCGCAAGGTATCCCCAATCCATTGCATCGTGTAAGGAACATCAATTTACTAAACTTTCCGATCGAGTCATTGCAATCATTGGCACACAGATGAGAGACTTCAGTTAATGTGGAGAGACTGGAGAAGCTGGGATTGTTCTCCTCAGAGCAGAGAAGGTTAAGGGGAGATTTAATAAATGTGTTTAAAATGTTGAAGAGTTTTCATGGAGCAAATAAGGAGAAACTGTTTCCACTGGCAGGAGGGTCAGTAACCAGAGGACACCGATTTAAGATAATTGGCGAAAGAACCAGAGGGGGAAATGAGGAGAATTTTTTTACAGGGTTAGTTTTTGTGATCTGGAACGCGCTGCCTGAAAGGGCAGTGGAAGCAGATTCAATAGTAACTTTCAAAAAGGAATTGGATAAATTCTTGAGAAAGAAAATTTTGCAGGGCTATGGGGAAAGAGGAGGGGAGTGTGAGACTAATTGCATAGCTCTTTCAAAGAGCCAGCACAGGCAGGATGGGCCGAATGGTTTCTTTCTGTGCTGTCTGATTCAATGATTCTATGACCCTTGACTTTGACTTTTGGGAGACTGATCAGGGAATGCTCTGGTCAGCACCCCATCACCCTAGATTCCCGGAACCAGAGGTCACGGAGAGTCACAATTGCGGAAGGTGGGGCCTCTGTGTGGCAGCAGCCCAGGATGCTTGTGTGGGTGCACTCCTGCTCCTTTGGGGCCTTGTATAAGTATAATTCGACATTTACCTTTGCCGAGCCTTGTCGGCTCTATCACCATGGAAAGGAGTCTGAATTAGGTGGGTGCTTTGTAGAGCCAGAGGGAGGCCCCTTTAAAAATGGCAGCACCCACTGTGATGTCATTATTGAGGCAGTGAGGCTGTTAACCCCAGGTGAAGGGACATTGACCCCAGTTTATTGGCACTGGACAGCAAGCAAGCACCAGGAGAAATGAGAAACACTGTAATTTGATGGCGGGGGGGTGGGGAGGTGAGGGGGGAGGTGCGGGAGGGGTAGGGGAGAGGTGCGGGAGGTGGGGGGGGAGGTGCGGGAGGTGGGGGGGGAGGTGCGGGAGGGTGGCAGTGGGGGTCTCGGTGCATGGAGTTGAAGGGAATGGTCAACTCTTTAATTCATCAAAGGAGTAAAATTGGACTTGGTGAGGACACAACATAACCGGTATTTTGCCACCTTTATTTCACACGCCTGATATTCAGGTCTACTCAAGCTAACGGGACCAAATATGGGGATATCACGGGCAGATGATTTGATATTGTCTGTTTTGTGTCCACCAGCCGAGTCCAATTTCAGCACCGACTCCCTCCCCTGCATCTCTAACATACTGATGCTAAATGCTGCACTGAAGCCGAGTTTACAAAATGGTCCTCCAGGTGTGGAGTCTTGCCCACTGGCAGTTAGAATGCTGCAGCTCTATAGCACCTCACCCAAATAGCCATTCTTCATGGGTGAGTGTCAGCGGCTATTTGGCTCAGGGGGGCATTACGGAGGAAGCAGTTTACTTGAGCATGTTGAGCTGGATCATGACCAGGAACAGGAACCGTGGGTGGGGTCATTCTCTCTTTATCACAGGGACATTGAAACAAATCTGAGTCAACTGATTGAGATCATTGAGCAAGTGTGGGATCTTCCTGCTCCGTGAGGCTCACTGGCACGTCAAGCAGGGTATTTATTCACTCATCCAGCTGGAAGTCCCAACACTTCCAGTGGGATATTTGGACAATTCTTTAAGGTCTAAACTCACCTTCGGACCTGGATCACCCGGAACTCCAAATCCTGGTACGCCTGGGCTGCCCTTGTCACCTTTCTCACCGCTCAGTCCGGTATAACCAGGGATGCCAGTGTGTCCTGGCTCACCCGGGGGACCTTGGGGCCCTGTGGTACCTGAGAAGGTAATGTCAACATAGTGAATTTCTCATCGTAGGCTCAGTGTTTCAACCCATTCTGAGTCTGTAAGCTCAACGGTTACTGAAATGTTCCTCTCACGAACTGCATCCTTTGATCTCAAAATGAATCACCTTGTTGTTCCATTAAAGCCTAATGGGGTGTGCTAACTATAGGGTATGGCCCATGGAGATGAGTTTCAGACACCCTGTTCCTGCCACAGCATCTTGCCCATTTGAACATGCAGACCTGCAGGACAGGTCAGGAGGTCAGGACTCGAAACCTTTAACCTAGTGGAAGGATCTCTGAAGATAGAGCCATAAAAGCATAAGAGCATAAGAAATAGGAGCACCATTCAATATGATCAGGGCTGATCGTCTACCTCAACACCACTTTTTCACACTATCCCTTAATCTCCTTAGTATCCAAACATCTATCGATCTCTGTCTTGAACAGAGGGAGAGAGGTGGTGTAGTGGTAATGTCACTGGACTAGTGATGCAGAGTCCAGGCTAATGCTCTGGGGACATGGGTTTGAATCCTACCATGGCAGTCCAGGTAGTGATGACCATGAAACCATTGTCGATTGTTGTAAAAACCCATCTGGTTCACTAATGTCCTTTAGGGAAGGAAATCTGCTGTCCTGACCTGGCCTGGCCTACATGTGACTCCAGACCTCAGGTTAAAACCTCCCTGTACATGGACAACGTCCCTGTCTTCTGCTCGGATCCGCTGTCCATTCTCAGACTGATGAGCATCTGTGACCAGTTCGAACAGGCCTCGGGAGCCAAAGTTAACCACGGCAAGAGCAAGGCCATGTTCTATGGGAACGGGGCTGACCGATCCTTTCTCCCCTTCACCGTCAGGTCAGACTACCTGAAGGTGCTGGGGATATGGTTCGGAAGGGCCGGGGCGTGCACCAAAACCTGGAGGGAGCAAATAGCCAGGGTATAACACATGCTGAGCATGTGGGAGCAGCGATCTCTCTCCATTGTGGGTAAGAACCTGGTCATCAGGTGCGAGGCACTCACTTTGTGCTGTACATGGCGCAAGTCTGGCCCATAGCCCACTCCTGCGCTGCGGCGGTCACCCGAGCCATTTTCCGCTTCATCTGGGGATCCAAAATGGACCAGGTCCGGAGGGACACGATGTTCAACCCTCTGGATAAGGGTGGGAAAAATGTACCCAACGTCACCCTCATCCTGATGACCACCTTAGTGTGCAGCTGCATCAAGCTGTGTGTAGACCCCCAGTACGCAAACTCCAAGTGTCACTACGTGCTGAGGTTCTATCTGTCCCCGGTGTTGCGAAGGATGGGCCTGGTCACATTGCCGTGGAATGCTCCATCCAGTTGGACCATGCCGTACCACCTATCCTTCGTGGAAAAGTTTCTGTGGAAAAATACCTTTGACCACCTATCCATCAGGCAGTGGTCTGCACGGAATGTCCTCAAGGCCCTACGGGAAAAGGAGATGGTGGATCCTGTTGGATGGTTCCCCGAGCAGACTGCCAAAGTCATTTGGCAGATGTCTCATCACCAGAACTTTCAAACAAGCACCAAGATATAGCTTGGCTGGTGGTGAGAAGGGCCCTCCCCGTCAGATCCTTCCTGCACGCCCGGAGTCTCACCTCCTCCGCACAATGCCCTCGAGGTGGCTGTGGTGGGGAAGAGACTGTTACTCACCTCCTTCTGGAATGTGTCTTTGCAAAGCAGGTGTGGAAAGAGATGCAGTGGTTTTTGTCGAGGTTCATCCCAAGGAGCTCTGTAACACAGGAGTCTGTGCTCTACGGACTGTTTCCAGGGACGCACACCGAGATAAACATCAACTGCTGCTGGAGGATCATCAAGTCGGTGAAAGACGCTCTTTGGTCTACCCAAAACTTGCTGGTCTTCCAACGCAAAGAGTTGTCCACGATCGAGTGTTGCAGACTGGCACATTCCAAGGTCCAGGACTACGTGCTGAGGGACGCACAAAAGCTTGGGGCAAAGGCTCAATGGGGAAAGACCACTGTGTAAGGTCCTCCCACCAAGGTGAACTGAGGGGCTGGACCCATGGGAAACCCCTCAGGCTGTATCCAGAAAATATGGGTTTGCTGTAAAATGTACATGGCATGTAAAATGAAATGGAAGGGTTGTGAGGCAACTCACTCCTGTGTTGAAGGAAACTGATCTCCTTTGCACTCTTTGTATTGTCAAGTTGGTGCTGTTTTGAACCGTTTTGTAATGTATTTTTTACAGAATTTTATGAATAAAGTATATTTTGGAAAAACCAAAAGACATTTGACTCCAGACCCACAACAATGTGGTTGACTCTTAAAATGCCCTCTGAAATGGCCTAGCAAGTTGCTCAGTTCAAGGTCAATTAGGGATAGCCTGCAATGCCCACATGCCACAAACAAATAAAACAAAACATACTCAATGATTGAGCCTCCACAGCCCTCTAGGGTAGAGAATTCCAAAGATTCACCACCCTCTAAGTGAAGAAATTCCTCCTCATCTCAATCCTAAATGTCTGACCCCTGAGACTGAGACGCCATGTTTTAGATTCCCCAGCCAGGCGTAAACATTTCCTCAGCATCTACACTGTCAAGCTCCTTAAGAATTTTGCATGTTTCAATGAGGTCACCTCTCATTCTTCTAAACTCCAGGGAATATAGGCCTAGTGTACTCCTCATGGGACAATTGTCTCATTCCAGGAGTCAGCCTGGTGAACCTTCATTGCACTCCCTCTAGGGTAAGTATATCCTTCCTTCGACGGAGATCAAAACTGTATACTGTACTCCATGGTGGTCTCACCAAGACTTTATACCATTGCAATAATATTTTTTTTACTATTATACTCCAACCCTCTGTAGTAAAAGCTCATTTGCCTTCTTAATTACTTGCTGTACCTGCAGGTTAACTTTCTGTGATTCATGTAAAAGGACACCCAGGTCCCTCTGCATACCAACAGTCTCTAGCCATTTACAAATGTTCAGCTTTTCTATTTTTCCTGCCAAAGTGGATAACTTTCACATTTCTCCACATTTTATTCCATCTGCAACGTTCTTTCCTATTCACTTAATTTCACTTTGCAGCCTTGTTGTGTCCTCACAGCTTACTTTCCCACCTAGCTTTGTAATGTGAGCAAATTTGGATAAATTACACTCGGTCCCCTCATCTAAATTAATGATGTTGATTGTAAGTAGCTGGAGCCCAAGCACTGATTCTTCAGATACCCCAGTAGTTACATCCTGCCAACCCAAAAATGACCGATTTATTCCTATTTCCTGTTTTCTGTCCTTTAATCAATCCTTAGTCTGTGCTAATATATTACCACCAATCCCAAGAGTACTAATTTTGTGTAATAACCTCTTATACGACACCTGATTGATTGCTTTTTGAAAATCCAAATAAACAACATCCACTGGTTCCCCCTGATTCACCCCACAAGTTACTGCCTCAAAAAACTCTAAGATTTGTCAAATTTGATTTCCCTTTCATAAGTCTGTGTTGACTCTATACAATCAAATTATGATTTCCTAAGTGCCCTGTTATCACATCCCTAATAATAGATTTTAGCCTTATCCCTACTACTGATGTCAGGCTAAAGGGCCTAGAGATCCCTGTTTTCTCTCTCCCTCCTTTCTTGAATAGTGGGGTTATGTTTGCTACCTTGCATTCCATGGGGACTGTTCTAAAATCTAGGGAATTCTGGAAGATCAAAACCAATGCATCCACTATCTCTGTCATCACCTCTTTTAAAACCTTAGATAACAAGTTGTCACGTCCAGGGGATTTGTCGGCTTTTAGTCCCATTAATTTCTACTGTATTATTTCTTTACTAATATTAACTACTTTAAGTTTCTTATTTTCACTAGTGCCTTGGCTCCCCATTTATTTCCAGAATGTTTTTGTGGGCTTCTATTGTGAAGATAGATATGGAGTGCTTGTTTAATGTTTCTGCCATTTCCTTATTCCTCATTATAATTTCTCCTCTTTCTGCCTGTAAAGGATCCACATTTACTCTCACTAATCTCTTACTTTTTACATATGATTGAAGCTTTTAGAATCTGTTTTTACATCTCTTTCTAGTTTACTCTCGGACCTGTGAGAAGGCAATGGGAAACCACCCCAGCTATTCTTTCCCAGTAATCATTCAAGAATCTCATCTGTGAGTCTGTTGTGACTTGCCCAAGCCATGGCTCAGTGCTAGCACTCTCGCCTGAGTCAGATGGTCATGGGTTCAAGCCGCACTCCACAGACTTGAGCCCATAATGCAGGCTGACACTCACATGCAATACTGAGGGAGTGCCGGACTGTCGGAGGTGCTGTCTTTCAGATGAGCCAGCAAATCAAGAATTTGTCTGGCCTCTCAGATGGATTTAAAAATCCCACGGCACTATTTTGATGAATAGGTGAGTTCTCTCAGGTATTCTAGGGACAATATTTATCCCTTAGCATCTGCTCATTATCACATTGCTGTTTGTGGGATCTTTCTGTGTGCAAATTGCTTGCCATGTTTCCTACATTACAAAAGTACTTCTTTGCATGTGATGTGCTTTGGGATGTCCTGAGGTTGTGAAAGGTGCTATTGAAATGCAGGTCCATTCTTTCATTGCCCTGGGGCAAGATACAATGGACAGATGGAGCAACAGATGCAAAATCACTGGATGATTAAGACAAGTGCTTCACTCTCTATTGAGTTTTCATTGTCCTGCGAGGTTACCTGGTAGACCCATTTCTCCGATTGATCCTTTATCTCCTGGGACACCCGAAGCACCTGGTTTTCCTGGTCTTCCTGGGTCTCCCACCTGCCCTAGAGGAAGCAGGAGTGACATTTCTATTAGTTTTATTGCTCTATTAATTTTCCCCATTTTCTCTCTTACGTTTGCCCTCTGTTTGAGCTGCCTCCTGTCCATGGTTATACGGCAGCCCAGCAGCACCACACGACAAACAGCCCCATAAACACCCCATAAACAGCCCCACAAACAGTCCTACAAACACCCCATAAACAATCCTATAAACACCCTATTATCTGCCTCCATAAATACTCTACAAACAGTCCTACAAACAGCCCCACAAATCCCCTATAAACAGCCCCACAAACATTCCTATAAACACCACCACTTTCTTAAGGAAACAAAAAGTTTCTGCTTTTGAGAAAGGTGAGATTAGCTAAAGGAGGCTTTCGTTTGGGAAGTCACATCTCACTAATATTCTATCTCGCCATCTTCAACCTATACATTTTTACAGGTACAGGTGGAGAATTGTCATGGGGGAGACAGCAGTTCTTTCTCAGAGCTCCCACCAGGCAGGACTCCACATCTGGAGTGTCTATCAGTTAAATTAGCTCAGTTAATTTACTTTTGGACACATCAGGATTTCACCTGTTTTTTAGATGTGATGTTAAATTGAGGCCCCATCTGCCCTCTCCAGGGGACAATAAAGATCCCATGACACTACTTGAAGAAGAGCCGGTGGGTTCTCCCCGGAGTCCTGGACAATATAAATCCCTCAACCCACCTCACTAAAACAGATGATCTGATTGTTAGCACATTGTTGTTTGTGGGAGCTTGCTGTGCGTAAATTGCCGCATTTCCTACATTACAACAGTAACTCCATTGACTATACGCACATTGAAGTTGTGAAAGGTGCTATAGAAATAAATGCAAGTTCTCTCTCTCTTTCAATGATGGCTCTGCTCCATTCTCTCCTGACCAATCGATAGATTATAACAATCTAGTCGACAGCATTGATTTAAAAAAATTCAAAACTCCAATGCTGGAACTCTGAAGCAAAGAATATGGTGTCAGAGTCAACTCGACACTGAAGGAGGCCATTTGGCCCATCGACTGCAAGATTCCTGACATTTAGTTCTACCAGTTGAAGATAGAAGTGGGAAATAATGAATCAATCATGTATTTTCGCCAGTTATTTCAGCATCTATTTACTGAGTATATTTCTGTCACATTCCACCTGTTGCTCTGTTTTGTCCCTTACCTGGTTGTCCTGGTAATCCCGGCTCACCATCTTTTCCTGCCATCCCTGGGTCACCTGTAATGCCTTGATATCCCTTTGTTCCTGGAAAGCCTGACTTTCCTGGGGAGAAATGTTCAAACTTTGAGAAGACTGTGCTGAGGAGGAGTGCCTTGTTACTGCGTGACCTGATTCGACGTTACCATTCCCTTGCTGTCAACAGCTGAGAGGGACTCAGCCATAGGTGGTATTTCATAAACCTGACAACGTTGAGGCGATGCTGAGAGGGAATACTTGGATAGCTTTTTCACAGAGCTAGCACAGGCATGATGGGCTGAATGGCCTCCTTCTGTGCAGTACATTTCTATGATTATAACTGTTGTGTAGGATTACATAGAATTACATGGAATGTACAGCACAGAAACAGACTGTTCGGCACAACCACTCCATGCTGGCATTTTTGCTCCACTTGGGCCTTCTCCCATCTTTCCTTATTTAACTCCGTCAGCATGACCCTCTATTCCCTTCTCCCTCGTGTGTTTATCTAGACTCTCCTTAAATGTATCTATACTATTCCCCTCAACCACTCCCTGTGGTAGCGAGTTCCACATAGGATCATAGGAAATAGGACCAGGCATAGGCCATTCAGCCCATCAAGACTGCTCCGCCATTCAAAACAGGTTTAGTTTCGTTTAGAGATACAGCACTGAAACAGGCCCTTCGGCCCACTGAGTCTGTGCCGACCATCAACCACCCACTTATACTAATCCTACACTAATCCCATATTCCTACCACATCCCCACCTGTCCCTATATTTCCCTACCACCTACCTATACTAGGGGCAATTTCTAATGGCCAATTTACCTATCAACCTGCAAGCCTTTGGCATGTGGGAGGAAACCGGAGCGCCCGGAGGAAACCCACGCAGACACAGGGAGAACTTGCAAACTCCACACAGGCAGTTTGCTGCAGTTATCCGGAATTGAACCCGGGTCGCTGGAGCTGTGAGGCTGCGGTGCTAACTACTGCGCCACTGTGCCGCCCATGGCTGATCATCTACCTCTACGCCATTTCCCCCCACTATCCCCATATCCCTTGATGCTGTTAGTCTTCAGAAATCTATCGATTTCTGTCTTGAACATGCTCAATGATTGAGTTTCTCTGGGGTAGAGAATTCCACAGATTAACTGCCCTCTGAGTAAAGAAATTCCTCCTCATCTCAGTTCTAAATGGCCTGCCCCTTATTCTGAGACTGTGTCCCTGGTTCTAGTCTCACCAACCACAGGAAACATCCTATCCCCATCCACCGTGTCACACCCTGTAAGAATTTTGTAAGTTGGCTTACAAAAGAAATTCGGGATAGTATTAGATCCAAAGAAGAGAAATATAAAATGGCCAGAACAAGCTGCAAACCTGAGGATTGGGAGCAGTTTAGAATTCAGCAAAGGAGGACAAAGGGATTGATTAAGAAGGGGAAAATAGAGTATGAGAGTAAGCTTGCAGAGAACATAAAAACTGACTGTAAAAGCTTCTATAGATATATGAGGAGAAAAAGATTAGTGAAGACAAATGCGAGTCCCTTACAGTCAGAAACGGGGGAATTTATAATGGGGGAGAAAAGAAATGGCAGACCAATTAAATACATACTTTGGTTCTGTCTTCACAAAGGAGGACACAAATTACCTCCCAGAAATGTTGGGGAACATAGGGCCTAGTGAGAAGGAGGAACTGTATGAAATCAGTATTAGTAGGGAAATGGTGTTAGGGAAATTGATGGGATTGAAGGCCGATAAATCCCCAGGGCCTGATAATCTATATCCCAGAGTACTTAAGGAACTACTAGAAATAGTAGATGCATTGCTGGTCATTTTCAAAATTCTATCGACTTTGGAACAGTTCCAACGGATTGGAGGGTTGCTAATGTAACCCCACTATTTAAAAAAAGAGGTAGAGAGAAAACAGGGAATTATAGACCAGTTAGCCTGACATTAGTAGTGGGGAAAATGCTAGAGTCCATTATAAAAGATGTAATAGCAGAGCACTTGGAAAACAATGACATGATCGGACAAAGTCAACATGGATTTACGAAACGGAAATCAGGCTTGACAAATCTACTGGAATCTTTTGAGGATGTAACTAGCAGAATAGATAAGGGAGAACCAGTGGATGTAGTGTATTTGGACTTTCATAAAGCTTTTGATAACGTCCCACATAAGAGATTAGCGTGCAAAAATAAAGTACATAGGATTGGGGTTAAGGTACTGACATGGACAGAGAACTGGTTGGCAGACAGGAAACAAAGAGTAGGAATAAATGGGTCTTTTTCCGAGTGGCAGGCAGTGACTAGTGGGGTACTGCAGGGATTAGTGCTAGGACCCCAGCTATTCACAATATATATTAATGATATAGATGAGGGAATTAAATGTAATATATCCAAGTTTGCAGATGACACAAAGCTGGGTGGGAGTGTGAGCTGTGAGGAGGATGCAGAGAAGCTTCAGTGTGATTTGGACAGGTTGAGTGAGTGGGCAAATACATGGCAGATGCAGTATAATGTGGATAAATGTGAGGTTATTGACTTTGGTGGCAAAAACAGAAAGGCAGATTATTATCTGAACGGTGATAGATTGGGAAAGGGGGAGGTGCAGTGAGACCTGGGTGTCCTTGTGCACCAGTCGCTGAAAGTAAGCATGCAGGTGCAGCAGGCAGTTGAGAAGCAAATGGTATGTTGGCCTTCATAGCGAGAGGATTCGAGTACAGGAGCAAGGATGTCTTGCTGCAATTATACAAGGCCTTGGTGAGACCACATAGGAGTATTGTGTGCAATTTTGATCTCCTTATCTGAGGAAGGATGTTCTTGCTATGGAAGGAGTGCAGCGAAGGTTCACCAGACTGATTTCTGGGATGGCAGGACTGATGTATGAAGAGAGATTGGGTCGATTAGGCTTGTATTCGCTAGAGTTTAGAAGAATGAGAGGGGATCTCATAGAAACCTACAAAATTCTAACAGGACTGGACAGACTAGATGCAGGAAGGATGTTCCCGATGGTGGGGGAGTCCAGGACGACGGGTCACAGTCTAAGGATAAGGGGTTAGCCATTTAGGACTGAGATGAGGAGAGATTTCTTCACCCGGAGAGTGGTGAACCTGTGGAATTCTCTACCACAGAAAGCAGTTGAGACCAAATCATTAAATATATTCAAGACAGATTTAGATATAGTTCTTAGGGCTAATGGGATCAAGGGATATGGGGAGAAAGAGGGAACAGGGTACTGAGTTTGGATGATCAGCTATGATTGTATTGAATGGCGGAGCAGGCTCGAAGGGCCGAATGGTCTACTCCTACTCCTATTTTTCTCTGTTTCAATGTTTCATTGAGATCACCTCACCATTGAAACTCTAGAGAATACAGGCCCAGTTTCTGCAATCTCTCCTCATAAGACAATGCCACCATCCCAGGGGTTAATCTGGTGAGCCTCCGTTGCACTCCCTCTCCTTCTTCTTTGGCCTCCTTATCTCGAAAGACAATGGATACGCGCCTGCAAGTATATCCTTCCTCAGATAAGGAGACCAAAACTGTACACAATACTCCAGGTGCAGTCTCACCAAGGCTCTATACAATTGCAGCAAGACTTCTTTACTCCTGAACTCAAATTCCCTTGCAATGAAGGCCAACATACCATTTGTTCACCATTCTTTGGGTGAAGAGGTTTCTTCTGAATTCCCTATTGGATTTCTTGGTGACTGTCTTATATTGATAGCCTCTAGTTATGTTCTTCCCACAAGTGGAAATATTATCACTGTATTCACTCAGTCAAAACATTTTATCATTTTAAAGACCTCTATTAGGTCACCCCTCCGTCTACTTTTTTCAAGAGAAAAGAGACCCAGCCTGTTCATTCTCTCCTGATAGAAGTGCAGGGGTACACCTGCTGCGATCCTTGTAAATCTTATTTGCACTCTCTCCTGTGCCTCTACATTTGTTTTATAATATGGTGACCAGAATTGCACACGGTTCTCCAGGGATGGTCAAGCCGAGGTTTGATACAACTTTAGCATAACTTCTTTACAATTCTCTCCCAAAAAATAAAGCCGAGTGCTTGGTTTGCCTTTTTTATGGCTTTGCTGTGGAACAACCTTTAGTGCTTGGTATATTTATACTCCCAGATCCCTTTGATGCTTGACCCCATTCTTATTTTCTAATATGCAACCTCCTTATTTTCCCTACCAAACTATATACTACCTCACATTTATTTGTGTTGAAATGCAGTTGCCCATTCTACAAGTTTATTAATGCCCTCCTGTAATTTGTTGCAGTCCTCCTCAGTATTGACAAACAACACCAGCCCCTCACCCCCACGCCTGCATTTAGAAATGGTGTTTTTGATTCCGAAGTCCAATTCGTTAATGTAAATTGTATACAGCAGTGGTCCCAGCACTGATCCTTGTGGAACACCACTTCCTACCTTCTGTCACTCTGAATAACTACCCTTTACTCCCACTCTCTGCTTTCTGTCGTGAAGCCAGCTGGCAATCTATTCTGCCACTTGACCCCTGACTGCGCATTCTTTGACCTTATTCATTATTCTATTATGTGGTACTTTATTGAAGGGCTTTGATAATCTAGATAAATTACATCTACTGCAATACTCTTGTCCACTCTCTCTTTTACCTCTTCAAAAAATTCAGCAAGGTTGGTCAAGCAAGATTTTCCCTTTTGAAACCCATGCTGACTATTCATTATAATATTTTTGTATTTTTGAGCTTAGAACTTTCAACACGGAACCAGATCATTTCAACCAGTCTGTGTTGTTGTTTATCCTCCACACGACCAGCATCCTAATCCTGTGTGCCCGTCCTGTCCCTATATTCCTTTATCCTAAATAAAAACAGAAAATGTTGGAAATCTCATCAGGTCTGGCAGCAGCTACGGAGAGAGAGACAGAGTTAACATTTCAGGTCAATGACTTTTCATCAGAACTGGAACAAGTTAGAAATGTAATAGGTTTTGAGAGAGTGAAAGGGAAATGGGCGGGAGGAAGAACAAAAGGGAAAGACTGTGATAGGGTGGGGGAGCGGCAGGAGGGATTAAATAACAAAAGCGTTGGTGGTAATGAGACAAGTAAAGAAACAGATGTGTCTCGATGAGGTGGGAATGGCAGAATGATGAACAGCAAAAACAAAAGAAAAAGGAGAGTGAAACCAAAACCTGCAAAGAAATAGGGAACAAAATGAAGGCAGAGTTCATGGTCTGAAATTGTTGAACTCGATGTTGTCCTGAGGCTGTAAATTGCCTAATTGAAAGATTAGGTGCTGTTCCTCCCTTTATCCTATTGGCTGTATTCCTGAAGGTTTCATCACATGACCTTCCACGCTTCTGCTTCATCCTCACACTCGGTCAACCAGCTTTTTACCATCTCCAAAACTGTTAGAACTAATAAATGGAAGTGTTCAAAGAAAATTGAAAAAGAAACATTTTTAGTGCCCCTATGATTTTTTTCCTCATGGGTTTTTCTGGGAGATTAATCATAAGGTAGGGAAAGGGGCTATATAAATGCGAATCTCTCTTTCCCTCCGGTAAAAAGCCAGCTATTACAAAGTTGGCACCAGTTCCTCCTGCTAAAAAATAAATGCACAGAGCCTGCTGAATAACTGCTTTGATATTTAAATGTTCCTACCTCCCCTTTCCTCTCTCCACCTTAGGCACTGAGCAGGCAAGCCAGCTGTGAAGCACACTGTAGCTTCCCAGGAGAACGGCCAACTCATTTAGCATGGCTTTGTGGCAGCAAATGGTGGAAGAAGGATTACCACAGTCGGAGGCTTGGCTATCGCCCATGGGGCTTTCAGCCTGCTGCTGGAGAAGAGGCTTCAAGGCCAGAAGAGTCTAAGGGAAAAGCACTAAAATGTACCTGGTCCCATGGGGTCCGAGTTGGCACGTTTTTGGCCCCCGCAGACTCTCCGATCTGAAGTGGCTCCCATTACAAACCATATCCTCAACTTCTCGGGGTGTCCCATGTCAGGGTTCCCAATTTATTTATCAATGGAAAAGCCAATCAGGTGGGTATAAAACAGGTGGCTGATTTGCTATCACCTGTTTTGTGTTACCACTAAAATCCAATTTCATCCCCTCAATGTTTTCGCAGATTGGTTCAATATTAAATACTAACGTCAAAAGATGACCACAGATTGTGAGCTTTGGTAATAGGAAGTGGACAGAAAGGGTGCACATACATATGAATTTATATATTTATTTATTACAAAAGCACATACATGCGGATCGCATGCGGGCACACAGACACTGCCACACACAGACATGCACACATATGCACATATACACACACTGCACATGCATGCATAAACGTACAGATTCACACACACACAATACTATCTATTATGAAAAGTAAAGGATGAATTCTTTTACCTGGATCTCCTGTTTGTCCTTTCTGCCCTTTCATTTTTTCCATCGCACTTTTGTCCATCTCTCCAGGTTTTCCCACAAGACCAGTTTCCCCTTTTGTACCTTTCTCACCTTTTACTCCAGAGGGTCCTGGAAAACCAGGCAGACCTTGTGCACCTGACAAGAGAAAATGTTTCAATATGTCACAAATTGTTGAAGTCAAGAAAACTTGCTCAGTTCCTTCTGTGCCTGCGTTGGAAAGTGCAGCAAAGCAGTTAAAAGTTCTTTGTTTCTCTTGAGTTTTGCTCTTTCTCCTTCGCCCTGCTCCCCTGTGGGTGGTGACTCATTGAGACCTCATGCATATGAGCAGTCTTCATGAAGCTGGATTTGTGAGTGTCAATAAACATAATCTTAGGTGAGCGCAGGGCAGGTACATCCTGCTAACACCACAATCCACATTATTTCAATTCTGGCCAGAGTCTCCTATTCTGAATTGAAACCATTTTATTCAGCCCAGACCATGGATTAAACCTGGGATCTTTCTGTGCTCTGTCTGTTTTTAGTAGCACGCAGTTCAAAAGATTCCATCTGACACTCACCAAGGACAGCAGATACATGTGAATATCACCACCTGCAAGTTCCCCTCCAAGCCAAGCACCATCCTGACTTGGAACTATATTGCCGTTCCTTCACTGTCGCTGGGTCAAAATCCTGGAACTCCCTTCCTAACAGCACTGTGGGTGTACCTACCTCACACGGACTGCAACAGTTCAGGAAGGCGGCTCACCACCACCTTCTCAAGGGCAATTAGGGATGGGGAACAAATACTGGCCTGGCCAGCAATGCTCGCATCCTGAGAATAGAGGTTAGGTGAAGCTGGACATATGTGAAGCATGATAATGTGGTCAGGCTAGCCAAAAGGAGCTGAGTATGTTACACTACATATTAAGTGAGGGCAGGGTGACATTATATAGTCCTTTCTGCTGCATTAGGCACTTAGCAATGGCCTTTTTGATGCCCGGCATTCAGTGCTGCTAGGGCAATGGGAGGATGAAGTTTAAAGGATGGCTTTGCAAGACTGCAGGAGACTCAAAAAAAACAACTGACTCTGTTTCTGGAAATTTATGTGTCTACTAATACTGTGACAAAATACCACAGCAAAACTCCTCATCCCTGCCACCCCCATGAAGCTTTAGGATGTCCTGAGGTTGTGAAAGGTGCCATATTAATGCAAGTTTTTTTAATATTTATTAATCAAGTGTTTCCTGAGACACAAACTTACACAACTATATGCAAAACCCCCAAAATACCACATCATGCAAATAATGCAATAATTCATGCAAAATATTTCCATACTGGGTGTCACAGCTGTCAATCAAAAAAAACCATTTGCAATAGAATATAAGCACTGACCTTTTACACCTGGATATCCCACATTCCCTGGGGAACCCGGGAAACCTTGGCTTCCAGGGGTACCCATGACCCCCATTTCTCCTTTGGGACCTACAATGGCAGGAGGTAGATCAGAATCTTAGAACTTACAATCAGCAGGAAGTCAAACGATGATATTTACAGGAGTCAGCAGGCAACAACTGAGGATATATTTAGTGTCAGTATGAAGCAGTCTTATTTCACACCAATGGTACAATGTATTATTCAGAGCCAAAGCCAGATCTGACACCAGATTGATGTGGATTAAGATTCCCTTTGTTTCAGATTCATCTTAGACTCACACTACTCAATTTTACATCAGTGTGAAACCGAGAATCCATCACATCAACGCTAAGGTGTACAATGCTTCATTTTACAAACTCACACTCCTGTTGCAGACTGTGAACTTGTTAACTTTATCCCTTTGCTACAGCGCTCACTGTTCATTGTAACTAATGATAGATGACCAAAAACATCCAACTTGTTTGGTCAGAAGGAGCAGAGATCGATTTGTTGTGGATTCCTGTGTTTGTCTTTGTGGCATTCTCCCACCTCACGCACCAATCACAACTTAATAGTTTTAGTTAACAGTTGGTTGATAAGTGCATTAGAACTCTATTTAAAATCTGATCATTTTGGAAAGAAGAACAAAGAGAGTCAATGTACACTAAATGGTACAATATTAAAGAGGGTACAGGAACAGAGAGACCCAGGGATTCATATTACACAAATCTTTGGAGGTGGACACCAACTTGAGAAGTCTGTTAAAAAACATACAGGATCCTGGGCTTTATAAACAGAGGCATAGAGTACAAAAGCAAGCCATTTATGTTAAACCTTTATAAAACACTGGTTAGGCCTCAGCTGGAGAATTGTGGTCAATTCTGGGCAACACACTTTAGGAAGGATGTCAGGGCTTTGGAGAGGGTGTGGAGGAGGTTTACCAGGAATGATACCAGGATGAGGAACTTTAATTATGCAGAGATACTGGAGAAATTGGGATTGTTCTCCATAGAGCAGAGACGGTTAAGAGGAGATTTAATAGAGGTGTTCAAAATCATCAAGGGTTTTAGAGAGGGGAAAATCTATTGGCAGGCGGGTCGGTAACCAGAGGACACAGATTTTAGAAAATTGGAAAAACAACTAGCATGGGAGATGAGGAGAAATTTTTTTTTTGCAGTGAGTTGTTGTGATCGGGAACGTGCTGCCTGAAAGGGCAGTGGAAGCAGATTCAATAGTAACTTTCAGAAGGGAATTGGATAAATACTTGAAAAGGAGGAATTTGCAGGGCTATGGGGAAAGAGCAGGGGGGACTGTGGCTAATTGAATAGCTCATTCAAAGAGCCAGCACAGGAAGAATGGACCGAATGGTTTCTCTCTGGGCTGTAAGATTACATGGTTTTAATGATTTTGGATTTCAAACATTCCTTCCTGGGAGTGCTCCACAAGCAAATACAAGTGACGAACAAAGAGGTGTTCTGCAGATAATGGCTTACCTTGTAACCCTGGAGGGCCATCTTTTCCTGGGAGCCCAATTTGCCCTGGAAAACCTGGGGTTCCAGGTTGACCTATGGGTCCCTGTCTCCCCTTCTCCCCAATTGGACCCGGGATGTCCAGACCTGGGAAACCAGGATCACCCTTCACTCCTGGTGTTCCCTGGAATCCTGCATTATGAAAAGAACAATTATTATATATAGAAACATTAAATTGCTGATTAACAATCTCTGTTTTAGCAGAGATAAAGTTAGAATTTGTCACAAATAAAATCATAGAAATGAAAGTCCATTATGGCTGTGCCAATGTGCCTATTCACTCTAATCCCATTTTCCTGACTTGGTTCCCTTATTCCTTTTCCTTAGTTGTTAGCTTTGTATCTGCTTCTTTCCAACTTGAATTTTTCTGTTTCTTTTTCTCACTCTCTTTCTTTGCTTTCTCCTCTGTCAGCTGTGGCTCAGTTAGTAGCACTATCACTAAGACAAATGGCCCTGGGTTTAAGCCTCACTCCAGAGACTTAAACACAAAATCCACCCTGATACTCCCCGTGCAGTTCTGAGGGAATGCAGCACTGTCAGAAGTGCCATCTTTAGGACAAGGCATTAAACAAGGCCATGTCTGCCCCACAGGAGGATGTAAGAGATCCCATGGCACTGTTTTGAAGAAGAACAGGGGAATTCTCTCTGGTGTCCTGAGGCCAATAATTATCCCTTTCAACCAACACCCACCAGCATGCAGCAAGACCTGGATAAGTGCCAAGTAAAATTCACACACATAAGTGGCAGGCAGAGGCCATCTTCAATAAAGAGAGAATCTAACCATCTCCCCTAGGTATTCAATGGCATTACCATTGCTGAATTCCCCACTATCAAAACCCTGGGGGTTACCAGTGACCAGAAACTGAACTGGACCAGACATATAAATACTGTAGCTACAAAAGCAAGTCAGAGGCTGGGAATCCTGTGGCAAGTAACTCACCTCCTGTCTCCCTAAAGCTTGTCCACCATCTACAAGGCACAAGTCAGGAGTGTGATGGAATACTCTCCACTTGCCTGGAATACTCTCCACTTGCCTGGATGGGTGCAGCTCCAACAACACTCAAGAAGTGCGACACCATCCAGGACAAAGCAGCCCCCTTGATTGGCACCCCATCCACCACCTTCAACATTCACTCCCTCCATCACCAGCGCAAAGTGGCAGCAGTGTGTACCATCTACAAGATGCACTGCAGCAATTCACTAAGCCTCCTTAGACAGCACCTTCCAAACCTGCGACCTCGACCAACTGGAAGGATAAGGGCAGCAGATGAATGGGAACACCACTAGTTGCGGGCGGCAGGGGTTGCGGAGTAGTTCAAATTCCGTTCCCAAGCCACACACCATCCTAACTTGGAACTATATCGTCGTTCCTTCACTGTTGCTGGGTCAAAATCCTGGAACTCCCTTCCCAACAGCACTGTGGGTGTACCTACACCACATGGACTGCAACGGTTCAAGAAGGCAGCTCACCACCACCTTCTCAAGGGCAATTAGGGATGGGCAATAAATGCTGGCCTAGCCAGCGATGCCCACATCCTGTGAATGAATAAAAAAAACCCGCTAAAAACAGATCATTTGCTCATTATAGAGTTGCTGTTTGTGGGATCTTGCTGTGTGCAAATTGGCTGCTGCATTTCCCTACATTACAACAGTGATTACACTTGAAAAATGTCTCATTGGGTTTAAAGTGCTTTGAGATGTCGTGGTCATGAAAGGCGCTATAGAAATGCAAGTTCTTCCTTTTTTTCAACCAGGAAGTGTATTGAACGTACCTGGGAGGCCTGGTGGGCCCTGTGGCCCTGGTTTGCCTGGCTGTCCTGGTGCCCCAATTCCTGCAGATCCAGGTAGTCCGGGAGGGCCCTGTAGACCGGCAGAGCCAATGCTGCCTAAAAGAACAAAAAAAGACAAATGTGTATCTGAACTGTCTCAAGCCCATTGCTAAAAATCCACGGTGAATCTGCAAAATGATGAACTGGAACTCTAACCCTTCACCTTCCCGATTGCCTATCAGAAGTCTTTAAGGGATGAAGCCTTGAACACCTCATTGCTCAGTGACGTTGCACCACAGGAACATGAGTATGATATTCAGCCCCTTGAGCAATTAGATCACAGCTGATCTGAATCATAACTCCATCTAACTGCCTTGGTTCTGTAACACTAATCCCCTAACCCAACAATAATCTATCAATCTCAGTTTTCAAATTTTGAATTGACTACCATGTCAACAACTTTTATGAACAACGATTTTTAGACAGTCAGGGAACCAAGGGATATGGAGAGCAGGTGGGAGAGTTGGGTTGAGACAGAATATCAGCTATGATTGTATTGAATAGTGGAACAAAGAACAAGAACAAAGAACAGTACAGCACAGGAACAGGCCATTCGGCCCTCCAAGCCTGCGCCGATCTTGATGCCTGCCGAAACTAACAACTTCTGCACTTCCGGGGCCCATATCCCTCTATTCCCTTCCTATTCATATATTTGTCAAGATGTCTCTTAAACGTCGCTATCGTATCTGCTTCCACCACCTCCCCTGGCAGCAAGTTCCAGGCACTCACCACCCTCTGTGTAAAAAACTTGCCTCGCACATCCCCTCTAAACTTTGCCCCTCGCACCTTAAACCTATGTCCCCTAGTAACTGACTCTTCCACCCTGGGAAAAAGCTTCTGACTATCCACTCTGTCCATGCCACTCATAACTTTGTAAACCTCTATCATGTCGCCCCTCCACCTCCGTCGTTCCAGTGAAAACAATCCGAGTTTTTCCAACCTCTCCTCATAGCTAATGCCCTCCAGACCAGGCAACATCCTGGTAAACCTCCTCTGTACCCTCTCCAAAGCCTCCACGTCCTTCTGGTAGCATGGCGACCAGAATTGCACGCAATATTCTAAGTGTGGCCTAACTAAGGTTCTGTACAGCTGCAACATGACTTGCCAATTTTTATATTCTATGCCCTGACCGATGAAGGCAAGCATGCCCTATGCCTTCTTGACTACCTTATCCACCTGCGTTGCCACTTTCAGTGACCTGTGGACCTGTACGCCCAGGTCTCTCTGCCTGTCAATACCCCTATGGGTTCTGCCATTTACTGTATACTTCCCACCTGCATTAGACCTTCCAAAATGCATTACCTCACATTTGTCTGGATTAAACTCCATCTGCCATTTCTCCGCCCAAGTCTCCAACCGATCTATATCCTGCTGTATCCTCTGACAATCCTCATCTTTATACGCAACTCCACCAACCTTTCTGTCTAGCTCCAATCTTGAGTGATGTAATTAGTAGTATTTGAGATTTTCCCCTGTGTTAGCAGACCCTCCTCCCTAGGGCAACGCTCGATGTGTGTAGGATCCACAGTTTTATTATAAGGTTCTCACGCCATGTAAAAAAAATGTATTGTCTTTTCAAAACGATTCCCTGAATTTTTAATAAAAGCAAAATACTGCGGATGCTGGAAATCTGAAACAAAAACAAGAAATGCTGTAATCGCTCAGCAGGTCTGGCAGCATCTGTGGAAAGAGAAGCAGAGTTAACGTTTCGGGTCAGTGACCCTTCTTCGGAACCCGAAGTTCCGAAGAAGGGTCAGTGACCCGAAACGTTAACTCTGCTTCTCTTTCCACAGATGCTGCCAGACCTGCTGAGCGATTCCAGCATTTCTTGTTTTTGTCCCTGAATTTTTAATTTGCATGTTCCCTGCTTCAATTCTGATTTGTTGCAATGTTACCTTGAAGCAACCAATGAAAAGTGATGTCTGAAGAGCACGGCGCTTACAGGAAGTAAACAATGTAAAGGTCGTTGAGTTCATTTGATAACTTCATTTTGAAAGAGGCTGAGATTTAACCAATAATTAAAATCTGAAATAAAATAAAATCTGAAGATGGTTTCACTTTAATAATTCTTTCCAAATCTGGTACTCAATCAAATGGATGATTTCTTTATGGGCTTTGATCAACCTGTTACACTATACAACACAACATGACGCAGTGACTTTCCCAGAAATATGTTCAGGAAGCAATCAAAAATTGTTATATTGCTTTCAGATTCTAAAATAGACCAGTTGACCTATTACAGTCTCTTTTCCTTTCACCTATCTTGAGACACATTGTAAGTTTAGCATTTGACAAGTCTCTTGTGATTCCTATCATTACTTAATTGCAAATTACTCTACCATTTTCAATAGAACTTGGGACAGTAAGGGTGATTTTCCACAGGTGCACTCCCCTGATTCACAGCCTCTCCTGTTGGGAGTTGCAGCCATGTTCCAGATCATTACAAAGTCATGGGACAGGCCGCTCACAACTTCCTATGTGCTCGCAGCAGGAAAACCTTCACAATAGGGATCTGATTTCATAGGGTTTTGGTTAATAGGTATTAATGCAAATTATTTGGTAGTGCAATGTGCAGTACATTGGCTGCAAAGAGCAAGATCACAGCTAGTGGGGGAACCTGGGGTAGTTATCTCTGCTGAGAACACATTACTGGATTGTAGGGAACAGAATTCCACTGGGAATCACTGATAATAACTGGGGAAACTACTAAAACCCTAAACTGTAAAAATTATGAAGTATCTATCGGCAGTTGGCAAAACATATTTTTCAAGCTTTATGATTTAAAAGAAGAATTTGATGGGGAGCTAACTTTTGCACCTGGGAAGTGGGGAAATTTGTCGACTGCCACTTGTGGACAGTGTGTTGTTATTTTATAATATAGAATGGTAGCTGGTGAGGTGTCTGCTTGATCTATCTGTGCTTTGTTATCTAACTGTGACTAACAGTTCCCTCCATTACAGCACTGACTACAATTTTTAATTTAAGAAGTGCCTCATTGGATGTGTAGCACTGTGGGACGTCCAGAGGCGATGAAATGCTCAATAGAAATACAAGTCAGCTTTCCTTTATAGCACTCATTTTAAAGGTAAATTTGAAGTTTATTCTTTGAAACATTCTTGGAGTTGACCTTTTGCTCACCTTTATCACCTTTGAAGCCAGGTAAACCAGGGCGGCCTGACGCTCCAGGTATGCCAGGGAGTCCTGGTTCACCTTTATCTCCTGGAATTCCATCAACTCCTGGGACACCTGGAAATCCTTGGGGGCCTGGGAGCCCCACTCCTGGTTGTCCCTGAATTCAGTACAGAATTAGTTAGTTAGAATCATTGAATGATACAGCACAGAAGGAGGGCATTTGGCCCATCATGCCTGTGATGGCTCTTTGAAAGAGTTATCCAGTTAGTCCCATTCTCCCCTGCTCTTTCTCCAGAGCCCTGCAACTTTTTCCTTTTCAAGTATTTATCCAATTTCCCTTTTGAAAGTTACTATTGAATCTGCTTCCACCGCCCTTTCAGGCAGCGCGTTCCAGATCACAACAACTCACTGTGTAAAAAATTCTACTCATGTCACCTCCTGTTCCTTTGCCGATCACCTTAAATCTGTGCCCTTTAGTTACCGATCCTCCTGCCACTGGAAATGGAAGTGGTAAGGGAACACTGGCTGACCTTTAAGCAGGAGATGTTTCTGGTACAGGCTAGGTACATTGCAACAAGAGGGAAAGGTAAGGGAACCAAAGCCACGGATCCTTGGTTGATGAAATAAAAAAAGAGGGTGTATGATGCACATCTGGTGAATTCTTCAAGTGAGAATCAGACCAAATGTAATAAGTTTAGAGGGGAGGTGAAGAGGAAAATAAGACTGGCAAAGAGAGAGTATGAGAATAGAATGACAGTTAAGATAAAAGGGAACCTAAAAATCTTCTACCGGCATGTAAATAGTAAGCAGGTAGTAAGAGCTGGGGTGGGGCCTATTAGGGACAAAGTGGGTAAAAAATGCTTAGAGGTGCAAAGCAAGACTAGAGTACTAAATGAGTGTTTTGTATCGGTGTTTATTAAGGAAGAGGAAGCTGAGAAAATATTAGTAGAAGTGCAGATATTGTTCGACTAATCTAATTGAATTTTTTGATGAAGTAACAGAGAAGGTTGATGAAGGGAATGCGGTGGATGTTGTTTATATGGATTTTAAGAAAGCATTTGACAAAGTACCACATAAAAGGCTGCTTAACAAAATTGAGGCTAATGGAATAGGAGGGTCAATGTCAGCTTGGACAAAAAATTGGCTTAAGGACAAAAAACAGCGAGTCATGGTAAATGGTTGCTTTTTAGACTGGAGGATGGCAGACAGTGGTGTTCCCCAAGGACCAGTGCTAGGACCACTGCTTTTGTGATATATATAAATGACATGGATATTGGAACACAGAGTAAAATTTCAAAATTTGCTGATTATACCAAACTTGGAGGTGAAGCAAACAGTGAGGATGATGTGAATCGTATGCAACAGGACAGAGATAGTTGAGCAGAATGGGCAGACAAGTGGCAGATAGAATTTAATACAGAGAAGTGTGAGGTGATGCATTGTAGCAGAAGGAATAGGGAGAGGCAATATATACTTAATGGCACAGCTCTAAAGAATGTACAGGGACAGAGGGACCTGGGGGTACATGTGCATTGATCTTTGAAGGTGACGGGACAGGTTGAGAGAGTGGTTAGTAAAGCATATGGGATCTTGGGATTCATAAATAGAGGCACAGAGTACAAAAGCAGGGAAGTTATGCTGAACCTTTATAAAGCTCTGGTTAGGCCCCAACTGGAGTATTATGTCCAGTTCTGGTCACCACACTTTAGGAAGGATGTGAGGGTCCTTGAGAGGGTGCAGAGGAGATTTATCAGAATGGTTCCAGTGATGAGGGATTTTAGTTACAAGGTTAGATTGGAGAAGCTGGGGTTGTTCTCCTTGGAGCAAAGGAGACTGGTGTACAAAGAAAAGCTGCTCCCATTAGCTGATGGTACAAGGACTAGGGGACACAGATTGAAGGTTTTGGGCAAAAGATGCAGGGGGAATATGAGAAAGATCTTTTCTACACAGTGAGTGGTAATGACCTGGAATTCACTGCCCACGAGGGCGGTGGAAGCAGAAACAATAAATGACTTTAAAAGGAAATTGGATGGGCACTTGAAGGAAATAAACTGTCAGGACTACTGGAAAGGAACAGGGAGTGGGACTGATTGGATTGCTGTATGGAGAGCTGGCATGGACTCAATGGGCTGAAAGGCCTCCTATGCTGCAATGACTCTATGAATATTTACTCTTTCAAAACCCTTCACAGTTTTTAATATCTCTAATAAATCTCCCCTTAACCTTCTCTGCTCTTAGGAGAACAATCCCAGCTTCGCCAGTCTCTCCACATAACTGAAGTCCCTCATCCCTGGGACCATTCTAGTAAATCTCCTCCGTACCCTCTCCAAAGCCTTGATATCCTTCCTAAAGCTGGGCGCTCAGAATTGGACACAATACTCCAGCTGGAGTTTAACAAGTGCTTAATAAAGGTTTAGAATAACTTCCATGCTTTTGTATTTGGTGCCTATATTAGTAACACCAAGGATCCTGTATGCTCTTTTAAACAGCCTTCTCAGCTGGTCCTCCACCTTCAAGGATTTGTATATGTGAAACCCTGGGTGTATTTGTTCCTGCACCCACTTTAATCATGTAGCATTTAGTTCATAATGCCTCTTCACATTCTTCCTAGCAATAAGTATCACTTCAAACATCTCTGTATTAAATTTCATCTGCCGTGTGTCTGCACATTTCACCAGACTGTCTATGCCATCACGAAGTCTATTACTATCTCCTCATTGTTTATGACATCTCTGAGTTTTGTATTATCCACGAACATTGAAATTAGGCCCTGGATAGCCAAGTCCAGGTCATTAATATATATCAAGCAGAGCAGTGGTCCCAACACTGAAGCCTGGGGAACGCCACTGGATGCCCAATTCCAGGTCATTAGCAACAAGGATTACAAAGAAGGTAAAAAATAAAGTAATGTATTGGAGTCAAGTGGCATAGTCCACGGAGTTTATCACTGACCTTTGACCCTGGGGGTCCTGGCTGGCCTGGGATGCCATCGTTCCCTGGACGTCCTGAAAGACCAGGAGGGCCTGGCTGTCCTGGAATTCCAGGCGAACCTGTGAGATAGAAAGGATGGATGTGAATGACTTACAGCCTTTCCTGTCTCCTTCAAACCATCCATTCAGTGTTCGGAGAGGCAGGCAGAGTAGCTGTTTCTGAGTCTTCAGTGGAAGATTGGGCTCCTTGTTACAGGAAGTATATTGAGGCTTGAGGGAGGGAACAGTACAGATTCACTGGTGTGATGTGAGCTAATACAAATAGGAGGAAAGACTTGAAAAGTTGGGTCTTTTTTGATAGCATGACGCAGATTACATCCTGATTCAATACAAGTGCCTGAAGTGATGAAAGGTTGTGAAAGGGTAAATAGAAACAGACTATTTCCAGTATTGAGGGTTCAAGAACAAGGAGCCATTGATACAGGATTAAATATAAGAGTTTAGGACAGATGGCAGGAGAAAATTCCTCAATAGAGGGAGTAATGAGGATGTGGGATTCACTCCCAGTTAGTGGTTGTGGCAGAAACTGTGTCAACATTAGATCGGAGAGCAGGATGACGGGATGTGGAAACAGGATATAAACATGATTGGGACTATTTGCTCATATGCAGGGTAAACTCTAACACAGAGTGGATGGACCGAATGGTCTGTTTCTGTGTTGTAACTTTTTGCTGTTGCCATAATTTCTTTGGTTGTGGGCTGGGAGATTCAGCCAGGTTTCTGTCAAAGTTCAAGTGCACAATCACCAGAACCTCACTGAAATTCCAAACCTATTTCGGTGTGGGGGAGTGAGTGCGGTTATGGTGCGGGGGAGTGAGTGCGGTTACGGTGTGGGGGAGTGAGTGCGGTTATGGTGTGGGGGAGTGAGTGCGGTTATGGTGCGGGGGTGTGAGTGCGGTTATGGTGTGGGGGAGTGAGTGCGGTTATGGTGTGGGGGTGTGAGTGCGGTTATGGTGCGGGGGAGTGAGTGCGGTTATGGTGTGGGGGAGTGAGTGCGGTTATGGTGTGGGGGTGTGAGTGCGGTTATGGTGCGGGGGTGTGAGTGCGGTTATGGTGCGGGGGTGTGAGTGCGGTTATTGTGTGGGGGAGTGAGAGCGGTTATGGTGTGGGGGTGTGAGTGTGGTTACGGTGCGGGGGAGTGAGTGCGGTTATGGTGAGGGGGTGTGAGTGTGGTTACGTTGCGGGGGTGTGAGTGCGGTTACGGAGTGGGGGAGTGAGTGCGGTTATGGTGCGGGGGAGTGAGTGCGGTTATTGTGTGGGGGAGTGAGTGCGGTTACGGTGCGGGGGTGTGAGTGCGGTTATGGTGTGGGGGAGTGAGTGCGGTTACGGTGCGGGGGTGTGAGTGCGGTTACGGAGTGGGGGAGTGAGTGTGGTTATGGTGTGGGGGTGTGAGTGTGGTTATGGTGTGGGGGAGTGAGTGCGGTTATGGTGTGGGGGTGTGAGTGCGCTTATGGTGTGGGGGAGTGAGTGCGGTTATGGTGTGGGGGTGTGAGTGCGCTTATGGTGTGGGGGTGTGAGTGCGCTTATGGTGTGGGGGAGTGAGTGCGGTTATGGTGTGGGGGTGTGAGTGCGCTTATGGTGTGGGGGTGTGAGTGCGGTTATGGTGTGGGGGAGTGAGTGCGGTTATGGTGTGGGGGAGTGAGTGCGGTTATGGTGTGGGGGTGTGAGTCTGGTTACGGTGCGGGGGTGTGAGTGTGGTTATGGTGTGGGGGTGTGAGTCTGGTTACGGTGCGGGGGTGTGAGTGTGGTTACGGTGCGGGGGTGTGAATGCGGTTATGGTGCGGGGGAGTGAGTGCGGTTATGGTGTGGGGGTGTGAGTGTGGTTACGGTGCGGGGGTGTGAATGCGGTTATGGTGCGGGGGAGTGAGTGCGGTTATGGTGCGGGGGAGTGAGTGCGGTTACGGTGCGGGGGTGTGAATGCGGTTACGGGGCGGGGGTGTGAGTGCAGTTATGGTGTGGGGGTGTGAGTGTGGTTACGGTGCGGGGGTGTGAGTGCAGTTATGGTGTGGGGGTGTGAATGCGGTTATGGTGCGGGGGAGTGAGTGCGGTTATGGTGCGGGGGAGTGAGTGTGGTTACGGTGCGGGGGTGTGAATGCGGTTATGGTGCGGGGGTGTGAGTTGCGGTTATGGTGCGGGGGAGTGAGTGCGGTTACGGTGCGGGGGTGTGAATGCGGTTATGGTGCGGGGGAGTGAATGCGGTTATGGTGCGGGGGTGTGAGTTGCGGTTATGGTGTGGGGGAGTGAGTGTGGTTATGGTGCGGGGGTGTGAGTGCAGTTATGGTGTGGGGGTGTGAGTGTGGTTACGGTGCGGGGGTGTGAGTGCAGTTACGGTGCGGGGGTGTGAGTGTGGTTACGGTGCGGGGGTGTGAGTGCAGTTATGGTGTGGGGGTGTGAGTGTGGTTACGGTGCGGGGGTGTGAGTGCAGTTATGGTGTGGGGGAGTGAGTGCGGTTACGGTGCGGGGGTGTGAGTGCAGTTATGGTGTGGGGGAGTGAGTGCGGTTACGGTGCGGGGGTGTGAGTGCAGTTACGGTGCGGGGGTGTGAGTGTGGTTACGGTGCGGGGGTGTGAGTGCAGTTATGGTGTGGGGGTGTGAGTGTGGTTACGGTGCGGGGGTGTGAGTGCAGTTATGGTGTGGGGGAGTGAGTGTGGTTACGGTGCGGGGGTGTGAGTGCAGTTACGGTGCGGGGGTGTGAGTGTGGTTACGGTGCGGGGGTGTGAGTGCAGTTATGGTGTGGGGGTGTGAGTGTGGTTACGGTGCGGGGGTGTGAATGCGGTTATGGTGTGGGGGTGTGAGTGTGGTTACGGTGCGGGGGAGTGAGTGCGGTTACGGTGCGGGGGTGTGAATGCGGTTATGGTGTGGGGGTGTGAATGCGGTTACGGTGCGGGGGTGTGAATGCGGTTATGGTGTGGGGGTGTGAATGCGGTTACGGGGCGGGGGTGTGAATGCGGTTATGGCGCGGGGGAGTGAGTGCGGTTATGGTGTGGGGGTGTGAGTCTGGTTACGGTGCGGGGGTGTGAGTGCGATTATGGTGTGGGGGTGTGAGTCTGGTTACGGTGCGGGGGTGTGAGTGCGATTATGGTGTGGGGGTGTGAGTGCGGTTATGGAGCGGGGGAGTGAGTGCGATTATGGTGTGGGGGTGTGAGTCTGGTTATGGTGTGGGGGAGTGAGTGCGATTATGGTGTGGGGGTGTGAGTCTGGTTACGGTGCGGGGGTGTGAGTGCGGTTATGGTGTGGGGGTGTGAGTGCGGTTATGGAGCGGGGGAGTGAGTGCGGTTATGGAGCGGGGGAGTGAGTGCGGTTATGGAGCGGGGGAGTGAGTGCGATTATGGTGTGGGGGTGTGAGTGCGGTTATGGTGTGGGGGAGTGAGTGCGGTTATGGAGCGGGGGAGTGAGTGCGATTATGGAGCGGGGGAGTGAGTGCGGTTATGGTGTGGGGGTGTGAGTGTGGTTACGGTGCGGGGGTGTAAGTGCGGTTACTTTGCGGGGGAGCGCATGCGGTTACGGTGCGGGGGTGTGAGTGTGGTTACCGTGCGGGGGAGTGAGTGCGGTTATGGTGTGGGGGAGTGAGTGCGATTATGGTGTGGGGGAGTGAGTCTGGTTACGGTGCGGGGGTGTGAATGCGGTTACGGTGCGGGGGTGTGAGTGCGGTTACGGTGCGGGGGTGTGAATGCGGTTATGGTGTGGGGGAGTGAGTGCGATTATGGTGTGGGGGAGTGAGTGCGATTATGGTGTGGGGGTGTGAGTGTGGTTACGGTGCGGGGGTGTGAATGCGGTTATGGTGTGGGGGAGTGAGTGCGATTATGGTGTGGGGGTGTGAGTGTGGTTACGGTGCGGGGGTGTGAATGCGGTTATGGTGTGGGGGAGTGAGTGCGATTATGGTGTGGGGGTGTGAGTGTGGTTACGGTGCGGGGGTGTGAATGCGGTTATGGTGCGGGGGTGTGAGTGCAGTTATGGTGTGGGGGTGTGAGTGTGGTTACGGTGCGGGGGTGTGAATGCGGTTATGGTGTGGGGGTGTGAGTCTGGTTATGGTGTGGGGGTGTGAGTGCGATTATGGTGCGGGGGTGTGAGTCTGGTTACGGTGCGGGGGTGTGAGTGCGGTTATGGTGCGGGGGAGTGAGTGCGGTTACGGTGCGGGGGTGTGAATGCGGTTATGGTGCGGGGGAGTGAGTGCGGTTACGGTGCGGGGGTGTGAATGCGGTTACGGTGCGGGGGAGTGAGTGCGATTATGGTGTGGGGGTGTGAGTCTGGTTACGGTGCGGGGGTGTGAATGCAGTTATGGTGTGGGGGTGTGAGTGTGGTTACGGTGCGGGGGTGTGAGTGCAGTTATGGTGTGGGGGAGTGAGTGCGGTTATGGTGTGGGGGTGTGAGTCTGGTTATGGTGTGGGGGTGTGAGTGCGATTATGGTGCGGGGGTGTGAGTCTGGTTACGGTGCGGGGGAGTGAGTGCGGTTATGGTGTGGGGGTGTGAGTCTGGTTACGGTGCGGGGGAGTGAGTGCGGTTATGGTGTGGGGGTGTGAGTCTGGTTATGGTGTGGGGGTGTGAGTGCGATTATGGTGCGGGGGTGTGAGTCTGGTTACGGTGCGGGGGTGTGAGTGCGATTATGGTGCGGGGGTGTGAGTCTGGTTACGGTGCGGGGGTGTGAGTGCGATTATGGTGTGGGGGTGTGAGTCTGGTTATGGTGTGGGGGTGTGAGTGCGATTATGGTGCGGGGGTGTGAGTCTGGTTACGGTGCGGGGGTGTGAGTGCGGTTATGGTGTGGGGGTGTGAGTCTGGTTATGGTGTGGGGGTGTGAGTGCGGTTATGGTGTGGGGGTGTGAGTGCGGTTATGGTGTGGGGGTGTGAGTCTGGTTACGGTGCGGGGGTGTGAGTGCGGTTATGGTGTGGGGGTGTGAGTCTGGTTATGGTGTGGGGGTGTGAGTGCGATTATGGTGCGGGGGTGTGAGTCTGGTTACGGTGCGGGGGTGTGAGTGCGGTTATGGTGTGGGGGTGTGAGTGCGGTTATGGTGTGGGGGAGTGAGTGCGGTTATGGTGTGGGGGTGTGAGTGTGGTTACGGTGCGGGGGTGTGAGTGCGGTTACTTTGCGGGGGAGCGCATGCGGTTACGGTGCGGGGGTGTGAATGCGGTTATGGTGTGGGGGAGTGAGTGCGGTTATGGTGCGGGGGTGTGAGTGCGGTTAAGGTGCGGGGGTGTGAGCGCGTTACGGTGCGGGGGTGTGAATGCGGTTATGGTGCGGGGGAGTGAGTGCGGTTACCGTGCGGGGTGTGAGTGTGGTTACGGTGCGGGGGTGTGAATGCGGTTATGGTGCGGGGGAGTGAGTGCGGTTACCGTGCGGGGTGTGAGTGTGGTTACGGTGCGGGGTGTGAATGCGGTTATGGTGCGGGGGAGTGAGTGCGGTTATGGTGCGGGGGTGTGAGTGCGGTTATGGTGCGGGGGTGTGAGCGCGGTTACGGTGCGGGGGTGTGAATGCGGTTATGGTGCGGGGGAGTGAGTGCGGTTACCGTGCGGGGGTGTGAGTGTGGTTACGGTGCGGGGGTGTGAATGCGTTTATGGTGCGGGGGTGTGAGTGTGTGCGGTTATGGTGCGGTGACAATGTGGGTTTTGTGAGTGTGGTTCTGATGTGGTTACAGTGCAGTTATGGTTCAGCTGGTGTGTGAGTCCACTTACCTTTAGCACCAGTTGGACCTGGAAATCCAATGCCAGTGGGACCTGGATCACCTTTTGGGCCGACAGCTCCTTGCAAACCCGGGGCACCTGGCAGTCCATCGTCACCTGTTGGCCAAATAAGCAACAAACATTTATGCAGCAAAGCTCAAGTAACAAGATGGTGAAAATTAACGAGGAGGAATAACAGAATTTCGAAGATTAACAATATTAATTTTTTCAATATATTTTCTGCATTCCCTGACGATGGCTAGATGGACAGGTGAACTTACCTCGAATCCCGGGCTCGCCTTTTAACCCTTGAGGCCCAGGAAGACCTTGGAATCCCGGTTTACTGATGGCGTTTCCTGATTCACCTTTCTGACCTGTTGCATGGAAACAGTCAACAGAACAATTAGAGTTTTATGAAAAAGTAGCGATTGCAATCAATATATTCATTAAAATCTATCGATTATTATAAACTCAGATAGTCAACGGAAGTTGGTGTGCTTTTGGTTGCGATTTATTTTCCTGGGTTGTGATAGCCATTAATTTTTTTTTCTGTACTGCAAACGTGAGACATAAGTAACCAGAATCTCAGAGTCTACACATTCTGTACAGGAACCATCGGCCCTTCCCATTCTATTGTCATCTGGTCCTTGTCTCTCTTCCATTTTCTTATGAATGTATAAAGAGGCACAAGAGAAAAAAACAGTTCGAATATCAAGCCTTGTCCCATCCAACAGGAAGCATGCTACGCATACCATCACCCTCACCCCTTTCATCCAATCTCCTGACAGAGGGAGACAGAGAGGAAAGTCTAGGAATATCCTTTATGTACAGCCCAGTGGGCAGTGTGGAACATCCAGTCCAGTGGACGGTGTGAAATGCCCAGTCCAGTGGGCAGTGTGGAATGCCCAGTCCAGTGGGCAGTGTGGAATGCCCAGTCCAGTGAGTAGTGTGGAACATCCAGTCCAGTGAGTAGTGTGGAACATCCAGTCCAGTGGCAGTGTGGAATGCCCAGTCCAGTGGGCAGTGTGGAACATCCAGTCCAGTGAGTAGTGTGGAACATCCAGTCCAGTGAGTAGTGTGGAACATCCAGTCCAGTGGCAGTGTGGAATGCCCAGTCCAGTGGGCAGTGTGGAACATCCAGTCCAGTGAGTAGTGTGGAACATCCAGTCCAGTGAGTAGTGTGGAACATCCAGTCCAGTGGCAGTGTGGAATGCCCAGTCCAGTGGGCAGTGTGGAACATCTAGTCCAGTGAGTAGTGTGGAACATCCAGTCCAGTGGCAGCGTGGAATGCCCAGTCCAGTGTAGTGTGGAATGCCCAGTCCAGTGAGTAGTGTGGAACATCCAGTCCAGTGAGTAGTGTGGAACATCCAGTCCAGTGGCAGTGTGGAATGCCCAGTCCAGTGGGCAGTGTGGAATGCCCAGTCTAGTGGGCAGTGTGGAACATCCAGTCCAGTGGGCAGTGTGGAATGCCCAGTCCAGTGGACAGTGTGGAATGCCCAGTCCAGTGAGTAGTGTGGAACATCCAGTCCAGTGGGCAGTGTGAAACATCCAGTCCAGTGGGCAGTGTGGAATGCCCAGTCCAGTGGGCAGTGTGGAACATCCAGTCCAGTGGGCAGTGTGGAATGCCCAGTCCAGTGGCAGTGTGGAATGCCCAGTCCAGTGGGCAGTGTGGAACATCCAGTCCAGTGAGTAGTGTGGAACATCCAGTCCAGTGGGCAGTGTGGAATGCCCAGTCCAGTGGGCAGTGTGGAACATCCAGTCCAGTGGGCAGTGTGGAATGCCCAGTCCAGTGGCAGTGTGGAATGCCCAGTCCAGTGGGCAGTGTGGAACATCCAGTCCAGTGAGTAGTGTGGAACATCCAGTCCAGTGGCAGTGTGGAATGCCCAGTCCAGTGGGCAGTGTGGAACATCTAGTCCAGTGAGTAGTGTGGAACATCCAGTCCAGTGGCAGCGTGGAATGCCCAGTCCAGTGTAGTGTGGAATGCCCAGTCCAGTGAGTAGTGTGGAACATCCAGTCCAGTGGGCAGTGTGGAATGCCCAGTCCAGTGGGCAGTGTGGAACATCCAGTCCAGTGGGCAGTGTGGAATGCCCAGTCCAGTGGCAGTGTGGAATGCCCAGTCCAGTGGGCAGTGTGGAACATCCAGTCCAGTGAGTAGTGTGGAACATCCAGTCCAGTGGCAGTGTGGAATGCCCAGTCCAGTGGGCAGTGTGGAACATCTAGTCCAGTGAGTAGTGTGGAACATCCAGTCCAGTGGCAGCGTGGAATGCCCAGTCCAGTGTAGTGTGGAATGCCCAGTCCAGTGAGTAGTGTGGAACATCCAGTCCAGTGAGTAGTGTGGAACATCCAGTCCAGTGGCAGTGTGGAATGCCCAGTCCAGTGGGCAGTGTGGAATGCCCAGTCTAGTGGGCAGTGTGGAACATCCAGTCCAGTGGGCAGTGTGGAATGCCCAGTCCAGTGGACAGTGTGGAATGCCCAGTCCAGTGAGTAGTGTGGAACATCCAGTCCAGTGGGCAGTGTGAAACATCCAGTCCAGTGGGCAGTATGGAATGCCCAGTCCAGTGGGCAGTGTGGAACATCCAGTCCAGTGGGCAGTGTGGAATGCCCAGTCCAGTGGGCAGTGTGGAATGCCCAGTCCAGTGGGCAGTGTGAAACATCCAGTCCAGTGGGCAGTGTGGAATGCTCAGTCCAGTGGGCAGTGTGGAACATCCAGTCCAGTGGGCAGTGTGGAATGCCCAGTCCAGTGGGCAGTGTGGAACAAACAGTCCAGTGGGCAGTGTGGAACATCCAGTCCAGTGGGCAGTGTGAAACATCCAGTCCAGTGGGCAGTGTGGAATGCCCAGTCCAGTGGGCAGTGTGAAACAACCAGTCCAGTGGGCAGTGTGGAACATCCAGTCCAGTGGGCAGTGTGAAACATCCAGTCCAGTGGGCAGTGTGGAACATTCAGTTCAGTGGGCAGTGTGGAACGCCCAGTTCACTGGGCAGTGTGAAACATCCAGTCCAGTGGGCAGTGTGAAACATCCAGTCCAGTGGGCAGTGTGGAATGCCCAGTCCAGTGGACAGTGTGGAACATCCACTCCAGTGGGCAGTGTGGAATGCCCAGTCCAGTGGACAGTGTGGAACATCCAGTCCAGTGGGCAGTGTGGAATGCCCAGTCCAGTTGACAGTGTGGAACATCCAGTCCAGTGGGCAGTGTGAAACATCCAGTCCAGTGGGCAGTGTGGAATGCCCAGTCCAGTGGGCAGTGTGGAATGCCCAGTCCAGTGGGCAGTGTGAAACATCCAGTCCAGTGGGCAGTGTGGAACGCCCAGTCCAGTGGGCAGTGTGAAACATCCAGTCCAGTGGGCAGTGTGGAACATCCAGTCCAGTGGACAGTGTGGAACATCCAGTCCAGTGGGCAGTGTGGAATGCCCAGTCCAGTGGACAGTGTGGAACATCCAGTCCAGTGGGCAGTGTGGAATGCCCAGTCCAGTGGGCAGTGTGGAACATCCAGTCCAGTGGGCAGTGTGGAATGCCCAGTCCAATGGGCAGTGTGAAACATCCAGTCCAGTGGGCAGTGTGGAATGCCCAGTCCAGTGGGCAGTGTGGAATGCCCAGTCCAGTGGGCAGTGTGAAACAGCCAGTCCAGTGGGCAGTGTGGAACGCCCAGTCCAGTGGGCAGTGTGAAACATCCAGTCCAGTGGGCAGTGTGGAACATCCAGTCCAGTGGGCAGTGTGGAACGCCCAGTCCAGTGGGCAGTGTGGAACGCCCAGTCCAGTGGGCAGCGTGGGCCCTGTCCAGTGGGCAGTGTGAAACATCCAGTCCAGTGGGCAGTGTGGAACTTCCAGTCCAGTGGGCAGTGTGGAACTTCCAGTCCAGTGGGCAGTGTGGAACGTCCAGTCCAGTGGGCAGTGTGGAACGTCCAGTCCAGTGGGCAGTGTGGAACGCCCAGCCCAGTGGGCAGTGTGGAATGCCCAGCCCAGTGGGCAGTGCGGAACGTTCTAATCTTGTGTTCAAACAGACTCCTACATGAGCAGATGGATACTTTTCACACTCTCTTGCTGATCATGTGCTTCCCTAGTCGTTGATTGAGAGTCACAAAATATTTGTGTTCGCCACTGACCCGCTGGTTTCATCTTTACAAGATGTGTTTCTGTTTCTAAACCCACAACCATTTAATGCATTCCCAGTACAAAGTAGATTGAGAATAGAAGGGTTCAGCTTTGTGAGCCCTGCAGGATGTTCCATTCATAAACAGACTAGATTCGTAAAGGACAAACCAGCCTTTAGTGTCTTGGTGAATCCACAATACACTACAGGTGGGCTGAGGGACTGAGTGTTTAACCAGAACTTACCTGGTGTACCAGGTAGTCCTGGATGTCCTGGAAATCCTTGGGCGCCCTTTTCACCCAGAAAGCCTGGCTCACCCACTCCCGGAAGTCCTGGAGGTCCTCGGTCTCCTGGCGGTCCGGTTAAACCTGGGCGTCCAGGTAAACCTGGTTCACCTTTGAAGCCAATGTTTCCCTAAACAGTTAGAGATGACAGGTAAGAGCTGGGGAAATTCAGGGAATGCTACATCATTACTGTAGCAACCTACTGTCTGATAGAATTAATGTTAGTTCCATAATCCCTTCAATGTTGATATTTGCTATGTCTCCCTGTGCTGCAGTCAGTCTCTCTGTGCTGCAGTCAGTCTCCCTGTGCTGCGGTCAGTCTCTCTGTGCTGCGGTCAGTCTCTCTCTGTGCTGCAGTCAGTCTCCCTGTGCTGCGGTCAGTCTCTCTGTGCTGAGGTCAGTCTCTCTCTGTGCTGCGGTCAGTCTCTCTGTGCTGCAGTCAGTCTCCCTGTGCTGCGGTCAGTCTCCCTGTGCTGCAGTCAGTCTCTCTCTGTGCTGCGGTCAGTCTCTCTGTGCTGCGGTCAGTCTCTCTCTGTGCTGCGGTCAGTCTCTCTGTGCTGCAGTCAGTCTCTCTGTGTGCTGCGGTCAGTCTCTCTGTGCTGCGGTCAGTCTCTCTCTGTGCTGCAGTCAGTCTCTCTCTGTGCTGCGGTCAGTCTCTCTGTGCTGCAGTCAGTCTCTCTCTGTGCTGCGGTCAGTCTCTCTGTGCTGCGGTCACTCTCTCTCTGTGCTGCAGTCAGTCTCTCTGTGCTGTGGTCAGTCTCTCTGTGCTGCAGTCAGTCTCCCTGTGCTGCGGTCAGTCTCTCTGTGCTGCAGTCAGTCTCTCTCTGTGCTGCGGTCAGTCTCTCTGTGCTGCGGTCAGTCTCTCTCTGTGCTGCGGTCAGTCTCCCTGTGCTGCGGTCAGTCTCTCTGTGCTGCGGTCAGTCTCCCTGTGCTGCGGTCAGTCTCTCTGTGCTGCGGTCAGTCTCTCCCTGTGCTGCGGTCAGTCTCTCTGTGCTGCGGTCAGTCTCTCTCTGTGCTGCGGTCAGTCTCTCCCTGTGCTGCAGTCAGTCTCTCTCTGTGCTGCGGTCAGTCTCTCCCTGTGCTGCGGTCAGTCTCTCTCTGTGCTGCAGTCAGTCTCTCTCTGTGCTGTGGTCAGTCTCTCTGTGCTGCAGTCAGTCTCTCTCTGTGCTGCGGTCAGTCTCCCTGTGCTGCGGTCAGTCTCTCTGTGCTGCGGTCAGTCTCTCCCTGTGCAGCGGTCAGTCTCTCTCTGTGCTGCAGTCAGTCTCTCTCTGTGCTGCGGTCAGTCTCTCCCTGTGCTGTGGTCAGTCTCTCTGTGCTGCGGTCAGTCTCTCTCTGTGCTGCGGTCAGTCTCTCTGTGCTGCAGTCAGTCTCTCTGTGCTGCGGTCAGTCTCTCTGTGCTGCGGTCAGTCTCTCTCTGTGCTGCAGTCAGTCTCTCTGTGCTGCGGTCAGTCTCTCTGTGCTGCGGTCAGTCTCCCTGTGCTGCGGCCAGTTTCTCTGTGCTGCGGTCAGTCTCCCTGTGCTGCGGTCAGTTTCTCTGTGCTGCGGTCAGTCTCTCTCTGTGCTGCAGTCAGTCTCTCTGTGCTGCGATCAGTCTCTCTGTGCTGCGGTCAGTCTCCCTGTGCTGCGGTCAGTTTCTCTGTGCTGCGGTCAGTCTCTCTCTGTGCTGCAGTCAGTCTCTCTGTGCTGCGGTCAGTCTCTCTGTGCTGCGGTCAGGCTCCCTGTGCTGCGGTCAGTTTCTCTGTGCTGCGGTCAGTCTCTCTCTGTGCTGCAGTCAGTCTCTCTCTGTGCTGCGATCAGTCTCTCTGTGCTGCAGTCAGTCTCCCTGTGCTGCAGTCAGTCTCTCTGTGCTGCAGTCAGTCTCTCTCTGTGCTGCAGTCAGTCTCTCTGTGCTGCGGTCAGTCTCTCTCTGTGCTGCAGTCAGTCTCTCTGTGCTGCGGTCAGTCTCTCTGTGCTGCGGTCAGTCTCTCTGTGCTGCAGTCAGTCTCCCTGTGCTGCAGTCAGTCTCCCTGTGCTGCGGTCAGTCTCTCTTTGTGCTGCGGTCAGTCTCTCTGTGCTGCGGTCAGTCTCTCTCTGTGCTGCGGTCAGTCTCTCTCTGTGCTGTGGTCAGTCTCTCTCTGTGCTGCAGTCAGTCTCTCTCTGTGCTGCAGTCAGTCTCTCTCTGTGCTGCGGTCAGTCTCTCTCTGTGCTGCAGTCAGTCTCTCTCTGTGCTGCGGTCAGTCTCTCTCTGTGCTGCGGTCAGTCTCTCTCTGTGCTGCAGTCAGTCTCTCTCTGTGCTGCGGTCAGTCTCTCTCTGTGCTGCAGTCAGTCTCTCTCTGTGCTGCGGTCAGTCTCTCTCTGTGCCCTGATCCACATTCTACAACCTCCTGATATCAGAGTCCAGCAGAACACTCTGAATCTCTTGTTGAACAGTTCCATATCTCAATACTTACCGACTCGCCTTTGGGGCCTGGGAAACCTGGAGGTCCATCTTTGCCAGTTAATCCATCCAGACCTGTTACACCTGGAGCGCCTGGGAATCCACGCTCCCCTCGATCCCCTTTCACTCCAGGTAAAGTTTGGATATCACCTGGATCACCTTTGGGGCCGGGAATTCCCATTGGCCCTGGGACACCATTAGCTCCCTAAAAGAAACAACAATCTGTCAACATGTTTCATTCACTCCCTGTCAACTCCATCAGTGCAGCACTCCCTCAGTACTGACCCTCCGACAGTGCAGCACTCCCTCAGTAATGACCCTCCGACAGTGCAGCACTCCCTCAGTACTGCCCCTCCGATCGTGCAGCACTCCCTCAGTACTGAACTTCCGACATTGCAGCACTCCCTCAGTACTGACCCTCCAACAATGCAGCACTCCCTCAGTAATGACCCTCCGACAGTGCAGCACTCCCTCAGTACTGCCCCTCCGATAGTGCAGCACTCCCTCAGTACTGAACTTCCGACAGTGCAGCACTCCCTCAGTACTGCCCCTCCAACAGTGCAGCACTCCTTCAGTACTGCTCCTCCGACAGTGCAGCACTCCCTCGGTACTGAGCCTCCGACAGTGCAGCACTCCCTCAGTACTGCATCTCCGACAGTGCAGCACTCCCTCAATACTGCCCCTCCGACAGTGCAGCTCTCCTTCAGTACTGACCCTCCGACAGTGCAGAACTCCCTCAGTACTGACCCTCCGACAGTGCAGCACTCCCTCAGTACTGACCCTCTGACAGTGCAGCACTCCCTCAGTACTGACCCTCCGACAGTACAGCACTCCCTCAGTACTGCCCCTCTGACAGTGCAGCTCTCCCTCAGTACTGACCATCCAACAGTGCAGCACTCCCTCAATACTGACCCTCTGACAGTGCAGCACTCCCTCAGTACTGCCCCTCTGACAGTGCAGCTCTCCCTCAGTACTGACCATCCAACAGTGCAGCACTCCCTCAATACTGACCCTCTGACAGTACAGCACTCCCTCAGTACTGACCCTCCAATAGTGCAGCACTCCCTCAGTACTGATCCTCCAACAGTGCAGCACTCCCTCAATACTGGCCATCCGACAGTGCAGCACTCCCTCAGTACTGACCCTCCGACAGTGCAGCACTCGCTCAGTACTGACCCTCCCACAGTGCAGCACTCCCTCAGTACTGCCCCTCCGACAGTGTGGCACTCCTTCAGTACTGAACCTCTGACAGTGCAGCACTCCCTCAGTACTGACCCTCCGACAGTGCAGCACACCCTCAGTACTGACCCTCTGACAGTGCAGCGCTCCCTCAGTACTGACTCTCCAACAGTGCAGCACTCCCTCAGAACTGATCCTCCGACATGTAGCGCTCCCTCAGTACTGACCCTCCGACAGTGCAGCACTCCCTCAGTACTGACCATCCAACAGAGCAGCACTCCCTCAGTACTGACACTCTGACAGTGCAGCACTCCCTCAGTACTGACCCTCCGACAGTGCAGCACTCCCTCAGTACTGACCCTCTGACAGTGCAGCACTCCCTCAGTACTGACCCTCTGACAGTGCAGCACTCCCTCAGTACTGACTCTCCGACAGTGCAGCACTCCCTCAATACTGACCATCCAACAGTGCAGCACTCCCTCAGTACTGACCCTCTGACAGTGCAGCACTCCCTCAGTACTGACCCTCCAATAGTGCAGCATTCCCTCAGTACTGATCCTCCAACAGTGCAGCACTCCCTCAATACTGACCATCCGACAGTGCAGCGCTCCCTCAGTTCTGACTCTCTGACAGTGCAGCACTCCCTCAGAACTGATCCTCCGACAGTGTAGCGCTCCCTCAGTACTGACCCTCTGACAGTGTGGCACTCCCTCAGTACTGAACCTCTGACAGTGCAGCACTCCCTCAGTACTGACCATCCGACAGTGCAGCACTCCCTCAGTACTGACGCTCTGACAGTGCAGCGCTCCCTCAGTACTGACTCTCCAACAGTGCAGCACTCCCTCAGAACTGATCCTCCGACATGTAGCGCTCCCTCAGTACTGACCCTCCGACAGTGCAGCACTCCCTCAGTACTGACCATCCAACAGAGCAGCACTCCCTCAGTACTGACCCTCTGACAGTGCAGCACTCCCTCAGTACTGACCCTCCAATAGTGCAGCACTCCCTTAGTACTGACCCTCTGACGATGCAGCGCTCCCTCAGTACTGATCCTCCAACAGTGCAGCACTCCCTCAATACTGACCATCCGACAGTGCAGCGCTCCCTCAGTACTGACCCTCTGACAGTGCAGCACTCCCTCAGTACTGACCCTCCGAAGGTACAGCACTCCCTCAGTACTGCCCCTCTGACAGTGCAGCTCTCCCTCAGTACTGACCATCCAACAGTGCAGCACTCACTCAATACTGACCCTCTGACAGTGCAGCACTCCCTCAGTACTGCCCCTCTGACAGTGCAGCTCTCCCTCAGTACTGACCATCCAACAGTGCAGCACTCCCTCAATACTGACCCTCTGACAGTGCAGCACTCCCTCAGTACTGACCCTCCAATAGTGCAGCACTCCCTCAGTACTGATCCTCCAACAGTGCAGCACTCCCTCAATACTGGCCATCCGACAGTGCAGCACTCCCTCAGTACTGACCCTCCGACAGTGCAGCACTCGCTCAGTACTGACCCTCCGACAGTGCAGCACTCCCTCAGTACTGCCCCTCCGACAGTGCAGCAGTCCCTCAGTACTGACCCTCCGTCAGTGCAGCACCCCCTCAGTACTGCCCCTCCGACAGTGCAGCACTCCCTGAGTACTGCCCCTCCGACAGTGCAGCACTCCCTCAGTACTGACCCTCTGACAGTGCAGCACTCCCTCAGTACTGACCCTCCGACAGTGCAGCACTCCCTCAGTACTGACACTCTGACAGTGCAGCACTCACTCAGTACTGACCCTCCGACAGTGCAGCACTCCCTCAGTACTGACCCTCTGACAGTGCAGCACTCCCTCAGTACTGACCCTCTGACAGTGCAGCACTCCCTCAGTACTGACTCTCCGACAGTGCAGCACTCCCTCAATACTGACCATCCAACAGTGCAGCACTCCCTCAGTACTGACCCTCTGACAGTGCAGCACTCCCTCAGTACTGACCCTCCAATAGTGCAGCATTCCCTCAGTACTGATCCTCCAACAGTGCAGCACTCCCTCAATACTGACCATCCGACAGTGCAGCGCTCCCTCAGTTCTGACTCTCTGACAGTGCAGCACTCCCTCAGAACTGATCCTCCGACAGTGTAGCGCTCCCTCAGTACTGACCCTCTGACAGTGTGGCACTCCCTCAGTACTGAACCTCTGACAGTGCAGCACTCCCTCAGTACTGACCCTCCGACAGTGCAGCACTCCCTCAGTACTGACCCTCTGACAGTGCAGCGCTCCCTCAGTACTGACTCTCCAACAGTGCAGCACTCCCTCAAAACTGATCCTCCGACATGTAGCGCTCCCTCAGTACTGACCCTCCGACAGTGCAGCACTCCCTCGGTACTGACCATCCAACAGAGCAGCACTCCCTCAGTACTGACCCTCTGACAGTGCAGCACTCCCTCAGTACTGACCCTCCAATAGTGCAGCACTCCCTTAGTACTGACCCTCTGACGATGCAGCGCTCCCTCAGTACTGATCCTCCAACAGTGCAGCACTCCCTCAATACTGACCATCCGACAGTGCAGCGCTCCCTCAGTACTGACTCTCCGACAGTGCAGCACTCCCTCAGTACTGATCCTCCGACAGTGTAGCGCTCCCTGAGTACCGAATTGGAAGTGTCAGCCTGGATCATGAGTTCAAATCTCTACCTACCATGCAGCACAGGGCTGACACAGCCAGTGTCAATACTGGCCAGCTGTGAACTCTCACCTTACCTCGGACCCCTGCCAGGCTTGGGCAATGCTGACCAATGGGGTTGTTACAATGGACTGACACGGAGGGCCACCTCCTACAGAAATATCTCTATCTCATGCAGAAGTCAGACTGCGATTGGTTGCTGGGCTGCTCTGCCCTACTTTTATATTCCAGCATCTTTGTAGTAAAGGCCAACATTTCATTTGCCTTCCTAATTACCTGCTGTACCTGCATGCTAACGTTTTGTGATTCACACCCAGATCCCTCTGTACTGCAGCATTCTGCAGTCTCTCTCTATTTAAATAATATTCTGTTTTTCTATTCTTCCCAGCAGAGTGGACAACATCACATTTTCCCACATTATACCCCATCTGCCAAATTTTTGCCCACTTACTGAACCTATCTATATCCTTTTGCAGGCACTTGATGTCCTCCTCACAACTTTTTTTCCTATCTATCTTTGTATTGTCAGCAAATTTGACTACAATACACTTGGTCTCTTCATGCAAGTCATTAATATAGATCATAAATAGTTGAGACCCCAGTACTGATCCGTGTGGCACTCTGCTAGTTACAGTTTGCCTGCCTGAAAATACCCCATTTATCCCAACTCTGTTTCCTGTTAGTTTGCCAGTCCTCCATCCATGCTAATATATTACCCCTAACACTATGAGCTCTTATCTTGTGTAGTAACCTTTTATGTTGCACCTTATCAAATGCCTTTTGGAAATCCCAATACATTACATCTACTGGTTCCCCTTTATCCACCCTGCTCATTACATTCTCAAAGATCTCCAATAAATTTGTCCAACACAATTTCCCTTCCACAAAACCATGTTGACTCTGCCTGATTATATTGTGATTTTCTAGATGTCCTGTTACTACCTCTTTAATAACGGATTCTAGCATTTTCCCAACGACAGACATTATGCTAACAGGCCTATAGTTTCCAGTTTTCTGTCTCCCTCCTTTCTTGAATAAAGGTGTTAAATTTGCGGTTTTCCAAACCGCTGAGTCCTTTCCAGTATCTGGAGAATTTTGGAAGATTACAACCAATGCACCCACTATATAAAATGAAAAAAGAAAGTGCTGGAAATACTCAGCAGGTCTGGCAGCATCTGTGGAGAGAGAAACAGAGTTAACGTTTCAGGTCGGTGACCTTTCATCAGAACCCATTGTCAGGCAAGGCCTCACCTACCAAGACTGAGGCACACATTATTTCGCCACATGAACATTAAAATTTAAAATTGCAAGCCCCTAACTGGAAAGGCATTTGCAGAGTACCAGACAGTATTGAAACAAAGGAACCAGTCCCCGCCCCAATACACAGAAGAGACCTGGTCAAACCAGTCAGTCACGTGACCACCTGCTAGGTGAGTTTTAAATTGGAAAAACAGAATTTGAACTCAGAAAACCGTGTGCTCCTGGAACTGAAGAAAGAATTACCTCCTCTCCTATCTGCCTGCCTCCATCTCTTTCCCAAAGAACTGAATCTTGTGAAAACATGTGAACCTCAGAGAGAGAAAAGACTCCTACATGAGCAAGGTTAAAAGGAACACTGGGCCCCGACAAACAGCAAGACTATGTACAATCAAGTGAGCTCAAAGCACAGTAAACAAGAGACTCTTCTGATATTGCCTCAAGCTCCTCTCTACTATATTTTCCTCTTTTTTCTGTCCCTATCTGCATGTGTGTATCGCATGTGCATGTTACATTGGGCGCATCGTAACTCCATAGGCATGAACCGTAATAGAATTTAAGTTTAAGTTTAAGGTTTAATAAATTTCATCTTTCTCCTTTAAACCTGAGAAAACCTGGTGTGTTGGTTTCTTTACCTTATAATTGAAAAGTTGTGAACAAGGATTCACAAAAGGGGAAAGCTCAAAACACAGTGTGTTTAAAAATAAAACCCTGTTCTAATAAGACCAGGTAAAGACCGCAAAAGACCCCTAGACACATTTCTCACCTGGTCGTAACACCATGTAAGGTCTGATGAAGGGTCACTGACCTGAAACGTTAACTTTGCTTCTGTCTCTACAGATGCTGCCAGACCTGATTAGATTAGATTAGAGATACAGCACTGAAACAGGCCCTTCGGCCCACCGAGTCTGTGCCGACCATCAACCACCCATTTATACTAATCCTACACTAATCCCATATTCCTACCAAGCATCCCCACCTGTCCCTATATTTCCCTACCACCTACCTATACTAGTGACAATTTATAATGGCCAATTTACCTATCAACCTGCAAGTCTTTTGGCTTGTGGGAGAAAACCGGAGCACCCGGAGGAAACCCACGCAGACACAGGGAGAACTTGCAAACTCCACACAGGCAGTACCCAGAATCGAACCCGGGTCCCTGGAGCTGTGAGGCTGCAGTGCTAACCACTGCGCCACTGTGCCGCCCACCTGCTGAGTATTTCAAGCACTTTCTGTTTTTATTTCAGATTTCCAGCATCCGCAGTATTTTGCTATTTTGCTTTTATTTCAATACATTCACTATCTCTGCAGTCACTTCCTTTAAGACCCTAGGGTGCAGGCCATCAGGTCCAGGGGACTTGTCAGCCTTAGTTTTCCCAGTACCTTTTCTTTAGTAATAGTGATTGTTTTAAGTTCCTCCCTCCCTTTTGCCTCTTGATTTTCTGCTATTCTTGGGACGCTTTTTGTGTTTTCTACTGTGAAGACAGACACAAAATACTTGTTTAAAATCTCTGCCATTTCCTTGTTTCCCATTGTTAATTCCCCAGTCTCACCCTCTGAGGGACCAATGCTGACTTTAGCTACTCTTCCTTTTTATATATTTGTAGAAGCTTTTACTGTTTGTTTTTATATTTCTTGACAGTTTTCTCTCATACTCCAGTTTCTCCCTCTTTATTTTTTTTTCGTCATCCTTTGCTGATTTCTAAAATTCCCCCCAATCTTCTGGCCTGCCACTAATCTTTGCAGCAATGCTTTTCTTTCAATTTGATACCATCCTTGACTTGCTTAGTTGGTTCATCCTTCTGGTAGAGTCTTTCTTTCTCCATGGAATATATCTCTGGGTAAAGAAGTTTCACCTGAATTCCCTACTTAATTTATTAGTGACTGTCTTATATTGATGGCCGGCCGCTTGTTCTGGCCTCCCACCCAAGTGGAAACATCTTCTCTATGTCGACCCTATCAAACCCCATCATTATTTTAAAGACCTCTATCAGGTCACCCCTCAGCCTTCTTGACCAACCTGTTCAGTCTTTCCTGATAGTTATAACTCCTCAGTTGTTGATCATTCTAATAGTTTTTTGCTACAGGCTCTGACACTAGGCAGCTGTTCAGCTGCATCGAGACACAGTCTGTACAGGAACACAAGTCTACTGTGGCTGTTTCAACGTTCCGAAAACTTACAGGTTGGCCTGGGAATCCTGCTCTTCCTGGTGATCCACGATCGCCCTTGGGCCCTGGAATTCCGGGATCACCTGCAAAACACGGGGACAGAGGGAATTTGGAAAAATAACACATTTCAGTCTGCCTCTGGCTAGGGGTTTGAATCGTTCTGAGAAAAGTATTGTTTTACTGGCTCGCGCTGTGCTGTGTGTGTTCACTCACCTGTTCTGCCGGGAGGTCCTTGGGGTCCTGGTGGTCCAGGTAATGCAGTGAAGTTACAACGGAAACACGTATCACCCTTGGAACCTGGAAGGAAATCCAGAATGTTAAAGGCCCTGTAGATTATTGCTGCTCTTGTAGGAACAGAGAAGGCCATTCAGCCCACTGAATCCATGTTCCACCATTCTATTAACTCTTGGCTGATCTGTATCTTAACCCATCTACCTGCCTCAGTTCTGTAACCCTTAATCCCCTTACCCAACAAAAATTCATCAATTTCAGTTTTGAAATTTTCATTTGACCCCCAGCTTCAACAGCTTTCCGTGGGGTGGAGGGGAGAGAGTTCCAGATTTCCACTCCCCTTTGTGTGAAGAAATGCTTCCTGACATCACCCCTGAACGGCTTGGCTCTAATTTTAAGGTTCTGCCCCCTTGTTCTGGACTCCCCCCACCAGAGGAAATAGTTTCTCTCCATCAACCCTATCAACTCCTTTAATTATCTTAAACACGTCAATTCCATCACCCCTTAATCTTCTATACTCGAGGGAATACAAGCCTAGTCTGTGCAACCTGTCCTCATAGGTTAACCCTTTTAGCTGCGGCATCATTCTGGTAAATCTACACTGCACTCCCTCCGAGGCTAATCTATCCTTCCTAAGGTGTGGTGCCCAGAACTGTTCACAGTATCTCCAGGTGTGATCTAACCAGGGCTTTGTATAACTGAAGCATAACTTCTACCGCCTTATATTCTAGTCCTGTAGATATGAAGGCCAGCATTGCATTAGCCTTTCTAATTATTTTTTACTTGTTCATGACATTTTAATGATCTGTGTACCTGGAACTCCCAAGTCTCTTTGGACCTCCACTGTTTTGAGCTTTTCCCCATTTAGAAAGTACCCTGTTTAATCCTTTTTAGGTTTAAGGTGGATGAACTCACATTTACTTACATTGAAATCCCTTTGTCACAGTTTTGTCCATTCACTTAATCCATCAATATCTCTTTGTAATTTTATGCTTCCATCTGCACTGCTTACAATGCTGCCTATCTTTATGTCATTGGCAAATTTGGATCGGTGGCTTTCTATCCCATCGTATAGGTCATTAATAAATATAGTGAATAGTTGAAGCTGCAACACAGATCCTTGTGGGACACCACTAGTCATATCCTGTCGATTAGAGTAGCTGTCCATTATCCTTACTCTCTGTCACCTCCTGCTCAGCCAATTTCCTAACCAGCTCAATAATTTACTTCAATTCCTTGAGCTTCAGCTTTAACAGTCTCTTATCATATGGTCGTTACATAAAGTCATTACGGCACAGGAGGAGGCCATCCACTTCCTTATGAGGGACTTTATTAAATGCCTTCTGTAAGTCCGTATAAATATCATCCATAGCCATTCCCCTGTCCACTACTTCAGTCACCTAGAACTATCGAACCATAGAAAAGTTACGGCACAGAAAGAGGCCATTCAGCACATCGTGTCTGCGCCAGCTGAAAAGACTAGCCGTCCAATCTAATCCCACCTTCCAGTACCTGGTCCATAGCCTTGCAGGTTACAGCACTTCAGGTGCATGTCCAGGTGTCTTTTCAAAGAGTTGAGGGTTTCTGCTTCCACCACTGATCCAGGCAGTGAGTTCCAGACACCCACTACCCACTGGGTGAAAAATATTTTCCTCATGTCCCCTCTAATCCTGCTACCAATCACCTTAAATCTGAGCCCTCGGTAATTGACTTCTCCGCTAAGCGAAACAGATCCTTCCTGTCCACTCTATCTAGGCCCCTCATAATTTTGTACACCTCAATTAAGTCACCACTCAGCCTCCTCTGTTCTGAGGAAAACAACCCTAGCCTATCCAATCTTTCCTCATAGCTGCAACTTTCAAGCTCTGGCAACATTCTTGTAAATGTTGGCGGCACAGTGGCGCAGTGGTTAGCATCGCAGCCTCACAGCTCCAGCAACCCGGGTTCAATTCTGGGTACTGCCTGTGTGGAGTTCTCCCTGTGTTTGCGTGGGTTTTCCCCGGGTGCTCCGGTTTCCTCCCACAGCCAAAAGACTTGCAGGTTGGTAGGTAAATTGGCCATTATAAATTGTCCCTAGTATAGGTAGGTGGTAGGGAAATATAGGGACAGGTGGGGATGTGGTAGGAATATGGGATTAGTGTAGGATTAGAATAAATGGGTGGTTGATGGTCGGCACAGACTCGGTGGGCCGAAGGGCCTGTTTCAGTGCTGTATCTCTAAACTAAACTAAATCTCCTCTGTATTCTCTCCAGAGTAATTATGTCCTTTCTGTAATGTGGTGATCAGAACTGTACGCAATACTCCAGCTGTGGCCTAAGCAGCGTTTTATACAGTTTCAGCATTACATCCCTGCTTTTGTATTCTATACCTCAGCCAACAAAGGAAATCATTCCATATGCCTTCTTCACCACTTTATCTACCTGTCCTGCCACCTTCAGGGACCTGTGGACATGCTCTCCAAGGTCTCTCACTTCTTCTACCCCTCTCTATATCCTCCCGTTTATTTTATATTCCCTTGATTTATTTGCCCTCCCCAAATGCATTACCTCGCACTTCTCTGGACTGAATTCCATTTGCCACTTTTCCGCCCACTCAACCAAACCATTGATATCATTCTGGGAGCCTACGGCTATCTTTTTCACTATCAACTACACGGCCAATTTTTGTGTCCTCTGCAAATTTCCCAATCATGCCTCCTATATCTATCTCCAAATCATTAATATATACCACAACTAGCAAGGGACCCAACACTGAGCCCTGTGGAACACCACTGGAAACAGCCTTCCATTCACAAAAACATCGACTACTACCCTTTGTTTCTGTCCCTGAGCCAATTCTGTATCCAACCTGCCACATTCCCCTCTATCCCATGGGCTTTCATTTTACTGGCCAGTCTGCCATGTGGGACCTTGTCAAATGCCTTACTAAAATCCATGTAGACCACATCCACTGCACTACCCTCATCAATCCTCCTTGTTACTTCCTCAAAAAACTCAATTAAGTTAGTCAAACTTGACTTTCCCTTAACAAATCTATGTTGACTATCCCTGATTAATCCATGCCTTTATAAATGACAGTTTATCCTATCTCTCTATTCAAAAGATTCAGTCAGGTTCATTAGGTATCACCTTCCCTTTACAAACCCATGCGGGCTCTCTCTGACCAGCTGAAAATTTTCAATGTTTTCAGTCATCATATCCTTAAATGTAGACTCTAGCAATTTCTCAACAGATGTTAGGCTAACAGGTCTATAATTCCAAGGCTTCCCTCTGTCACCTTCCTTAACTAGTGGAGCGACATGCGCAATTTTCCAATCTAAATAATGAATTCAAAGAACTTTGAAGACTATATTTAGTGTACCTGCAATGTTCTGATGCACTTCCTTTAAAATCCTGGGATAAAAACCATCTGGTCCTGGGGATTGTCATTACTGTTATATGATTACGTTAATTTTGTTGAGTCTTGTCCAGAATTCATGCTGACCTCTTTCTCTACTGCTGACGGTCCGCTTTTTCCTAATGAAATTCTAATTTTTTTGTGTTGATTTTGATATCCCTTCCATGTTTCTTTTCATACTCACTTTTTGTAGCTCTGACTATCTGTTTTATCACCCTTTGCCGTTCTTTGTATCTTTCCCAGTCTCCAGAACCTATGCTATCTTTTTCATTTTTGAATGCATTTCCTTTAGTTTTATGTTGTCTCATCCTCTTTAGGAGGATGATGAGTTGTTGTGATCTGGAATGCACTGCCTGAAAGTGCGGTGGAAGCAGATTCAACAGTAACTTTCAAAAGGGAATTGGATAAATACTTGAAAAGGAAAAAGTTGCAGGGCAATGGGGAAAGAGGCAGAGGGGGAGTGGGACTAATTGGATAGCTCTTTCAAAGAGCCAGCTTAGACATGATGGGTTGAATGGCCTCCTTCTGTATTGTATCATTCTTTGATCCAGTTTTCAACAAGAGGCAGATAAGCCAAGTAGGTTCTACATACAATGGCAGCATGCAAACGCATATGTTTGCTGAGATACTGTAAAAGCTGGCAGCTTCCTGCCGTGTTCCTGTTGTTTAATGCACCATACCTCTGGTCAATCAGAATGAACCAAATACAACTGACCTTTCAGTCCAGTTTCTCCTGGGAATCCTCGTGGACCAGCCGGTCCGGGCATCCCAGGCTGACTTCGACAATCCAGAGCAGACTCTGAAACAACACAGGATAAATCAATTAGAAATAAATCCCGACTTTCAAACAACTTTCTATCGTTCCATTTGCGCAACCATCTAAGACCAATTTCACTTCCAACACCACTGACAGTGCAGGACTCCCTCAGTACTGACCATCCAACAGTGCAGCACTCCCTCAGTACTGTCCTTCCGACAGTGCAGCACTCCCTCAGTACTGACCCTCCGACAGTGCAGCACTCCCTCAGTACTGACCCTCTGACAGTGCAGCACTCCCTCAGTACTGACCCTCTGACCGTACAGCACTCCCTCAGAACTGACCCTCTGACAGTGCAGCACTTCCTCAGTACTGCCCATCCAACAGAGTGGCGATCCCTCAGTACTGACCATCCAACAGTGCAGCACTCCCTCAGTACTGACCCTCTGACCGTACAGCACTCCCTCAGAACTGACCCTCTGACAGTGCAGCACTCCCTCAGTACTGACCCTCTGACCGTACAGCACTCCCTCAGAACTGACCCTCTGACAGTGCAGCACTCCCTCAGTACTGACCCTCTGACCGTACAGCACTCCCTCAGTACTGACCCTCTGACAGTGCAGCACTCCCTCAGTACTTCTCCACTTTATCAGACATTCCCTGTTAAGATATTCACGACTATGCCATAACATTATAGAAAACATCTAAAATGTTTGCCATTGTAAATTAATGGTGCTATATAAATGCAAGTGTGTATATTATTCAATTTCAGATGTGGGCAATACAGACATTTATTGTCCTCGAGAAGATGGTGAACCAGCTTCTTGAACTGCTGCAGGCCATGAGGTGAAGGATCTGCGTGAAACGCTCAGCCACTTTGGGGAACAGTTCAGAGTCAACCACATTGATGAGGGACTGGAGTCACATATAGGCACAGACTGGGTCAGGGGGTGTCAGCTTTGCAAACCCTCCCTGAGCTGTGTAGCTGTGAGTAGGAGTAAGTGTTTATAGTTTTGGGGCTGATATGTAGAGGGATGGGCTTGTTGGGTAAATAGTTTGCTTTATCTCACTTCAGAAACATCCTAATTTCGGCCAACACAGGATTGTAACTGTTACAGTTCCCACTTTGCACTTATTGGCAAAATGTTTGTTTTATCTCCTGAATGATGAAGCAATCTCTCCTCAGAGGTTGGTACAGAGACAGGACAGTAGCTCCAGTAACTTACCTTGAGGTCCGGGGGGCCCAGGGGGTCCCGGTAACCCTCTTGGACCATCTCTTCCTGGTGAACCTGACAGTGATAATCCTGGATCTCCCTTCTCACCTTTTTGGCCTCGTTCACCTGTGAACCCTGGGAGACCCTTTTCACCTTGCAGGGGCAAACCTAGATTGTAAGTTCAAAAAAATGGATTAATTTGATTGCAAGAACACTCAGGGATAGAGAGATCTGTAACAGTAAGTGGAGGAAGGCCTAGAAACTGGTCAGAGGTGCAAAGAGGGAACTTGAGGGCACGTTCGGTCTATTATTTGCATATACAAAGGGACATAATGCCTGTTTTAGGTTTGGATAAAGGACAAATATTTTCATCCTGACCCAGGATGACACATCCTGAAGAAAATGTGATCTTGATTCCCGCCCACCATATCAATAACAAACATCGGGCAATTCTTGTAAATACATTCTCCAGAACTGAGTCCCATCCAGACTCAAGCTGGTCCCCCTTCCCACTGCATTTCCACTGCAGCTTCTCGATCCTGAACATGATATTGAGCCCAATCCTGATACCGATCCCAGTCCTGATCCTGAACCTGATCCTCAACCTGATCCCAATCTGGATCCTGATCCTGTTCCCAATCCAAATCCTGATCCCGATCTGGATCCTGAACAGGATCCTGAACTTGAAACAGATCCTGATCCTGAACCTGATCCCAATCCTGGTCCTGAATCTGATCCCGGTCCTGAATCTGATCCCAATCCTGATTCTGACCCTGATCCCAATCCTGATCCTAAACCTCATCGCGGTCTGGAACCTGATCTTAATCCTGATCCTGAACCTGAGCTCAATCCCAATCCCAAATCTGGTCCTGGACCTGATTCTGATTTTGATCCTGAGACCGATCCCGAACCTGATCCCAATTCCAAACCTGAACTTAATCCTGAACCCGATTCTGATTTGGATCCTGATCAAAAACCCAATCCTGATTCTGATCCTGATTCTGATCCTGCAATTTTTGGCATATTTTTTGTTTAATTGCAAATTATTTGAGATGAATTGTACTTTTGTAGAAAAGGTTCTGATGATTAAACTACAGATGGATTCTTACCCAGCTGCAGATACTTAACTAATGTTAATTAGCAATCTAATGATATACATTGCCCTTTTGGATTCAGGTGTGTAATCTCAGGTATTCCTGTACACCCGGTGTGTAATCTCAGGTATATTTGTTCTCCCGGTGTGTAATCTCAGGTATACCTGTTCTCCCGGTGTGTAATCTCAGGTATACCTGTACTCCCTTGTGTAATCTCAGGTATACCTGTTCTCCCGGTGTGTAATCTCAGGTATACCTGTACTCCCGGTGTGTAATCTCAGGTATACCTGTACTCCCTTGTGTAATCTCAGGTATACCTGTTCTCCCGGTGTGTAATCTCAGGTATACCTGTTCTCCCGGTGTGTAATCTCAGGTATACCTGTACTCCCTTGTGTAATCTCAGGTATACCTGTTCTCCCGGTGTGTAATCTCAGGTATACCTGTACTCCCGGTGTGTAATCTCAGGTATACCTGTTCTCCCGGTGTGTAATCTCAGGTATACCTGTTCTCCCGGTGTGTAATCTCAGGTATACCTGTACTCCCGGTGTGTAATCTCAGGTATACCTGTTCTCCCGGTGTGTTATCTCAGATATACCTGTACTCCCAGTGTGCAATATCAGGTATACTTGTACTCCTGGTGTGTAATCTCAGGTATACCTGTTCTCCTGGTGTGTTATCTCAGGTATACCTGTACTCCCGGTGTGTAATCTCAGGTATACCTGTTCTCCCGGTGTGTAATCTCAGGTATACCTGTACTCCCGGTGTGTAATCTCAGGTATACCTGTACTCCCGGTGTGTTATCTCAGATATACCTGTACTCCCAGTGTGCAATATCAGGTATACTTGTACTCCTGGTGTGTAATCTCAGGTATACTTGTTCTCCTGGTGTGTAACCTCAGGTATACCTGTACTTCAGGTGTGAGCCAATTCACTGGGAGATGGGCCTTGAAAAATCTATTCTTATCTCTAAAACCAGAATCTTCGTGATGACTCTGCAAAGCCTCTCTGTTACATTGATTAGACTTGTTTACTTGCTGGTCAGTCTAAATCAAGCTCTGTGCCTGACACTATTCCACCACAGAAGCTTCACACTCCTTTACCTGGGGGGCCTGGTACTCCTGCAAGTCCTGGGGGACCTGGAGGGGAGAGGAAAGGCAGAATATGTTATTTATGTTGGTAATTTTCCAACTGATTTATGTTGAATGTGACGATTAATAACGCTCGCACTCACCTGAAGGGCCTCGTTCACCTTGCGGCCCCGTAGGGCCTGGCTCACCTCGCTCACCTTGCGTCCCATTAATAACTTGTCCGTATATATCAATAATCTGGAAAACAATGCTGATGTTTAGTGAACGGCAGATTCCTGTCAGTATGACTGGAAGAGTCAGTGTCTGGTCAGACAATCTTTATCAAGGTAACTCATTGCTGCCCAGGTAACACAGGGGTAACTCCACGGCAGGTGTGTGAATGTCCCTGACTGGATTCCCTGCCTGTTTCACAGGCTTGGCTTAAAGTGTGATGGACAGAAGTCCAAAGGAAGCTGCAGGACAGGTAGGGTCTGCGCCCCGAGGGGGAGGCGGTGGACCATCTGTGAGGGGATGCGGGGAGGGAGAACCCCGATCCTGCTGTGGGCATGATTAATGGGGGAGGCAATATGGGAAAGTGGGGGAAGGCGTCAATCCGGGGTCGGGGTAGGGCAGTCTCTGGAAAGGGAGGGGAGAGGGGTCTGATCCCAGGGTCCTGGAGTGGGGGAGGGTCAGAGGTCTCAGTGGCAATCAGAGGACTCAGGGGTTGGGTTTCAGGGACCTCAGTGGGGTGAGGTGAGGGGGGGATGTAGGTAGAAGGACCCATGGAGAGGGTTGGGGGGGGTATGGGTAGGGTCCGGATGACGGCGGGTGTCTGATTGAGGGGATTGCTCAGGCTGGTTCACGGGATCTAGCAGGTAGGTGGAAAGACATTTACCTCCTGGATCGGACTGTGCTCACCTGGGTTTATCTGCCGGGTTTCTGGAAGCTCAGGAACACACCCACAGTTAAATTGAAAAAGCTGAATAACCAAGAGGCTCACAGCCTCATTATCATATTTAAAGTGACAACCCTCCTCCTGGGAGCTGATTGGTTGCCCACCCAGCGTCCCGCCCCCATTAAAAGCAGAAGTGAGCATGTTGGAGGCAGGCTGGTATCAGAATTCTCATTTTGAACAGTTTAACGTCCACCTGAGCCGTACCCAATCGTTAATTGAGGTTAAGTTTCTCTTTTATGATTCTTCGTATTATTTTGCAAACTGAAATCAATAACAAGTTCCAATAAGTTCAGTAAACGCACATTTGAATCACCATTATTTGACATTTTTCAGATACTTACAACACCTGGAGGACCATCAATTCCACGATTGCCTTTCTCTCCCTGGAGAAAAACATCAGATCATTACTTTCAAAGCAGCACAAGCTAGGACAATGGAATCCAGGTTAATTTATAGTTGGGACAGACATTAAAGAGATGATTTTAGGGACTGGTTGTTTTAAGTTGTAATCTTCTCTGTCTGTGACCAATATTAGAACCTTGACTCCTCTTGCACTGACTGTCAGAGTCCTGGACCAGCAGTTATCGAAGGCCAGGAAAGGACAAGTAGGGGAGACAATGTGGTAACAGTTGCTGCAAGGGTTCTTCTGATCTCGTATTGTAACCTCAGTGGAGACACCAGAGACCAGACTGAATGCCCATTGTGCCAATCTCCCAGGGTTTCCACCAACCTTACGCCAATGTTATGGCAGGAGATTGGGAAACTGCCATGGAAATTCTCTCCCATGCTCCACAGCATTGAATGCTCATCGTAAAGGACCTACGTATCCCTCCCTCCCTCCACCCACTCACCCCTCGATTCCATCCCTCTCTCCACCCACCCATCCATCCACGTCTCAATTCCATCCATCCCTCCCTTCCTCCCTCCACTCACCCCTTCATTTCTCCCTCCCTCGATCTATCCCTACATTCCCTCCTTTCCTCCCTCCCTGCCTTCCAACCCCTCTCCATTCCCTCTCTCCCTCCATCCATCCATTCTACCAATATTTGACAGAAAAATAAATTAAAATGAAACTCTTTACCTTGGGACCATCGTGACCTGGGAACCCAGGTCCTCCTGGATAACCTGATTGACCCTAAAATGTAAACAAAACCAAGAATAAGTTTTTCCCTTTTCACTAACAGTTGATGCACAGCAAAGCTCCAGAAACAGCAAATGAATTTTTTTTTCTTGGCCAACTTTTAAATATGATCTATAGAGGTCAGAACATTATGAAGCTAGTGCTTTTAAAGGTTTCATAAATCTCTCATTGGCTTCTGAGTTATCAGTCAATCTTTGGGAATTGAAACAGCTGATCTTGTGACCAAAGAGATCCCAAAGTCCAGAAGAAGGCCTCCACCTGTAGAAGATAAGAAATCGGAACTGCAGCAGGTTATTTGGCCCTTCAGACTTGCTCTGCCATTCAATAAGATCATGGCTGATCGTCCACCTCCACTCCAACTTCCCGCACTATCCCCATATCCCTTAATTCCCTTAGAACCCAAAACTCTATCGATCTCAGTCTTGAATATATTCAATGATTGAGCATCCACAGCTTCCTGGCATAACGAATTCCAAAGATTCACAACCCTTCTACAGTAACCTACCATTCCTCCTCATGATGTCTAATTCCCTCTTGAACTTGAACTTTTGACTGATTAGTTCAGTCAAAGATATCACTTGCAGTTGGTGTCTGTCAGGAGCAGTCTGCAAGCCTTTGAGCACATGTTACATATCTTCCTGCTGATGTAGTACAGCTCCTGCACACCTCACTCAAACTGCCCCCAACACTGTGCTGCCCAGTGCAGAGTAAGACTGCTACAGCGATGCCTCTTGAGAGAGGGTTTCACATTCTTGGTCCCCGAGTTGAGTGCCTCACTCAACTGGTGATGGCATCAATGTAAACGTCTCGACTCACTAAATCCTGCCACTGAGAAGGTCCATGTTAACCAGAACTGCAGCACAAACATTTCCCTTGGCACAAAGATTAAAAGGCTTTAATGGACAGGCATTAGGTGCAGTTAGAGTGAACACAGTTTGTAGAATGTTATTGGTTAGTCTCGGAATTGCTTCTGATGAGAGGCGTGTTCAGGATACAGTTAAACGGTACTTACATCACGTCCTGGGAGTCCTGGATCACCGTCTTTGCCGGGTTTACCCTGTAAATTTGGTTTAATGGGATTGCATTAGATACAAACTGCATGTGGTCGGCACCAAAAATAAACTGGGCACCAATTCACAGGGAATAAATACTTTTGTAAAATTGAACAGTCTTCAAAGAGAGAACTTTAGGAGCATTTTAACAAAGGGGAGGTTTTGTGGATTGGGAGGCAGGTTCAGGCACCTGTACACTTTTGCACACTTCATGGCCAAACTCCTGAATCTGTGCCTGGAACACAAACTTGTCAATCTTACCCTCAACTTTCCTAAGGACTATTTATGTAATTTGTTGTGGGGCAGAGCTCCCAGGGAATACATCACAGGGAACATAAAAACCCATCTGGTTCACTAATGTACTTCGGGGAAGGAAATGTGTTGTCTGGCCTACGTGTGACTGCAGACCCACAGCAATGTGGTTGACTCTTAACTGCCCTCTGAAATGCCCTAGCAAGTCACTCAGTCATATCTAACCATCACCACCACCTTCTCAAGGTAACTAGGGATGGGCAATAAATGCTGGCCTTGCCAGTTGCACCCACATCCTGTGAATGAATTAAAAAATAAATAAACACAATTCATCACACTCACTCGTTTCCCTGGTTCTCCCAGCTCTCCTTTGTCGCCCTTCATTCCGATACTGGAATGTCCCTGTGGATATAGGATTAGTCATTTAAGGTCATTAACATTTCTAAATTGGACAAGCAAGATTCGCAATAAACGCCCTAGCCTTCTGGCAGTTTCATTTTGCAAGCCACTTTAAAGAGTGTTTTAAATATTACATTGTTTTCAGTCACTGTGTTTGCTGATTGACCAGGTTCACGTCTCATAACATGAAATAATGGCTTGTTGTGGCAAATTTCATTTTCACATAAAAGTTCAGGCCAGGGGGATGGTGTTGATGAACATTATTTCAAAGTGAATGATTAATTTTTTTTTTGAGTCAAGGCACTGGCCAATTCAACCCAAACTTTTCAAAAACAAACACACAGCCTGTGACTGAATTAACCCATTCTTTCAGACTTGTAAATTACACAGCAAATTTGGTGATCCCAAGCTGGTAACCTCAGTCAAAGGGAATGTAAATCAGATAGTGCTAGACCCCTGTGGAGACCAATTTCTGACCCCACCCCATCACTCCCCACCTCCAAACTCCCCCAACCCCTCACCCCCACACTCCCCCATCCCCCACCTCTCCACTCAACCAACCCCCCACTCCCACACTCACCCATCCCCACCTCTCCATTCAACCAACCCCTTACTCCCACACTCCCCCAACCCCCCACCCCCACACTCACCCAACCCCCACCTCTCCACTCAACCAACCCCCCACTCCCACACTCCCCCAACCCCACACTCACCCATCCCCCACCACTCCACTCCCACTCCCCCAACCCCCACACTTCCCCAACCCCCCCACTCGCTCTACCCTCCACCTCTCCACTCCCCGAACCCCCCACCTCTCCACTCCCCCAACCCCTAACCCCCACACTCCCCCATCCCCCACCACTCCACTCCCCCAACCCCCCACCTCTCCACTCCCCCAACCCCCCACCTCTCCACTCCCCGAACCCCTAACCCCATACTCCCCCATCCCTCACCTCTCCACTCCCACTCCCCCAATCCCCCAACCCCCACCCCCACACTCCCCCAACTCCCCCACCCCCACACTCCCCCAAACTCCCACCTCTCCACTCCCCCAACCCCTAACCCCCACACTCCCCCATCCCTCACCTCTCCGCTCCCACTCCCCCAACCCCCATACTCCCTCAACCCCCCACCCCCACACTTCCCCAACCCCCCACCCCCACACTCCCCCAACCCCCACCCCCACACTCCCCCAACCCCCCACCTCTCCACTCCCCTGGCTGCCTTTGAGTGCTAGTGCTTGCTGGAATTGTGTTAGCGTTGAACTCACCTGAGCAGTCACGGTGCATGGGGAATTCTTTCCTGCTGACTTTGTAAGAAGCTTGATTAATGGTTCAGACTAAAACAAAATACTGCAGATGATGGAAATATGAAATAAAAACAGAACATGCTGGAAATACTCAGCAGGTCCGGCAGTGTCTGTGGAGAGAGAAACAGAGTTAACGTTTCAGGTCAATGACCTTTCATCAGAAACGTTAACTCTGCTTCTCTCTCCACAGATGTTGCCTTACCTGCTGAGTGTTTGTGGCATTTTCTGTTTTTATTAATGGTTGAGATAGTTGGTTAAGCATCTCAATCCAACAGCTCCTGTCATGTGTAGCCCACCCCATGGGGTGCAGGCTCCCAATGAAAAGTTTTGCAATAACAGGAGAACATATTCAAGGTCAGAGTGCAAATCACTGCACATGTAACAGACAGGTCTGTTCTGGGCTTAATTCCTGATGCAAGCTCCTGTCATCTGAAGCTGTCCTGCTGGGAGCACCCACTCCCTAATTGTATCTAGACAATTATATATTTGCTCGATCATCATTTCATTTGCAAATAATAACAAGAAATGCTGGAAATACTCAACAGGTCTGGCAGCATCTGTGGAGAGAGAAGCAGAGTTAACATTTCAGGTCAATGACCCTTCATCAGAACTGTCAAATATTAGAAATGTGAAAGGTTTTAAGCAAGTAAAGCAGGGGATGGGGCAAGAGGTAACAAACGAAAAGGTGTAGATAGGACAAGGTCACTTGACTGCTTGAGTTGTGTACCTATCATAACCTCTGCATCACCAACTCGTTCTTTCACACTAAACCCTGTCAACAGGTTTCATGGAGGCACCCAAGATCACGTCGTTGGCACCAGCTAGACCTCATTGTCACAAGGCGAGCCGCCTTAAACAGTGTTCAAATCACACGCAGCTTCCACAGTGCGGAGTGCGACACCGACCACTCCCTGGTGTGCAGCAAGGTTAGACTCAGACCAAAGAAGTTGCATCATTCCAAGCAGAAGGGCCACCCGCGCATCAACACGAGCAGAATTTCTCACCCACAGCTGTTACAAAAATTTCTAAATTCACTTGTAACAGCCCTTCAAAACACTCCCACAGGGGATGCTGAGACCAAGTGGGCCCACATCAGAGACGCCATCTATGAGTCAGCTTTGACCACCTACGGCAAAAGTGCGAAGAGAAATGCAGACTGGTTTCAATCTCATAATGAAGAGCTGGAACCTGTCATAGCCGCTAAGCGCATTGCACTTTTGAACTACAAGAAAGCCCCCAGCGATTTAACATCCGCAGCACTTAAAGCAGCCAGAAGTACTGCACAAAGAACAGCTAGGCGTTGCGCAAACGACTACTGGCAACACCTATGCAGTCATATTCAGCTGGCCTCAGACACCGGAAACATCAGAGGAATGTATGATGGCATGAAGAGAGCTCTTGGGCCAACCATCAAGAAGATCACCCCCCTCAAATCTAAATCGGGGGACATAATCACTGACCAACGCAAACAGATGGACCGCTGGGTTGAGCACTACCTAGAACTGTACTCCAGGGAGAATGCTGTCACTGAGACTGCCCTCAATGCAGCCCAGCCTCTACCAGTCATGGATGAGCTGGACATACAGCCAACCAAATCGGAACTCAGTGATGCCATTGATTCCCTAGCCAGCGGAAAAGCCCCTGGGAAGGACAGCATTACCCCTGAAATAATCAAGAGTGCCAAGCCTGCTATACTCTCAGCACTACATGAACTGCTATGCCTGTGCTGGGACGAGGGAGCAGTACCCCAGGACATGCGCGATGCCAACATCATCACCCTCTATAAAAACAAAGGTGACCGCGGTGACTGCAACAACTACCGTGGAATCTCCCTGCTCAGCATAGTGGGGAAAGTCTTTGCTCGAGTCGCTCTGAACAGGCTCCAGAAGCTGGCCGAGCGCGTCTACCCTGAGGCACAGTGTGGCTTTCGTGCAGAGAGATCGACTATTGACATGCTGTTCTCCCTTCGTCAGATACAGGAGAAATGCCGTGAACAACAGATGCCCCTCTACATTGCTTTCATTGATCTCACCAAAGCCTTTGACCTCGTCAGCAGACGTGGTCTCTTCAGACTACTAGAAAAGATCGGATGTCCACCAAAGCTACTAAGTATCATCACCTCATTCCATGACAATATGAAAGGCACAATTCAACATGGTGGCTCCTCATCAGAGCCCTTTCCTATCCTGAGTGGTGTGAAACAGGGCTGTGTTCTCGCACCCACACTTTTTGGGATTTTCTTCTCCCTGCTGCTTTCACATGCGCTCAAATCCTCTGAAGAAGGAATTTTCCTCCACACAAGATCAGGGGGCAGGTTGTTCAACCTTGCCCGTCTAAGAGCGAAGTCCAAAGTACGGAAAGTCCTCATCAGAGAACTCCTCTTTGCTGACGATGCTGCTTTAACATCTCACACTGAAGAATGCCTGCAGAGTCTCATCGACAGGTTTGCGTCTGCCTGCAATGAATTTGGCCTAACCATCAGCCTCAAGAAAACGAACATCATGGGGCAGGATGTCAGAAATGCTCCATCCATCAATATTGGCGACCACGCTCTGGAAGTGGTTCAAGAGTTCACCTACCTAGGCTCAACTATCACCAGTAACCTGTCTCTAGATGCAGAAATCAACAAGCGCATGGGTAAGGCTTCCACTGCTATGTTCAGACTGGCCAAGAGAGTGTGGGAAAATGGCGCACTGACACGGAACACAAAAGTCCAAGTGTATCAGGCCTGTGTCCTCAGTACCTTGCTCTACGGCAGCGAGGCCTGGACAACGTATGCCAGTCAAGAGCGACGTCTCAATTCATTCCATCTTCGCTGCCTTCGGAGAATACTTGGCATCAGGTGGCAGGACTATATCTCCAACACAGAAGTCCTTGAAGCGGCCAACACCCCCAGCTTATACACACTACTGAGTCAGCGGCGCTTGAGATGGCTTGGCCATGTGAGCCGCATGGAAGATGGCAGGATCCCCAAAGACACATTGTACAGCGAGCTCGCCACTGGTATCAGACCCACCGGCCGTCCATGTCTCCGTTCTAAAGACGTCTGCAAACGCGACATGAAATCGTGTGACATTGATCACAAGTCGTGGGAGTCAGTTGCCAGCATTCGCCAGAGCTGGCGGGCAGCCATAAAGACAGGGCTAAATTGTGGCGAGTCGAAGAGACTTAGTAGTTGGCAGGAAAAAAGACAGAGGCGCAAGGGGAGAGCCAACTGTGCAACAGCCCCAACAAACAAATTTCTCTGCAGCACCTGTGGAAGAGCCTGTCACTCCAGAATTGGCCTTTATAGCCACTCCAGGCGCTGCTTCACAAACCACTGACCACCTCCAGGCGCGTATCCATTGTCTCTCGAGATAAGGAGGCCCAAAAGAAAAAAAGAAAAGACAGAATAGCTGACCAGAAGGTCACAGAGCAAAGGTAAACAATATGTTAATGGTGTGTTGAAAGACAAAGCATTAGTACAGATAGGGTGTTAATGGACTGAAAACTGAACAGCCACAAGTACAAACATGAAACAAAACAGTGGGTAGGCAAACTGAACAAACTAAGATAAAATAAAATAAAACAAACACAAAACAAATATAAAAAAGAAAAAATAACTAAAAATAAAAGTAAAGTGGGGGGCCCGTCATGCTCTGAAATGATTGAACTCAATGTTCAGTCCGGCAGGCTGCAGTGTGCCTAATCGGTAAATGAGATGCTGTTCCTCGAGCTTGCGTTGATGTTCACTGGAACACAGCAGCAATCCCAGGACAGAGATGTGAGCATGAGAGCAGGGGGGAGTGTTGAAATGGCCAGCAACCGGAAGCTCGGGGTCCTGCTTGCGGACTGAGCAGAGGTGTTCCGCAAAGCGGTCACCCAGTCTGCAATTGGTCTCCCCAATGTAGAGGAGTATACTGTATTCGCTGCTCACAATGTGGTCTCCTCTACATTGGGGAGACCGAACGCAGACTGGGTGACCGCTTTGTGGAACATCTCCACTCAGTCCGCAAGCAGGACCCCGAGCTTCCGGTTGCTGGCCATTTCAACACTTCCCCCTGCTCTCATGCTCACATCACTGTCCTGGGATTGCTGCAGTGTTCCAGCGAACATCAACGCAAGCTCGAGGAACAGCACCTCATTTACCGATTAGGCACACGACAGCCTGCCGGACTGAACATTGAGTTCAATAATTTCAGAGCATGACGGGCCCCCCATTTTATTTTTATTTTAGTTATTTTTTATTTTTTCTGTGTTTATTTTATTTTATTTTATCTTAGTTTATTCAGTTTGCCTACTCACTTTTTTCATGTTTGTGCTTGTGGCTGTTCAGTTTTCAGTCCATTAACACCCTATCTGTACTAATGCTTTGTCCTTCAACACACCATTAACATATTGTTTACCTTTGCTCCATGACCTTCTGGTCAGTTATTCTCTGTGACCTTGTCCTATCTACACCTTCTCCTTTGTTATCTCTTGCCTCACCTCCACTTTATTTGCTTAAAACCTTTCACATTTCTAATATCTGCTAGTTCTGAAGAAAGGTCACTGACCTGAAACGTTAACTCTGCTTCTCTCTCCACAGATGCTGCCAGACCTGTTGAGTATTTCCAGCATTTCTTGTTTTTATTTCAGATTTCCAGCATCCGCAGTATTTTGCTTTTATTTCATTTGCAAAGCTGTTCCAAATGTCTTTGAACATCTGCTAAGACATGGAGGCAAAATAATTCTGCAGGCAGATCAATAGCATGGTTCTGGACTGTGGGGATGGTCGGTTTCATCCAGTCATGTCTCTTTGCTCAGGGAATCTATTGAGCAGTAACAGGATACTTCCTTAAGGGGAAGTGTTGGATGTTAGCAAGACGGGGGTCAACATGCACTTGTCTCGTACGTGTTTTAATTGATGCCTTCAAGCGAGAGCTGGAGCTGTTTCTGGCTGGGGGGAGATCACTTTGTACAGGAGGGGTGTGCTCCAGGGAATTCAGGGGAGAAGAATCTCCTGGATTAGTTTTAATTGCCTAAAGGGGTTGGAGAGGAGTTTCCAAGATTTCTTTTCCCCAAATTGATCTGTTTTGTTTTTGTTTTTTCACCTCACCCAGGAGATCACATAGATTCGGGTGGGGAGTGTTTCCATTGTGATACATGAGGTATCACAGTATTTTCATATTGTCAGTGTTCATACGGATTCCAACACAGCTCTGACACCAAGCAGCTCGGTCATCTCTCTCTCTTTTGCTCTTGACTGGACAATTGTAGTAACTTTTATTCAGTTGTGCAATCTGCTCATGGGTCAAGGGTAAAATTGACCTCGCGGTACACAAACTGAGAGGGGGGTGAAAACTATGCTGAACAGTGGCACTGGCAATGTTAAAGAATTCAGAGCCACAGCCTGTACTCTCACTGCTCCGCCCAACTCCACATCCACAACCATCTCGGAACGTTTCCAAGATCCCACAGGATGTTAGGGGCTGGCAGCTTGTCTCATAAAATTCGCAAAACACCGCCTCAACCTGTCGGCAAAATTACCAGAAGATCTGTACGTGTAAAGGGTACATTTAATAGCAAGGATTTCTTCAGGTTCCTCAGACTGTAGGAAACACTAGGAAGTGAGAGGGGAGGGTGAGTGTTGATAACTTATTGAATAATCTTCACTCTCTACTAACACATCTCCTTTGGCATTGCTCTCAGTTTGGCAGCGGATGCAGTGGTTTAGGACACGGTGGAGCTACACCGCCACCTAGTGGTCACAGCCCGCACCACAATGCCACAGAGACCTGTTTACATAGAAAATTCATACAAAAATGATGTTTTCAATGCTAGATGTTGACAAAAAAGTGTGAACAAGAATTGTGAAAACAGGATGAGAAGTTTGTTGGCAGGAGTTACACATATACACAAGAGTTTGAATACAATAATAGATTATTCGAGCAGACTGATCCTAATACTTACTGGGCTGCCCGGGAAACCCTTTGGTCCTGTTTCCCCCTGGTCTCCTTTTTGACCCTGAAAGTAAATCAGTCAGAAGGAGGTTATCAGTATTTGTGCCTTATAAAATATATTTATTTTATATTTATATAGCATCTTTTATGTAATAAAACATCCCAAGGTTCTACACAGGAGCAATTATCAAACAACATTTGACACCGAGTCACATAAGGTGATTTTAAGACAGATGGCCAAAAACTTGGTTTCAAGGAGTGTCTTAAAGGAGGAGAGGGATGTAGAGAGGTTTAGGGAGGGAATTCCAGAGCTTAGGACCCAGGCAGCTGAAGGCACGGCCGCCAATGGTGGAGTGATTAAAATCAGGGATGCTCAAACGGCCAGAATTGGAGGGGTGGGGGGCAGAGATTGCAGAGGGTTGTAGGGATAGAGGAGGTTACAGAGATAGGGAGGGATGAGGACATGGATGGATTTGAAAATAAGGAAGAGAATTTTCAAATGGAGGTGTTGCCAGACTGGAAGCCAATGTAGATCAACGAGCACAGAGGGTGACGGGTGAACGGGACAGAGTTTCTCTGCAGTGATAGCGCCCTCTCGCTGGAAGGTACCAGCTCATAATCCCAGCCCTCTATGCAATACAAGATGTCTCTTCTCGTTCCTGAAATAATTGGCGAATTACATTTTGCGTATCTAAAAGAATAGGGCATTCAGAGTGACGACAAGAGAGAGATGAACATTCCACTGATCAGGAACTGGGAGTAAGTGACAGCTAAGAAAGTTCAAATACTCACAGCATTCCCTCTTTCCCAACTAGGCAGGGAAGAACAGGGTATGAGGAGTAACTATATATATTGAGTATGTTCTCACTAGGAAAGAGAAATTTGCGAGGTGATGTGATTGTTGTTGTTAGGATTCGACCAGGTCAAGCTGTTTCAACTTACCAGAAGAGCAGAAACCGAGCAAGTAGCCTACACTGGAAGGAGTAAATCCTAAACTAATCTGTGAAAACAATGCCCAGATCTTGCTGCAGTGCCTGTCCTGTTTGACATTCTCTCACTCTTCAGTTGGAAAATGTTTTTCCCTGTATTTTGCTGGGAGTGTGAACTGATAATGGTGTGGACAGTGCAATGGGGAATATGGGCACTCAGTGATGAACGGGACCAACAGTCTGTCTCCTTAGCCAATGAGAGTTAAGGATTAAGAAATAAACTGAGGAACGACAGAAAAGGAAATCGGGTGAATGAGAGTCAAATCAGGTAGAGAAAGAGAAATAAAGAGAGGGAAAGAAAGATTGGATTGAGAGAGAAAAATGAGAAAGGAAAAGTAAGAAAACATTTTAAAAATTACATTTTTTTCCACTGTCTAGGAACTATTTACTAGCTGCAGGATTGAGACTCCTCACTTTCAATTGTTCCCTTTCTGGGCCGGAGATATTTATTGAGCATATTGTATTAACAATGATCACATCATTAGGAAGGTATTCATGCTGTTAAGTTCCAGCCCTAACCTTCTGCGATGAATTTAATAGGCAATGAATGTGCCAATCCAGCAAATTCTTAAACATAACGGGGAGTTTGAGGGCGAGATGCCGTTTGTGTGAAGTAAACAGCAAAGTGGTATAAATCGACCAGTGAGTTCTGGAAATTCACAACTCACTGCGTCTCTTTATCCCCTGAACTCACTGGACAATTTACACATTAATAAAGCAAGCATCTTAACCACATCGTTGTTGTTGCAGTAAATTCTGGCCTGATATTTCAGTGAGTGAGTGCTCCATCTCTGGAACCAGCAACCTTGGTGGACGATGGTAATGATTTGCTCATTGCAAAGCTTTACCTGTAAACAGCTTGAGTTGTAAATGAATTGATGTCTTCCCAGATATGAAGTTAGGTAAGGTATTGGATTCTATGAGCCCGCCGCCGAGATCGGCGGAGAACTCAAAAAAAATGGTGGCCTGTCTGCGCAGGCCAAAGAACCACCGCAATCTTAAGCGCAGCAGCCCATTTAAATAGCTGGGGCAGCCTACACCTGCAATCACATGGAGGAGACGGGCTGTCTGCCCCCAGCAATGGTGTCTGCTGCCTGTGCGCAGGCACTGGTCCCATTTTTAAATGCCGGCTTGTTTAAATATTTAAAGCAATATATACCAAAATTAAATATATACATTTCTTTTGCCCCTTTCCCACCTCCCCCAATAACAATTACATTAACTATTTGCCCTTCCCCCAAAACACTTACCTTTTACATCTGACCTTCCCCTTCCCCACCAAATTGCACAAAGTTTAAGTTCAACCCTTCCCACCATCCCCTACACCCATTACATGCATTTGACCCCGTTACCCCCACCCCCCCACACTGACAAGCCTACCTCCTCCCCCCTCCCCACCAGTGTGGTGCCTCGTTTCCCCGGATGGGGATCTGTAGGTGTGGGCGTGCCAGCTGTGGTGCCGAAGATTGTGGCGGGCCCTCAAAATCTAAGATAAGTTTATTTAAATGCAGCGGTGTGGGGTGGTGGATTGGCCACGAAGCCTCGCTGTTGCCGGGAGGATTGGACCGGGCCCTGCCAGCGTCGAGATCCATGGCAGTCCTCATCTGGAGCCATCTTCAGGCCTCCACCCCCTCACCCCACCCAGCCACGGATCACGATGTCGAAGGCTGCTTAAAATCCAGCTCCTGATCTGGATTTAACCGTCCTGGAACAGAAAGCAGCAAAGTGACCCAACAAAGCAACTTGTTTAAATAAACAAACCTTTTCTCCTTTGAGGATTTCTGATTCTGGGCCTTGCTTCTGCTCTCTCCGACCAGGCAAACCTGGGGGTCCTTGAACTCCTTGATCACCCTTTGAAAATACAAATAAAACATACATCAGAACAGCTAATTCTATCCACGTGCAGCCCGGCTCCCGACGCAGAAACTCATAGCAGGAATTTGAGAAAACGTCCATCTCCTCCTCCAATCACCTCTCCCCTCCCTGTACCTCCCCCTTTCCAAAGTGACAGCAGAAAGTTGAACAGGAAATACTGGCAGATGTTTAACAATATGTTGATGAATTTGCTTGTGTTTTATTGGATGTATCAGCTTGCTTCCGAAGAGAATCTAAATACATTTGTGACTTATGACTCCTCACCTTCTGACCCTTTGGTCCATAAAACTGCACTCCCATATTCCCCTGTTTTCAAAAGAAAGGAAAGAATGATTTGATCTGGTCAATAATGAGCTTTGATCATCTCAGCAATATCAATAAATTAATCCTGTGTCTGAATGGAATCATTTACCTTTGGTCCTGGAGAGCCAGGGATACCTGGGGGACCCTGCAACAACAAGATAAAAGCAGATTGTTAACACAGCAACTTGCATTTATATAGCCCCTTTAACATAGTAAAACATACCAGGGCACTTCACAGGAGTGTTTTCAAACAGGATTTGCTACTGAGTCACATAAGGAGATATTGGGACAGGTGACCGAAAGCTTAGTCAAAGGGGTAAGTTTTAAAGGAGCAGAGAGAGATGGAGAGGTTTAGGGAGGGAATTCCAGAGATTAGGGCCCAGGCAGCTGAAGGCATGGCCGCCAATGGTGAAGCAGAATAAATCATTACCATCTCCTCTACCTCATTGCTGGAGTGTTAGGGCTAATCTCTTGAGATCTCAGCGCTAATGTAGAGCCTCACCCACTACAGGCACACATCAGGTCTTCCCAGTATTCCCAAAGTTCCCGTTCTGTGGCTCCCCACCAGCATCGATATCACCTCACCACGTCCCCCGTTTCTTGGCTCAAACCATTATAGGCCTGAGAAAGAAAATTATGGGATGGCAGAAATGCTGTGATTTGAAATATTGGAAAAAGCCCACTTAAAAACCTAGCCCCATTGGGTTGTGTTTAATACCTTTCACTCACCTGCACAATACAAAGAGATCATCAGGAACAAGTCTACAAAGAGCATGAGGAAATGCAGCAGACAATTGCCCATTGCTGGTCCAATGTATTGCAGCACAGAATGACCAGACATGGGGTGGAGGTAAAAGATCCCATGGCACTATTCTGAAGAGCAGGGGAGTTCTCCCCAGTGTCCTGGCCAATATTTATCCCTCAACCAACATCACTTAAAGAATAATCTGATTATCTGGTCATTTATTACATTTGTTTGTGGGATCTTAGAACATAGAACATAGAACAGTACAGCACAGTACAGGCCCTTCGGCCCACGATGTTGTGCCGAACCTTTCACCTACTCTAAGATCTAAGTAACTACCTACCCTTCATTCTTCTATCATCCATGTACCTATCCAAGAGTCGCTTAAATGCCCCTAACGTATCTGCTTCTATTACCACCGCTGGCAGCGCATTCCACGCACCCACCACTCTCTGTGTAAAGAACCTACCTCTGACATCTCCCCGAAACCTTCCTCCAATCACCCTAAAATTATGCCCCCTGGTGATAGCCCTTTCCACCCTGGGAAAAAGTCTCTGACTACCCACTCTATCTATGCCTCTCATCATCTTGTACCCCTCTATCAAGTCACCTCTCATCATTCTTCGCTCCAATGAGAAAAGCCCTAGCTCCCTCAATAATCTTTCTTCGTAGGACACGCCCTCCAGTCCAGGCAGCATTCTGGTAAATCTCCTCTAAGCCCTCTCTAAAGCTTCCACATCCTTCCTATAATAAGGCGACCAGAACTGAACATAATATTCCAAGTGATGTCGAACCAGGGCCTTATAGAGCTGCAGCATAAACTGGCGGCTCTTAAACTCAATCCCCCTGTTAATGAAAGCCAACACACCATACGCCTTCTTAACAACCCTATCAACTTGGGTGGCAACTTTGAGCGATCTATGGACATTGACCCCAAGATCCCTCTGTTCCTCCACACTACCAAGAATCCTGTCTTTAAGCCTGTATTCTGCATTCAAATTCGACCTTCCAAAATGAATCACTTCACACTTTTCCAGGTTGAACTCCATCTGCCACTTCTCAGCCCAGCTCTGCATCCTGTCAATGTCCCGTTGCAACCTACAACAGCCTTCCACACTATCCACAACTCCAGCAACCTTCGTGTCATCGGCAAACTTGCTAACCCAGCCTTCCACTTCCTCATCCAAGTCATTTATAAAAATCACAAAGAGCAGAGGTCCCAGAACAGATCCTTGTGGAACACCACTGGTCACCGAGCTCCATGCTGAATACTTTCCATCTACTACCACCCTCTGACTTCTATGGGCCAGCCAATTTTGTATCCAGACAGCCAACTTTCCCTGTATCCCATGCCTCCTTACTTTCTGAATGAGCCTACCATGGGGAACCTTATCAAACGCCTTGCTAAAATCCATATACACAACATCCACTGCTCTTCCTTCATCAATGTGTTTTGTCACATCTTCAAAGAATTCAATAAGGTTTGTGAGGCATGACCTGCCCCTCACAAAGCCATGCTGACTGTCTCTAATCAAACCATGCTTTTCCAAGTAATCATAAATCCTGTCTCTCAGAATCCTCTCCAATAATTTGCCCACTACCGACGTAAGACTGACTGGTCTATAGTTCCCAGGGTTATCCCTATTCCCTTTCTTGAACAAGGGAACAACATTTGCCACCCTCCAATCATCTGGTACTACTCCAGTGGACAGTGAAGACGCAAAGATCATCGCCAAAGGCGCGGCAATCTCTTCCCTCGCTTCCCGTAATATCCTTGGGTATATCCCGTCTGGCCCCAGGGACTTATCTGTCCTCATCTCATTCAAAATTTCCAGCACATCCTCCCTCTTAACCTCAACCTGTTCGAGCATATCAGCCTGTTTCACGCTGTCCTCACAAACGACCAGGTCCCTCTCATTAGTGAATACTGAAGCAAAGTATTCATTTAGGACCTCCCCTACCTCCTCCGACTCCAGGCACAAGTTCCCTCCACTATCCCTGATCGGCCCTACCCTCACTCTGGCCATCCTCTTGTTCCTCACATAAGTGTAGAACGCCTTGGGATTTTCCTTAATCCTACCCGCCAAGACTTTTTCATGTCCCCTTCTAGCTCTCTAAGTCCATTCTTCAGTTCCTTCCTGGCTACCTTGTAACCCTCTAGAGCCCTGTCTGATCCTTGCTTCCTCAACCTTAAGTAAGCTTCCTTCTTCCTCTTGACTAGTTGTTCCACATCTCTTGTTATCCAAGGTTCCTTCACCCTACCATCCCTTCCCTGCCTCATCGGGACAAACCTATCCAGCAGTCGCAGCAAGTGCTCCCTAAACAACCTCCACATTTCTGTTGTGCATTTCCCTGAGAACATCTGTTCCCAATTTATGCTCCCCAGTTCCTGCCTAATAGCATTGTAATTCCCTCTCCCCCATGACAGCCCCCCATTTTACTTTCATTTTTAGTTATTTTTTCTTCCTTTTTTTAACATTCTTTTTTACATTTTTTACAATCTTTTTTTTTGCATTTATTTCATTTCATCTTTGTTTGTTCAGTTTGCTTACCCACTGTTTTTTTTCAGGTTTGCACTTGCTGCTGTTCAATATTCAGTGTACTAACACCTAATCTGTACTAATGCTTTGTCTTTCAACACACCATTAACATATTGTTTGCCTTTGCTCCGAGACCTTTTGGTCAGCTATGTGGCCTGGTCCAATCTAGACCTCCTTTGTTATCTCTTGCCCCACCCCCACCTCACTTGCTTATAACCTGTGACTTTTCTAATACAAAGTGATTGATGACAACGCTACGTCATCAGGATGCGCCGCGGTGCGCAAATGCGCACACGGTCTTGGGCCCTCTGCGCTTGCGCTGCGGTCCGGATTGCCAGGAACAGTTTGCGCATGCGCAGACGACGTCATCGCGTAACGTCATCTTCCTCGGGGAACACGCCAGGTTGGCCTTTGCGCATGCGCAAACTGGTCCTGGCGATCCGGACCGCAGCGCATGCGCAGATGACCGGAGCCCGTGTGCGCATGTGCGTCAATCTTCCGAAAGCTTCGGCGCGAGTTTTTGAAAATGGAAGGAGTAGAGGTTTCGTCGGGCATTTTATCTCAATTATTTAGTCATTTTGGACATTTGCTTCATTTTTATTAGACAGAGGAGATTGTTCCAAGGTAAGTTGCTCTGAAAATACATTTCAAGAGGGGGAGAGGGAGGGAGAAGGAGGGGAAGGGGGGGGAAGAAGGGGGGAAGAGGGAAGGGAGGAGGGAAGGGGGGGAAGAAGGAAGGAGGGAAGGTGGGGGGAAGGAAGGAGGGAAGGTGGGGGGAAGGTAGGGGGGAAGGTAGGGGGGAAGGTAGGGGGGAAGAGAGGGATGGGGGGGAGGGGGGAGCAGCGGAGCGGAAGGGGAGTGCCTTTTTCTGTGCATGCGCCATAAACACAAGGACTGGCTGATGAGATGGAGCCAATTAATTTGCCCAACAATTGCCCGGAAGCACCTTCGGATGGAGGTGGCCACACGCTGGACATCAGTCGCGTGCCACAATCCATGGATCCTGAGCGTTTCACCCCCTGGCCTAATGATCTGATGGACCATACATACGCCTGCCTGTTCAAAGCTCCACTTCCCTCACCTGCGGTACCCTCTCCGTGCTGTTCAGTTACACAGTCGCCTGTTCCTGCACCCATCCAAGCAGTGCACGTGGACACACAGCCACATGTTTCCCCATCCGCCCTTGAAACAACCATGCAGAGCCTTGTGAGACTCCGCAATTGCCAGCTGCTGCCTGTCAAGCAGAGAAGGCATCCAAAGGGGTCAAGCACTTGGGGAACATTCAGCAAGAAGAGACTGAGCACTAAAAGAAACAAGCATGCCATGTCCAGTGGTAGCACAAATGTGAATGCTCTTGCTGCGTACACAACTGGTGAGGTGGGAGTGCAGCCACACCATTCTCCATCCTCAGTGTTGCTTTAAGGCAAAGGTAGATAAGAGTGAAAGAAATGGAAGATGATGCTGATAGTAGTAGGCAGGATTAAATGGGAATGGATGGGAAGACGCACGAGTAGCATAACCACTAGCAGGGAACAGCTGAGCTAAATGGCCTGCTTTATGTTCATAGTCCAAAAGAAATGTGCTTCTTTTTCCAGTACCCTCACATCATTCATGTTTTCCCTGAGAGCAGCATTGAACCATCACGAGATAGGGGCAGTTACATCATCCTGACTCCTACAGCTGAGGTGGGTACTAAGTGATTCATTGGCCTATACTGAAGAGCATAAAGCATGCGCAACAGTAATTTCATTGGAGGGAGGGAAGCTCTGACACTGATGTTCTTTCATTATTTCCTTTCGTGTAAAACGTCCCCTTGAGAAAACAATCCTTGACACTTAAGGACGGCATTCCAGCAAAGGAGGCAGTGCAGGAGATGACGCAAGGATGTGATGATTCCTGCATCTGAGGTGGGTAATAAGTGCTTCATTGGCGACGTTATCAATTGGTGTCTTCACTGCAGAACTTAAAAAGGTGTGCACAACAGTAATTTCAGTGGGTGGAGCGAGGCAAGCTCTGACTCTGATTTGCTTTATTTCTTTTCATGTAAAACATGCCGTCGAGAAAACAATCCTCGAGACTTACGGTCAGCATTCAAGCAATGAAGGCAACTGGATCATGCTGCGGAGCTGGTCACGATGTGGAAAGGAACATTGCATTTATGGATGAATTGGGAATGCACATTGGGATGCGCTTGGGGAACATTCACCAAGAATAGACTGAGCTCAGACTCTTGTGACTTTGCCTTCTTCACATGGACAATACAGTAGTGGAATAGAGAGCCAAGCGTTCATTCACCACAAGGCTCTCCAGGAACAATCTCTTTAGCTGTGCATAGCAGAGACTCGGCTTGTCTGTCTAACGGGAATGCTGGACACAACACTCATGTATCCATGCACAGCAGTTCCTCGGATACTTAATGAACTTAATAAAACTTTTCAATAATTAAACCCAGAATTGTTGAGGTTTTGTTTTGCATGCTATTTCCCCGACTTTGCAACTGCACTTCAGATATTCAACTATGGTGGAGGGGTGGAGGTAGGGGGGTAGAGGGAGGGGTGGGTGAAGAGGGGGAGGGTTGGGGAGAGCGGGGAGGGGTGGGGAGAGGGAGCATGCAAAATGCAGGGACCAGACAGTTGCAATGCCTGAAGTACTGTAGAGAAGTAGAGAAAGCAACTGGGTAGGGGAGAAAGCAACTGGATTGGGCATCCGCAGCTGGAGGGAACGGCTGAATGGAGAGGGCCGGAAGCGAGAGGCCGTAGAGAGCCGCGGGGAGCGAGCGTGCGAAGACCTTGGTGTCACCGGGTCCAGGGACTGGCCAGTAAGTCTTTTGCTGTTGTGTTTATGGCGCATCCACAGAAAAAGGCACTTCTCTTCCGTTCCGCTGCTCCCCCCCCCCACCACTCTCTCCCCTTCTCCCCCCCCCCCACTCTCTCCCCTTCTCCCCCCCCACTCTCTCCCCTTCTCCCCCCCCACTCTCTCCCCTTCCCCCCCCCACTCTCTCCCCTTCTCCCCCCCCACCACTCTCTCCCCTTCTCCCCCCCCACTCTCTCCCCTTCTCCCCCCCCCACTCTCTCCCCTTCCCCCCCCACTCTCTCCCCTTCTCCCCCCCCCACTCTCTCCCCTTCTCCCCCCCCACTCACTCCCCTTCTCCCCCCCCCACTCTCTCCCCCCCTCCCTCTCCCTCTTTCTCCCCCCCTCCTTCTCCCCCCCTCCTTCTCCCCCCTCCCTCCCCCCCTCCCTCTCCCTCTTTCTCCCCCCCTCCCTCTCCCTCTTTCTCCCCCCTCCTTCTCCCCCCCTCCTTCTCCCCCCCTCCTTCTCCCCCCCTCCCTCTTTCTCCCCCCCTCCCTCTCTCTCCCCCCCTCCCTCTCCCTCTTTCTCCCCCCTCCCTCTTTCTCCCCCCTCTCTCCCTCTTTCTCCCCCCCCTCCCTCTCCCTCTTTCTCCCCCCCTCCCTCTCCCTCTCCCTCCCCCCCCTTCCTCTCCCTCTTTCTCCCCACCCCCCCCCCGGCACCGCTACCGCTGGTCTCCCCGCGCTCCGGCCATTGTATTCTGCCACGTGTTTGCTAGGTTTCATCTCTGTGATTTTTTGAGCAGCGCCATCTTTAGTCCTGGCAGCTGCTACAGTCGCAGGCTGTGACGTTTTCGTGGCACATGCTGTATCTGCGCATGTGCCAAAACAGCACCACCTACCGATCGCGTTGTCAACAATTGCGGTCTTTCTAATATTTGTCAGTTCCGATGAAAGGTCACTGACCCGAAACGTTAACTCTGCTTCTCTTTCCACAGATGCTGCCAGACCTGCTGAGTGATTCCAGCATTTCTTGTTTTTATTTCAGATTTCCAGCATCCGCAGTATTTTGCTTTTATAAATATTTTCCCATCCCGTCTGCTCCTGTCCCTCTCCATGACTATAGTAAAGGTCAGGGAGTTGTGATCACTATCACCGAAATGCTCTCCCACCGAGAGATCTGCCACCTGGCCTGGTTCATTGCCAAGCACCAAGTCCAACATAGTCTCCCCTCTAGTCGGCCTATCTACATATTAAGTCAGAAAACCTTCCTGGACACACCTGACAAAAACTGCTCCATCCAAACTATTTGCACTAAGGAGGTTCCAATCAATAGTAAGGAAGTTGAAGTCACCCATGACAACAACCCTGTTACTTCTGCACCTTTCCAAAATCTGCCTCCCAATCTGTTCCTCCATGTCTCTGCTGCTATTGGGGGGTCGAGAAAACTCCCAACAAAGTGACTGCTCCTTTCCTGTTTCTGACTTCCACCCATAATGACTCAGTAGACAAACCCTCCTCGACGACCTCCCTTTCTCCAGCTGTGATACTATCCCTGATTAGCAATGCCACTCCCCCACCTCTTTTACCTCCCTCCCTATTCCTTTTGAAACATCTAAACCCCGGAACATCCAACATCCATTCCTGCCCTTGTGATATCCCCGTCTCCATAATGGCCACAACATCGTAGCTCCAAGTACTGATCCATGCTCTAAGTTCATCACCCTTATTCCTGACACTTCTTGCGTTAAAATAGACACACTTTAACCCATCATACTGGCTGCAACTTTGCCCTGTCAACTGTCTAACCTTCCTCACAGACTGTCTGCACTCTCTGCCTGTTTAACAGCTACCCCATCCACTGATCCGTGGCTCCGGTTCCCATCCCCTCCCATCTTGCTGTGTGAAAATTGGCTACTGCGTTTCCTTGTCAGGCTTGCAACAGCTGGGGTGGTGAGGATATTTGACAAGGGATTTGCATCTATAATTTCCGATCTGGTGGGTTCCTTATCCTTGAGGAGACACCACGTTGAGGACGTGCAATTGCTCTTTAAATGGGAAGGAAAATGGGAGGAAGAGACATAATGGCTTCCTTCTGTGCATCTCTCAACAGCCCATTCCCCCATGGCTCAGGCAGAGAGCTGACAGCAGATTACCTTCACTATCTCATGGCTGGCCAATGATGGACAGTAATTGAAGACCCAAAGGAGAAATAGGGATCTGACTGAAGATAAAGATTTTCCACATGCAGATAAATCTTCACTGTCCATTCCCCAATGTCCAATGGTAATCGTTACTCATGTAGCAATTTTCAGATCCTGTGTCGATGGCGAGGAGCAGAAATCCAAAATGCTTGGGCACGATTGATTTTCCAAAGTACATTGTCAATATGTACTCCAGGCTGATGAGGCTCCCCACTGGCAGTGCCATGTCACCCAATCTGCACCTCCATAGTTAACTGAACATGCAGTTCACCATTTCAGGATTTGGAATCGGAGGCCTTGGTTAGACAATATCTACTCTCTCTCTCTCTCTCTCTCTTTGTGTCACCCGTTCCAGCTCTTCGACGTCTGACTCGCTCCAAGTTATGTTCACTCGAAACTAAAAACACAATTTTAACTGGAAACCTTTTTGAGTAAGAGATTGAAAATAGAGAGACTTACTGAAGGGCCAGGATAGCCTGGTGGGCCTATTGGTCCAGTGGGTCCGGGTATTCCTGCTACACCCTGCGTTTAAAAGAGATGGAATGGCTTAGAACTGAGCGAACAGAACAAAATCCTCAGACCTCGGCTTGTAGAGTGGATGTTCCTCGAAAGCCTCGGAGACCAAAACTAAAACTCACCTCTTTTCCTGGTGGTCCAGGGTATCCTGGCTCCCCCTTCAATACTGAGAAGCCAATGACCTCACCTGGGTCTCCCTGTTTTAAAACAAAATCATCAAAGTATTAATTTACTGGGAGTGGGACACAAATCCTTACATCTTCCTTCAATGTAAACATAAAACATAAATCTGCAGGACAAGGCCTTAGAGAGGGTGCGGAGGAGATTTACCAGGATTATACCAGGGATGAGGGACTCCAGTTCTGTGAAGAGACTGGAGAGTCTGGGATTGTTCTCCTTAGAGCCAAGAAAGTTAATGGGAGATCTAATAGAGTAAATAAGGAGAAACTGTTTCCAGTGGCAGGAGGGTCGGTAACCAGAGGACACAGATTGAAGGTAATTGGCAAAAGATCCAGAGGGGCAGGTGAGGAGAACATTTTTTTTACACAGTGAGTTGTTGTGATCTGGAATGCGCTGCCTGAAATGATGGTGGAAGCAGATTCAATAGTAACTTTCAAAAGGGAATTGGATAAATACTAGAAAGGTTTATAGGGCTATGGGGAAAGGGCAGGGGAGTGGGACTAACTGGGTAGCTCTTTCAGAGGCACAATGGGCCAAATGGCCTCTTTCTGTGCTGTATGATTCTATGACTTCCATGTAATAATGCAAATGCAGGGTTATATTGTTTGGATTGTAATCACAGCCTTTATTACACACAATATCAAACAGTCCAACTCTAGAGGTTTCTGCTCTGTATAGGTTTTATTCAACCTCTATCCCAGAGGTCTCCCAATGACAACTCATGGGTTACAGCAAGGTCCCCCAGTGCCGGGACCTGAGGTAGACTCCACAAAGCCCACGCAACTCAGTCAGATTTGTGCTTATATTCTATTTGCTGGTTTGATGCTGATTCGGATGCTGGGCCAATTAAATCTGAAATTGATAACAAAAGGTATTAAGGGATATGGTACAAAGGTGGATACAGGTCCGTTATCCAAAATCCAGCACCCTCGGGACTGACTCCATGCCAGATTCCGGATTTTCAACAATACAATCATAGCCTATCCTAGGGCAAAATCAATGAATAAGAGATACCGGTACATGAAATAAAGCATAAAAAAGAATAAATAATAATATATTGATGAATGAATTGACACAAAAAAGTATCCTTGACCCAAGGAATTTCAATGGTTCAGAATTTTTATTCAGTAATTTAAACTGTTGTAAAAAAAAACTCCATATCTAGCTGCAAATGTATAGAAAAACATCATCTGCAGATTGTTTAAACATTTAAATAACGCTCTTAGGGTAAGTTCAGTGAGCGCAAAAGTGACCATAGTTTCTGATACTGATGAATTGACTTGACCGCTTGGTTGTCTCACTTCTAGAGGGCACAGTTCTACAAGATAGGTTTTGACAATTTTCAAAAATGCCCTGTTTTCGGACAATTCCAGTTTTCGGACAGCCGGATTTTGGATATCAGAACTGTATAGGGAGTTACGTCAGAGATCAGCCATGATCTCATTGAATGGCGGGACAGTCTTGAGGGGCTGAATGGCCTACTCCTGTTCCTATCTTTGTCCTTTCCGGGTTTATGTGAACCTGGAGATTTGGAAAGGGCTGTTTAGTGCTGTTGCCTAATTGGTGGATAAATCTTCATGGAGTGAATGAGAATGAGATCAACATTCCTTCAGCAACCCTTACAGAAACAAGCCAGCCCTGCTGCTACACATGGGGGTGTTTTGATATAAAGACTCAGAACTATCTCTGGAAGGATGAATGAAAACCAGGTTCAAAAGCCAAAGCTTTAACGGGTGGGGTGATCCCAGTGGTAAACTTTCCCATTGCTCGGTGCTGGTAAACCATGTGGTTCGAGCTGGTTTAACTCCAGTACACTTGAAAACACTTTAACACCCCTAAACTTCACCTGTATCCAACTCCTCGGAATTTATGGGTGCATCCTTACAAGACACCGAGTGTGTGTTCTATCTTGGGGAAACAGTAACTGCCCCGGTGTTATTCTATCCACAGCTTGGTTTGGAAATACTTAAATACAATAGCACCCACCTAACAAAAAATACATTTATATCAGAAATCATTAAAACTAGAGATGCAGGTTACTAGGGCCATAAAACAAGCAAAGAAAGCACTGGGGTTCATTTCTGGATGGATAGAATTGAAAAGCAGAGAAGTTATGTTAAATTTACAGAGTACCTTGATTCGACCACCCTTGGAGCACTGTGCAGGGTCTGGCTTCCATATTACAAAAGGGATTAAAGGGACTGGATAAGGTGCAAAAACGATTTACAAGGCTGAGGGGTTATAATTATCAAGAAAGATCGAACAGGCTGCAGCCCTTTTCTCTCGAAGAGAGAAGGCTGAAGGGGGACCTGATAATGGGCTTTAAAATTGTGAAAGCTAAAATTTTGATAGGTTAGGTGCAGAGAAGATGTTTCCACTTGTGGGGACACAGGAACGAGGAGCCATGAATATAAGATAGTCACTAATTCAGGAGAAACATCTTTCCCCAGAGAGTGGTGCATGTAAACCTCACTACCACAGGGAGTGGTTGAGGCGAATAGTATCGATACATTTAAGGGGAAGCTGGATAAACACATGAGGGAGAAAGGAAGAGAAGGATATGTTGATTGGGTGCGATGAAGTAGTGTGGAAGGAGGCTCGTGTTGAGCATAGATGATGGCATTGACCTGTTGGGCCGAATGGCCTGTTCTGTGCTATAAATGCTGTGTAATTCTATGTAACATGACTCCTGAGAGCAAATGTGAAATAATACAGCATGTGAGAGATGTCATCAGCTGAGAAGGATTAACAACTACACACATTTATCAAGTCGTAATCGATTGTAAGCTAATAAGGAATTGATATCAAGACTGAGGTTGATAGACTTCTGCTGGGTAAGATTATTGAGGGATATGGAGCAAAGGTAGGTTGATGGGATTGAAGTTCAGATCAGCCATGGTCTTACTGAATGGTGGAGCAGGCTCGAAGAGCTGACTGGCCTCATCCTGTCTGTCTGACTCTGTGATGCTGAGCTCCCAGTGCGGAGCCTGTGCTCAATGGGAACACGAGTGAGAGAATCAGGGATACAATGGCAGTTCAAACTCTTCCTCACTTTGTTGAACTTTTGAACAAAAATTGAAAAGTAGTTTTTTTTTTACCTTTGTTCCTGGAATGCCCGGTAGACCCTGAAAAACAACATAACAGCAGTGTGAAAATAACATCCAAATACTCCATAATCACACAGCTCCACAATTATCAAACGAAAAAGTCATGTCTAAATGACAGATACTCACTGGAGACCCTTGGAGACCTGGCAATCCCGGGGGTCCCAATGGGCCATGTTCACCCTACAGCAAAACAGAATGGTTCACATTGCATGAACATGAATGATCGATTCTTCCTGACAGGCAGAAACTGATCAGAAACTGGACCAGGTGGGATATTAAAGGGTGCAGGGAGTGAGGGGGAGAGTGGGATTCGACTGGGTGGGATATTAAAGGGTGAGGGGGGAGAGTGGGATTAGACTGGGTGGAATATTAAAGCGTGTGGGAAGTGAGGGGGTGAGTGGGATTAGACTGGGTGGGATATTAAAGGGTGTGGGGAGTGAGGGGGAGAGTGGGATTAGACTGGGTGGGATATTGAAGGGGGTGGGGAGTGAGGGGGAGAGTGGGATTAGACTGGGTGGGATATTGAAGGGGGTGGGGAGTGAGGGGGCAGTGGAACTAGAGTGGGTGGGATATTAAAGGGTGTGGGGAGTGAGGGGGAGAGTGGATTAGACTGGGTGGGATATTGAAGGGGGTGAGGAGTGAGGGGGGAGTGGAACTAGAGTGGGTGGGATATTAAAGGGTGTGGGGAGTGAGGGGGAGAGTGGGATTAGACTGGGTGGGATATTGAAGGGGGTGGGGAGTGAGGGGGAGAGTGGGATTAGAGTGGGTGGGATATTAAAGGGTGTGGGGAGTGAGGGGGAGAGTGGAGAAAAGACTTCATACATTAGATGGGCTGAATGGTCTGGTTCTGTACTGGAACATTCTATAACGTTGCATGAAACACAGATTAAACCAATCCTGATATCAGGGGTTACCTTTGTACCATTACATCCCGGGATTCCTGCTGGGCCTGATGGTCCATCCTGTCCTGGTAAACCCTGTAAGTGAGGAGAATTGTCAGAAGGATCTCTTTCTGTTCAGAACAGCTTATTGTTTTCAATGTGACTATTTCAGTAACCGTGGATATGATACTTACAGGCAGGCCTGGGGTTCCTGGGAATCCTGGAGAGCCAGCTGGACCCTGTGTTTTTAATATTATAATAAAACAGCTGATTAATAAAGTGCTGCCAACAGTGACACATATCACAGTGATTTTCTTTTTATAAATTTATTTAATTGTAGCTGATGTCCTCTTTTTAATTGTCCAAGACAGTTGGATAGAATCACTGGGCATTCCCTCAACATTCATCTGTAACGCTCCTGTACAATTGCTGGAGACGCCTGATATAATTTATTAAACATTGGTTAGGCCTCAGCTGGAGTATTGTGACCAATTGTGGGCCACGCTTTAGGAAGGATGTTAAGGCCTTGGAGAGGATGTGGAGTTTTACTAGAATGGTCCCAGGGATGAGGGATTTCAGTTATGTGGAGAGACTGGAGAAGCTGGGATTGTTCTCCTGAGAGCAGAGAAGGTTAAGGGGAGATTTAATCGAGGTGTTCAAAATTATGAATGGTTTTGATAGAGTAAATAAGGAGAAACTGTTTCCATTGACAGGAGGGTCAGTAACCAGAGGGACACAGATTTAAGATAATTGGAAAAAGATCCAGAAGGGAGATGAGGAGAAATGTTTTTACACAGTGAGTTGTTGTGATCTGGAATGTGCTGCCTGAAAGGGCGGTGGAAGCAGATTCAATAGTAACTTTCAAAAAGGGAATTAGAAAACGACATGAAGGGGAAAAAATTACAGGGCTATGGTGAAAGAGCAGGGGAGTAGAACTAATTGGATAGATTTATCAAAGAGCAGGCACAATGGGCTGAACAGACTCAATTTTGTGCTGCATTTCCCTATGATTCTATGAATTGTTTTCTACCAAAGTCAGTGTAGGAGATTGGGAAGAATCACCATGGTACGTGTTTTGTGTGCATGCATGTGTGTTTGTGCATATAAGAGCTTTTCACACTGTTTGTTCCTTTTTGAACACTGTTGATTGGCAATTTCTCCCAGCTCTGTCTACACCTGGAGCCAAGTGCTGGAAAACGGGATTAGAATAATTAGGTGCTTGATGGCCGGCACTGACACGATGGGCCGAAGGGCCTGTTTCTGTGCTGTATAACTCTATGATTCTAAAGCTGGAATCAGCAACAAGACCTGACTACGGATTGTCAGCAATACATACCCGGATTCCTTTCTTCCCCGGCAGACCCAGTTCACCAATGTCACCCTGAAATAGAAAGGAGGTGTTTTGTTACAAAATGCAGTCAAACAGTGTTTGAAAACAAACCTCTGGATAATCCGACTGCACTTACCTTCAGTCCCACAGAACCAGCGGGACCTTCAACTCCTGGGAATCCGGGCATTCCGATGGGCCCCGCAAAACCAGGTAAACCTACGGCACCCTGAAAATAAATAAATACATTCGTACATTAACTAATAATGACTAGCAAAGAGTTTAGAGTGAAACAACAAATGATGAAAATCTGAGTAAATTTTACAAATGCGCACGCTGCAGATGGAGTTTCACTGTAATTACACTCTGTACCAAGTGGAGGTGCTGAAGTGTAACGTGACAAGTTTATATAGACTGTTTCTATCATAAATGTTACATAGGAATTTATACTGCTATTATAGGACAGAATTAATTACTGTACGGTGGGAATTGAATTATTTCAGGTCCAATTATCCTCCACCACTAACCACGCATTGGCTACTGACTCCCAAGAGATCAACTTAGATTTTTAAAAACAATAAATTGACATGAAATTCCCAGTAATGTTAAGAATTACTTTTACTGCATAATCAAAATAAAAAGATTTTTAAAACTCCTAGAAATATGCCAGTGAGACAATGTTGATTTTTAAAGGAGATGGGAATCATTTTAGGAAATGGTATGCAAAAGGGGAATTGGAAGAATTCAAGGAACAACATAAAATTTCTCTTAAACTTATTCAAAATCAATTAAAGAACATGTTAAAATAGTACACATTGGAGGGTAATGCAGGCCCTAGAGACTGGTAAAGATTCATGCTGATGGAGGTAGCAAATCTTATTAGACCTCCAGCCCAACTCTTTATAGCAATGGAGTCACCCTGTGTAGTCACTAATGCCCTGTGTACAGTAAGGGAAATTGGCCTGCACCCAAAGGTTTTAAAGGAAGTGGCTGCAGAGATAGTGGAGGCATTGGTCGAAATATTCCAGAACTCACTGGAGGACATAAGGAATCTGCAAGGGGATATAGATAGGTTGAGTGAGTGGGCAAAAACTTGGCAGATGGAGTTTAATATAGGCAAGTGTGAAGTCATGCACTTTGGTAGGAAGAATCAAAAGGCAGACTATTATATAAATGGAGAGAGACTCCAAAAAAGTGCAGCACAGAGGGATCTGAGTGTTCTTGTGCATGAAACAGAAAAAGTTAGCATGCAGGTGCAGCAAGTAATTAAGAAGGCAAATGGAATTTTGGCCTTTATTGCTAGGGGGCTGGAGTTTAAAAATAGGGAAGTCTTGTTACAACTGTACAGGGTGTTGGTGAGGCTGCACCTGGAGTACTATGTACAGTTTTGGTCCCCGTATTTAAGAAAAGATATAGTGGCATTGGAGACAGTTCAAAAGAGATTCACTAGGTTGATTCCTGGGATGAAGGGGTTGATTTATCAAGAATGGTTGAACAGGTTAGGCCTTTATTCATGAGAGTTTAGATGAATAAGGGGTGATCTTATTGAAACGTACAAGATTCTGAGGGGGTTTGACAGGGTAGATGTTGAGAAGATGTTTCCACTAGTGGGGGAATCTCGAACTATGGGACATAGTTACAGAATAAGAGGACACTCATTTAAAACTGAGATACGAAGGAATTTCTTCTCTCAGAGGGTAGTGAATGTCTGGAATTATCTGCCCCAGAGTGTTGTGGAGGCTAGATCACTGAAAGTATTTAAAGAGGAGGTAGATAGATTTTTGAAATATCGGGGAGTTGAGGACTATGAGGAGCTGGCACAAAAGAGGAGTTGAGGTCTGGGGCAGAACAGCCATGATCTTATTGAATGGTGGGGCAGGCTTGAGGGGCTGAATGACCGACTCCAGCTCCTATTTCTTATGACATTAAAGAATTCAGTTGTTCCATCTGGTTCCCATTAAAGGAAGACGCAATGCAACTCACACATACAGTGTCAAAGTTATGTTGAAGGTAATTGCAAATCACAAACTGTGGGCTGTATTTTATTTTGGTGATAGGGATCCCGGCAACAGGCCAAAGGCGAGGGGTAGGCAACCCCGCCTCGGCCCTTTATTGGACCCCTGGCTGAATTCAATGGTGGGCAAGCAATTAACTTCCCGCCATCAGGGATGCTGCCACCTTTAAGGGACAAGATCCCACCCCAAGAGGGAGTGTTTTCGAAACCAGCAAAGGGTCACCAAAAAGTTTATAAGAAAGGAAAAAATAGAATATGAGTGTAAACTAGCCAATAATATAAAAACAGATTGTAAGAGCTTTTATAGGTATATAAAAAGGAAGAGAGTAGCTAAAGTAAACATTGGTCCCTTAGAAGCAGAGACCGGAGAAATTATCATGGGGAATGAGGAAACGGCAGAGGCATTGAACAAATATTTTGGGCTGGATTTTACCAAGCACGCGATGTCGGGCTCCATGGTGGGGGGGTGGGGGAGGGGCAAAAGATGGGGCTGGCAGCGGTCCGCCACCGAGCCTGTCGTCGAGTGGGCCCAGCCCGATCCTCCCGGCGGAGGCAAGGCTCCGTGGTGGCCACGCTGCCACTGGGTGACGGGACGTGGATTTCAATATTTAAATTAATTGTGTGCATAAATTTAAATGGACTTACTTGCAAGCTTGAGGTCCCACCACAAACTTCGGCATGGTGTCCGGCACTCCTGTGCCTTCAATTCCTCGACCGGGGAGGGGGGAGGAGTTAATATTTTGTGTGGGTGGGGGAGAGATGGTCAAATGGATGTAGGGGATGGTGGGACGGGGTACAGTCTGGTGGGGTGGAAGGTCTGATTTGAAAGTTAAGTGTTTTGGGGGGGGGAAGGGCAAATAGTTCTGGTCATTGATTTTGGCGGGGTGGGAAAGGGGGCGTTCGAAATTAATTTATTAAATTTTGAGGGGCTATTTCTTTAAAAATTTAAATAAGCTGGCAGGTTGCCCTTTAAAAATGGCACCAGCGCCGCGCACAGGCAGCTGATGCCATTGGTGGGGACGGAGAGCCCGCCCCCTCTATGAGATTGGGGGCGTGGGGGCGGGCCGCCCTGGATATTTAAATGAGCTGCCGTGCGTGAGATTGTGGCGGCTTTTGAACTAGCCGCTTAAAATCCAGACTTTGTGTCTGTCTTCACAGTAGAAGACACAAGTTTCATGCCAGAAGTAGACAATAATCTAGGGGCTAATAAGAGCGAGGAAATGAAGGAAATTCATATCAGCAGAGAAAAAGTATTGGAGAAATTTAAGGGACTAAAATCTGATAAATCCCTGGGCTTTGATAGCCTACACCCTAGAGATAGCTCCGGAGATAGTGGATACACTCGCTATGATTTTCCAAAATTCCTAGATTTGGGAATGGTCCCGTCAGATTGGAAGTTGGCAAATGTTACACCGCTTTTCAAGTAAGGAAGGAGAGAAAAAACAGTGAAGTTAAGGCCAGCGGGAGCATGGGGCGTGGAAAGGGCTGTAAAGCTGTCAGACCATCAATCGACACACTCTGCCTTTCAGTGCCGGACCTCTGGGAAGACGGGATTGGTGAACTTACCCTACGCAAGGATCACAATGACCTAGAGTTTCACCTACAGCATCTTATGGGCAGCTGCACTCTGCAGGAGGAGCTATTGGGGCCCATCCCCAAGGAATCTAGTCCAATGTCATATAATGAAGGAGTCGTTTCCCTGCTGAGAGAACAGTATATCAGCTTGTACCTGCTTGGTTAAATGTTGCACCTACCTTTTCTCCTTTCACACCACTGCAGTCACACTTGGAGCTGGAAGTACATCCATGACATGCCTGTGGGAGATAGAACATGCCCATCATTAGGAGACTCGCATACATTTGAACTGAATTTTGGTTTCCTGCCTTATTGACTTCCCTTCCCCAATCTTGGGAAGGTATTGACTCCTGGATGGCGCAGGGTTTCCGTGGACCTCATCCAAGTGGTCATCATCCCACTATCAGACTTGACTATGAGTGTCAGTGGGATATTTGACTGCAGGGTGCATCATAGTCCTGAATCCAGCACTGTTCAGCCTGTCGACACAGAGCTTCCATCAAACCAGGAGCCTTCTTGCTCTCTATGGAACCCATGTCCACTTACCTATTAATAAATTGCCTCCCTCTGTTTTCATTCTTTTAATGAGCATGTTGGTGTGGGACTGGAGTCACATATAGGCCATACCAGGTAAGGCTGGTTGGGGTGGGGTGACTCTAGATGGTGGCGGGAGCTGACAGGATGTCGTGAAGTGCAAGCTCTCCTTGAAATGCCCAAAATAGTGGGTGAGTTTAATTAGGTTTAAGCTGCAACTTTGTGATTGATGCATGTGATGAAGGGGGATGTTCTTTGTCTGCTCAGGGTGGTTTTTTGGGATAAGCTGGGTCATTGGAAGTGGTGGGACTGTGTCCGTTTCTTCATTTCCAGATTTTATTTTAAAACCTGGATTCAATTTCTCAAACTGCCATGGTTGGATCTCACGTTTTCTGGTGAATTAACACCAAAACATAGAATCATAACATAACTACAAACCCATCATAGCCCCTTCTCACTGTCCACCTGCTGACTGACGAGCAGATTATATAATGATCCTCCCAGAGAACTAGTACATGAAGCATCTCAGTGTCTCCTTCTCACGCTCTCTCTCTCTCAGCTGAATCACAAAGGAATGGAACCAAATATTTGAAAACCACAAAACTTTCTTTCCAAAAGTTTCCATTAAGACCTCTACTGTTTTCATTTCAGCAAACACAGTAACACAGGCTATAAAACAGCTTATATCCAGCTAAATGGATCAAAAATATTATTGTTTTATAAACAGGAAAACTGTAACAAAAATCCCCCGGAAATAGCATAAACATTTTTGTTAGAAATCTTTAGTGTGTATCTTTAATATCTCAATAGAGCTACACTTTCCCAACAATCAATGTTCAGTTGATCGAATGTGGAGCTTGAGAAGAGAGAAAACAGAAACTAAAATAATTGCTGAGTTAAAACGCAAACACTTAGGGCCAAAAGCCATGATGCACAACTCTCTGTAATACAGGGAGCCCATATCGCAAAGATAGTGCACCCCCAGTGCTGGAGCTTTCACCTGGTAAAGTTTGTGTGTTGAAAATTAGGGATCAGCGAAGTGTAATTTTGGAACACGTGCTCCCAGCCTATCAGGGAGGGGTTGATGGAATCTCGACACCATACCTAGCAGAGTCTGAAATATAACAGTTACTTCAACAACAACAACAACTTGCACTTATATAGCACCTTTAATGTAATAAAATGTCCCAAAGCACTTCACAGGAGCATTATAAAGTGAAGTATGACACTGAGCTACATAAGGAGATAATAGGGCAGAACAGAAGAGTTGTAAGGAGCATATTAAAGGATGAGAGAGAGAGGTAGAGAGGTTTAGAGAGGGATTTCCAGATTTTAGGGCCCAGGCAGCTGAAAGCATGGCCGCCAATGGTGCAGTGATGAAAATTGGGGATGCTAAAGAGGGCAGAATTAGAGGAGCACAGAGATCTCGGAGGGTTGTGGGCCTACAGGGGATTACAGAGATAGGGAGGGGCGAGGCCATGGAGGGATTTGAAGACAAGGATGAGAATTTTAAAATCGAGGCATCATGGAAATGGATAATGAGCTGAACCCTGCAAATTAATCCATGTTTGGTAGAAAGTAAACGCAAAATAATAAAGCCATAAAGCCATGCTCCTCTTCCTGCCTCAAGTTGTGAATCACAAATCTCCCTGAGCTCTCATCAGCTGTTGAAAAGAGTCTAAATTACTCACTGGAGCCGAGAAGTTAAGGATTCAATGGATATCTTCACAAGTTTGATAAACTAAATGGAGGTAGATTATTTCCAGTGATCAGTGAGACAGTAACGAGAGGAGACAACTTAAAGACAATTAAAACAACGAAAGGAGAAGTTGGACCAATGTCATTACACAGAGGCTGATACAGAATGTGGAATTGTCTTCCACAAACAGAATCCATGAATTAGTGTAAAAGGACATTAGAGAATAATTGAGGAATATGAAAGGTCATGGCCAGTAAGTGAGGTTAGATTCAAAGGGCCAAGTGACCTCTTTCTGTGCTGGAACATTCTACCATTTGACATCCCCTCCCACTGTGCACCGTACAATCACACTGGGCTGTATTTTAACTGACCTGATCTGTTGGGAGCACAGGGGAGCGCAAGGGAGCATGGTGGGGGATTGCACGGTGGCATGGGGGCGCAGTGGTGCAGGGGTGTGGGGAGACTGGATGTTGGAGCTCCCCTACCTGCTATGGAGTTTTATCTCCACCATGTGTGTGTGTGCTTGATTGACAGGCATGGTGTCCTGTCAGACAGGGAGCAGTCCAGAAGAGGCCACTGGATCAGGTGGGTCAATGACCCAAGTGCGGGGGAGGTCAATCCGGAGGGAGAGGTCAATGTGGAGGGCGGGGGGTGTCAATCCTGGGCTTCTGAGATTAGGGTTGGGGGTGATCAGAAGTCTGGGGTGGGAGGTAGGTAGAAGACACCATGGAGAGGGTCAGGGGGAGATGGAGAGGGTCAGGTGGGACATGGAGAGGGTCAGGGGAGACATGGAGAGAGTCAGGGGGACATGGAGAGGGTCAGGGGGGACATGAAGAGGGTCAGGGGAGACATGGAGAGAGTCAGGGGGACATGGAGAGGGTCATGGGAGACATGGAGAGGGTCAGGGGGAGATGGAGAGGGTCAGGGGGGACATGAAGAGGGTCAGGGGAGACATGGAGAGAGTCAGGGGGACATGGAGAGGGTCATGGGAGACATGGAGAGGGTCAGGGGGAGATGGAGAGGTTCAGGGGGACTTGGAGAGAGTCGGGGGGGGGGGTCAGGGGGGACATGGAGAGGGTCGGGGGACATGGAGAGGGTCAGGGGCCATGGAGAGGGTCGGGGGGGGTGCCATGGAGAGGGTCAGGGGGAGATGGAGAGGGTCAGGGGAGACATGGAGAGGGTCGGGGGGACATGGAGAGGGTCAGGGGGAACATGGAGAGGGTCAGGGGGGACATGGAGAGGGTCGGGGGACATGGAGAGGGTCGGGGGGGTCAGGGGGGACATGGAGAGGGTCAGGGGGACATTGAGAGGGTCTGGGGGACATGGAGAGGGTCTGGGGGACATGGAGAGGGTCAGAGGGACATGGAGAGAGTCAGGGAGACATGGAGAGAGTCAGGGGGACATGGAGAGGGTCAGGGGAGACATGGAGAGGGTCAGGGGGGACATGGTGAGGGTCGGGAGACAATGGAGAGGGTCAGGGGGGACATGGAGAGGGTCAGGGGGATATGGAGTGGGTCAGGGGGACATGGTGAGGGTGAGGGAGACATGGAGAGGGTCAGGAGACGGAGAGGGTGGGGGAGACATGGAGAGGGTCAGGAGACATGGAGAGGGTCAGGGGGGACATGGAGAGGGTCAGGGCGATATGGAGGGGGTCAGGAGGACATGGAGAGGGTCAGGGGGACATGGAGAGGGTGAGGGAGACATGGAGAGGGTCAGGAGACATGGGGAGGGTCAGGGGGGACATGGAGAGGGTCAGGGGGACATGGAGAGGGTCAGGGAGATATGGAGGGGGTCAGAGATACATGGAGAGGGTCAAGGGGGACATGGACAGGTACAGGGGGACATGGAGAGGGTGAGGGAGAAAGGGAAAAGGTCGGGGGACATGGGGAGGGTGAGGGAGAAAGGGAGAGGGTGAGACAGAAATGGAGAGGGTGAGGGGGAAATGGAGAGGGTCATGGGAGACATGGAGAGGGTCAGGGGGAGTTGGAGAGGTTCAGGGGGACGGAGAGAGTCAGGGGGGGTGTCAGGGGGGACATGGAGAGGGTCGGGGGACATGGAGAGGGTCAGGGGGACATGGAGAGGGTCGGGGAACATGGAGAGGGTCGGGGGACATGGAGAGGGTCGGGGGGACATGGAGAGGGTGAGGGAGACATGGAGAGGGTCAGGAGACATGGGGAGGGTCAGGGGGGACATGGAGAGGGTCAGGGGGACATGGAGAGGGTCAGGGAGATATGGAGGGGGTCAGAGATACATGGAGAGGGTCAAGGGGGACATGGACAGGTACAGGGGGACATGGAGAGGGTGAGGGAGAAAGGGAAAAGGTCGGGGGACATGGGGAGGGTGAGGGAGAAAGGGAGAGGGTGAGACAGAAATGGAGAGGGTGAGGGGGAAATGGAGAGGGTCATGGGAGACATGGAGAGGGTCAGGGGGAGTTGGAGAGGTTCAGGGGGACGGAGAGAGTCAGGGGGGGTGTCAGGGGGGACATGGAGAGGGTCGGGGGACATGGAGAGGGTCAGGGGGACATGGAGAGGGTCGGGGAACATGGAGAGGGTCGGGGGACATGGAGAGGGTCGGGGGGGGGGGCCATGGAGATGGTCAGGGGGAGATGGAGAGGGTCAGGGGAGACATGGAGAGGGTCAGGGGGGACATGGAGAGGGTCGGCGGGGACATGGAGAGGGTTGGGGGACATGGAGAGTGTCAGGGGGGACATGGAGAGGGTCGGGGGGTCAGGGGGGACATGGAGAGGGTCAGGGGGACATTGAGAGTGTCTGGGGGACATGGAGAGGGTCTGGGGGACATGGAGAGGGTCAGAGGGACATGAAGAGGGTCAGGGGAGACATGGAGAGGGTCAGGGGAGACATGGAGAGAGTCAGGGGGACATGGAGAGGGTCAGGGGAGACATGGAGAGGGTCAGAGGGACATTGAGAGGGTCTGGGGGACATGGAGAGGGTCTGGGGGACATGGAGAGAGTCAGGGGGACATGGAGAGGGTCAGGGGGACATGGAGAGGGTCAGGGGGACATGGAGAGGGTCAGGGGAGACATGGAGAGGGTCAGAGGGACATTGAGAGGGTCTGGGGGACATGGAGAGGGTCTGGGGGACATGGAGAGGGTCAGAGGGACATGGAGAGAGTCAGGGGGACATGGAGAGGGTCAGGGGAGACATGGAGAGGGTCAGAGGGACATGAAGAGGGTCAGAGGGACATGGAGATGGTCAGGGGGGACATGAAGAGGGTCAGGGGAGACATGGAGAGAGTCAGGGGGAGACATGGAGAGGGTCAGGGGGACATGGAGAGGGTCAGGGGAGACATGGAGAGGGTCAGAGGGACATGAAGAAGGTCAGGGGAGACATGGAGAGGGTCAGAGGGACATGAAGAGGGTCAGGGGAGACATGGAGAGGGTCAGGGGAGACATGGAGAGAGTCAGGGGAGACATGGAGAGGGTCAGGGGAGACATGGAGAGGGTCAGAGGGACATGAAGAGGGTCAGGGGATACATGGAGAGGGTCAGAGGGACATGAAGAGGGTCAGGGGAGACATGGAGAGGTTCAGGGGAGACATGAAGAGGGTCAGGGGAGACATGGAGAGGGTCAGGGGAGACATGGAGAGTGTCTGGGGGACATGGAGAGGGTCATGGGAGACATGGTGAGGGTTGGGGGGATGGGTAGGGTCTGGATGGAGGGGCGTCTAATTGAAGGGATTGCTCAGGTTCATTCACTCAGGTAGGTAGCAGATAAGTGGAAAGACACTTACCTCCTGGATCGGACTGTGCTCACCTGGGTTTAGCTGCTGGGTTTCTCAAGGCTCAGGAACACACCCATCCACAGTTAAATTCAAAAAGCTGAATAATAATTCCACTGTTTCAGCTATCTACACTTGCCCCAGCCTCCACCGTCAGAGTCAATATAACACAGCAGGAAGACACAGTTCATCCCCCACTCAAAACCATCAGTCTCATTCCTCACAGTTACCCCATGTGTCAATGACAAGGAGTCAAAGTATGGGGGACACAAGTGGGGTAGACTGAATTACAGAGGATTAAATAAGGGAGTCGGGAAGAAGAATGGGAAAGGAGAGAGAGAATCAGCGAGGAAAAGGGGAGAAGAGGCTTGCAGGAAAAGGCAAGGAAACTGAAAGAAAGAACTGGGGCGAATGAGTGAGGAGAGGGAAGGAGGATGGGTATGAGATGAGAATGGGACAATTCAGAAACAGAGGAGACTGAGGAAATGATGAGCCAAGTGGAGATACTGAATATCCAGGAGTGAAGGAAGGGAATCAGTGACAGAGGGATAGTAGGTTAGAGGGTGAGGGAGGAGGACAAGGGTGAAAACATTGAGGCACGAAACCAAAGGAAGTGCTTGTGTTTGTCAGCAACATCACTACACTGTACCGGAATCATTACAGATACTCACTATTATGTAATTCTAGTGAATACTTTAAACAGCGTTAAACTGGTGCCCTTGGTGAATAATTGGATAACTCTTTCAAAGAGCCAACATAGCCACAATGGGCTGAATGGCCTCCTCCTGTCCTATAGGTTTCCATGCTGCTCCTGTTTGCTGAAGACACCAACCAAGTGTCTCAAATCTCCCTCAGCAGGGAGTAACACAGAGAGGCAATAACGTTATTGAAGGCTGATAGTTATCGATGGCTGTTTATTATCGATGACTGATTGCTATAAAGTTATTCCCATGAAGGGCAATGGAGCCAGAATCAGGACACAATCTCTCTCAATGGGACCTTTGTTGCAACCACATTCATTGTAATCCAGTTTAACTGGTTATGCTCTGTGTGCAATGTTACAGAAGCAGTTCCCCCTCACCCACATTTTTCAGTCTGGTTTCCTGCAATTCAGATTACTGAGCTCCTGCATCAGTCTCCGACTGAGATTCACCACGCCTCTCACCTCAGAGGCTTTCCAATGACATCAAAAACTCGCATTTATAATGTGCTTTTCAGCATAAGGTGTTTCACAGGAGTGTTGTACACAGGAATGGATGATGACTCAAAGAAGGAGGCAGTAGGAGAGGTAACCAAAAGCTTGGTCAAAGAGGTGAGCCACATGGAAGATGGCAGGATCCCCAAGGACACATTGTACAGCGAGCTTGTCACTGGTATCAGACCCACCGTCCATCCATCTCTCCGCTTTAAAGACGTCTGCAAGCGCAACATGAAGTCCTGTGACACTGATCACAAGTCGTGGGAGTCAGTTGCCAGTGATCGCCAGAGCTGGCGGGCAGCCATAAAGGTGGGGCTAAACAGTGGCGAGTCGAAGAGACTTAGCAGTTGGCAGGAAAAGAGACAGAAGTGCAAGGGGAGAGCCAACTGTGTAACAGCCCCGACAACCAATTTTATCTGCAGCACCTGTGGAAGGGTCTGTCACTCTAGAATTGGCCTTTATAGCCACTCCAGGCGCTGCTTCACAAACCACTGACCACCTCCAGGCGCTTACCCATTGTCTCAAGAGACAAGGAGGCCAAAGAAGAAGAAGAAGGTCAAAGAGGTGAGTATTACGGAGCAGCTTAAACGAGGAGAGAGAAGAATAACTTGCATTTCTATCGTGCCTTTTGCAACGTCAGGATGTCCCAAAGTGCTTCACAGCCAATGAAGCAATTTGTGAAGTGTCGTCACTGTTGTAATGTAGGAAACACAGCAACCAATTTGTGCACAGCAAGATCCCACAAACAACAATGTGATAATGGTCAGATAATCAGTTTTTTCAGTGATGTTGGTTGAGGGATAAATATTTGCCCAGTTTGCTCTTTTGTTTCGTGCCCTCTGTGTGTGTATTTTGGGCTCTGCACTAGAGGGCAGCAGATACACAGACAGCTCGAACACTACGGCCCGACAGCTCACAACCCAAAAACTGCACTGACTCAGTCTGGTGGGAGAACAATCACTGAGGTTAACTGTCAACAGCTTCGGCTCCTCAAAGTAAGGTAAACTAGTTCACATAGGGAAAAAGATCTGTTCTCTCTCAGTGTATTTCCCTATCTCTCCATTTAATTATTTCTAATGAGTCACAAACTCCATATCTACATACTCTGAAAATGCCATGGCTATTAGGATGCTGGAGAGTGTGGGACACGATGGCTCCCGATCAGATCTCAGGATAAAGATTGGCATAAATTAGGTTGTATTTCAGAGAAACACAGCAGCCAATTTGTGCACAGCAAGCTCCCACAAATGGCAATGTGATAATGATCAGATTATTTGTTTTAGTGATGATGATTGAGGGATTACTATTGGCCAGGATACTGGTAAGAACTCGCACTGCTTGTCCTTCTGAGGGAGTAATGAGGGAGTGCTGCACTGTCAGAGGTACTGTCTTTCAGGTGAGACAAACTGAGACTCTGTCTGCCCGCCGAGGTGCACACAAAAGAACATCACTAAAAAGCAGATTATCTGGTCATCATTTCACTTCTGTTTGTGGGATCTTGCTGTGTGCAAATTGACTGCTGTATTCCCTACAGTGACTACACTTCAAAAGTACTTCATTGGCTGTGAAGTGCTTTGGGATGGCGTGAGGTTGTGAAAGGCACTATATAAATGCAAGTCTTTCCTTCTTTTCACAGTGAAGAGGATCTAGAGGTAGAGCTCCTCACCCCCTAGTGCGACATGGAAGTTAACAAACAGCCCCAAAATGATGCTCCTGATCCAATATTAAAGGAGGGAAGGGGTTGCTCCAGTGTCCCACCTCAACTTCCTCTCCTCCTGTCCATACTGGACCATCACAGAGAGGCACCCGAGGAAAACTTGCAATGAAACACCTTGTCTTCGGCATTTACAGTCTTCAATCTATCACTGAAAGAAGACTTCAGAGCCTCTTAAACTGGTCATTACACTGCTATTTCTATTACACAAGGCCATGCTGGGGAGTGATCAGTGAGAGGGTGCCCAGGTTGGTCAATGATCCGGAGTGCACCTCTCTCCTGTCAGGCATACAGACCTCTGGGAGGCTCCTGGGGAAAAGACCAGAGAGAAAAAGTTTTCAATTTGCTGTGCATCACTTGTTCTCATTTGATTCATCACCAAGTGAACACTGTGGGTTATCTTCCAGTTCCTCATTTCTTATTCACTCTCCGGGTGTGGGCATCACTGGCAAGGCTTCCTATCCCTCATTGCCCTTGACAAGGTGGCAGTGGGCCTTCTTGCCCACTGTGCCTGAGAACTGCAGTGCCTCTGATTCCTGAGTTAATATAAATAATTGCTTTCTTTTTTGGCAGCCGAAGCTGCAGATGTAATTGGCCTCTACATCTCTCTGCAAACATGTGAAACAGTTTCACCAAACTCTGAAACCAAGTTCTTGGCAATGTGACTGTTCTCAAGCTCCTGTGGTCAGTCTCCTTCCTGTTCTGTTTATTGGCTGATGAAGTTTCAGCTTTAAGGTATCGACACTCTGCCCAGGACCTGTTCAGAATGACAGCAGCATGAGAAACTAAAAAGGGTGTTTGACTGGCAGTCAAGAACCGTCCAATTGGGTAACTTTCCAATTGGTTTGCTTTCCAATTGGCTGTGGCAGGAGGGCTTCCGCGAGGATGATCATGTTGGGAGACCAGTGGCGGTATCGTCGAAGTTAGAAGGTCATGTGATGAAATCTCCAGGAAAGCATCCAACCAGAGTTGGCAACTGTAGTGTACACACTTCAGTCGATGTGTTTCTGGCATAGGATGTGGAACTGGATGAGCTCGCTGTAGCTCCAGGAACAGCACAAACATTGCCCAGGCACAGCTTCGCATATTAAGGATAGTTATCACTGTCCTAGTTTTATTTCTACCCTCTTGCAAATTCAGATTTTACTTCACATTCTAAGCATAAGGCCAGGGGGTCATAGGTCTGAAGACCCCCTCCGTGTGAGAGGTCTGTCACCATTATTGAAAGGAGGGACCGTCTTTCAGATGAGACGTTAAACCGAGGCCCCATCTGCCCTCTCTGGTGGATGTAATAGATCCCACAGCCACTATTGCTGAGTCTTTTAGGAAGGATGCGAGCACAAGAGGGCTGACAATCCCAGACAGTGGAGGCACTCAGGTCAAAACCTCCCTGTACATGGATGACGTCGCTGTCTTCTGCTCAGACTGCTGTCTGTGCGCAGACTGATGAGCATCTGCGACCAGTTCAAACTGGCCTCGGGAGCCAAAGTTAACCTTGGCAAGAACGAGGCCATGTTCTTTGGGAACTGGACTGACCGATCCTTTGTCCCCTTCACCGTCAGGTCAGACTACCTGAAGGTGCTGGGGATATGGTTTGGAAGGGCCGGGGCATGCACCAAAACCTGGGAGGAGCGAGTAGCTAAGGTGCAACACAAGCTGAGAATGTGGGACCAGCGATCTCTCTCCATTATGGGTAAGAACCTGGTCATCAGGTGCGAGGCGATCACGTTGTTGCTGTACGTGGCGCATTTCTGGCCCATACCCCACTCCTGCGCTGTGGCTGTCACCCGAGCCTTTTTCCGCTTCATCTGGGGATCCAAAATGGACCAGGTCCGGAGGGACACGATGTTCAAACCTCTGGATAAGGCGGGAAAAATGTACCCAACATGGCCCTCATCCTGATGACTACCTTCATGTGCAGCTGCATCAAGCTGTGTGTACACCTCCAGTACGCAAACACCAAGTGTCACTACGTGCTGAGGTTCTATCTGTCCCCGGTGTTGCGAATGATGGGCCTGGTCACATTGCCACGGAACGCTCCATCCAGTTGGACCGTGCCGTACCACCTATCCTTCGTGGAGCAGTTTCTGTGGAAAAACACCTTTGACCACCGGTCCATCAGGCAGTGGTCTGCACGGAATGTCTTCAAGGCCCTACGGGAAAAGGAGACGGTGGATCCTGTCAGATGGTTCCCAGAGCAGACCGCCAAAGTCATTTGGCAGAATGCCTCATCACCAGAACTTTCAAACAAGCACCAAGATGTAGCTTGGCTGGTGGTGAGAAGAGCCCGCCCCATCAGATCCTTCCTGCACGCCTTGGTGCTGTTTGAAACGGTTTTGTCATGTTTTTTTACAGATTTTTATGAATAAAGTATATTTTGGAAATAAAAAAAAATTACGAAGAAGAGCCGGGGGGTGAGGGGAGTTCTCCCCGGTGTTCTCGCCAATATTTATCCCCCAATCAACATTACTAAAAAACAGATTAACTGGTCATTAACTCATTGCTGTTTTTGGGATCTTGCTGTTTGCAAATTGGCTGCCAGGTTTCCTACATTACAACAGTCATTACACTTCAAATGTACTTCATCAACTGTGAAGAACTTTGGGATGTCCTGGAGTAATGAAAGGCGCTATATAAATGCAAGTTCTTTCTTTTTTCATTGCTGGGTGTGTCTTGGGTCTGTCTGCTCTGGTCTGGAATTGTTCCCTGCTCCCAGTGAGTATGAATAGGATGTCACTATACCATTTCTAGCCAGTAACTTGTAAAATATTCAGAGTGTTCCTGGATGCAATGAAGCAATGAGATGCTCTATGCTGGAATTCTTTGACTATAACTGGACAGGACTCACACTGTATGTTTTATGTATTTTTATGTATGTTTTGATAGCCAGGTACTTAAATGACTGTGGTATTGATCATTGCCCATTAGCTGGCTGATGTACATAAATTACACTGTGGTTACTTTTACATGTAAAAGCATAGGAACAGGAGAAGACCATTCAGCCCCTCAACCCTGCTCTACCAGTTTGGCACAGCTCATAGCACCTGCAACCCCTCAGGGAGAGAGGTATGGGTTTAAGATCCATTGCAAACTGAGCTAAGTGACCTACCCTGCCACTTGTGCCTGTACAGTCCTGGGGGAATGTTGTGTTATTGGAGAGACTGTCTATTGGATGAGATATTCAGTCTGGAGCTTGGGTGTAAAAACTGTGTTAGATCAGCTACCCAGAATTCTCTTTTTCAAGTATTTATCCAATTCCCTTTTGAAAGTTACTATTGAATCTACTTCCACCGCCCTTTCAGGCAGCGCGTTCCAGATCACAACAACTCACTGGGTAAAAAAGTTCTCCTCATCTCCCCTTCCATTTTTTTTTGCCAATTACCTTAAACCTGTATCCTAACCCAAACCCTAATCCTCCTCCTAATATCTACAAAACTGCTCTAAGAGCAGGACATGTTCAACTGCAGACCTGTGATATAGTTTACAGGAAGAGAGGGGGGTACACTCAGGCAAAATGAGGGATTTGTTTCAAAACCAGAATGGATTAACTCCCATGAATCACAAACCTGTATCATAACTCCTCCCGATTTTATTTCTGATTTTGCTAAAATCCCTTTTCCGTATTCTAATTGTGTGGCTGCTGATTACTTTTTGTTCGAGAAGTAAATCTAAAAATTCACATACAACCAGTTCTAATTGGTTGTAACAGATCCCAGGCCCTCGGCTGTTGTGAGTTCTTCTTCCTAGGGCTGAAATCCTGAGAGCTTGGGATAGCTGATGTCTTTTAAGTGACAACTGAAAAGTTTCGATCTGTATTCTACACCACAGCAGGACAACACAGTAACATTCTTGGAAGCAACAAGAGAGAAAAGGAAAAGCACCTAAACTGGGAAATGTTTGCCCAAAAGACCACAACCAGCTTGATTTATATAACAGGATATAAGCGCTTGTCAAACCATCAACCACACACAGTCTTAATTAAACTAGGAAGAGGCAAACGGAAGTGACATTCAGGAAGAAAAGAGAGATGAACAGAGAGAGATGGTAAAGAATTGTGCTCCACTTATCGCTTTTTTCCATTGTTCACTCTTCCTATGACTTGGGTTCCATAGGAGCAGGAGGAGGCCATTCAGCCCCTCAAGCCTGTTCTGCTATTCAGCTCAGTCATGGCTGATCTGTATCTGAACTCCATTTACCCGCCTTGTTTCTGCAACCCTTAACTCCATTACCTAACAAAAATCTAGCAATCTCAGTTTTGACATTTTCAGTTGACCCTCAGCCTCAACAAGCTTTCTGGGAGAGAGTTCCAGATTTTCACGCCCCTTTGTGTAAAGAAGTGTTTCCTGACATCACCCATGAATGGCTTGGCTCTAATTTTAAGGTTCTGCCCACTTGTTCTGGAGCCATCCCCGCCCCCCCCACCCAGAGGAAATAGTTTCTCTCTATCGACCCTACTGAATCCTTTAATCATTTAAACACCTCAATTAGATCACCCTTTAATCTTTGATACTACAGTACTTGTTTTTCTATATCTGATAAAAGTCAAAGAAACCATTGAGAGTAAGGGAATAGCTGGTTAAGCAGCAGATGACAATCTCCTGTTCTAGTGCATGCTATCCCCAGAGCCAGACAGTGACAGGACTGTGTCACATTGGCTGGTGTCACTTCCCAGCAGCATCATTAGACACAAGAAGGAAACAGACACAATTATTTTCTTATCCCAATTAAAGTGGGACAGACACCAGCACAGTGCCTCTATCCACCAATAGAAAATCAGTTCCATTCCTCAACCATTTCAATATGCCTCTTAAAGTTTATCCTAAGCTGTTAATTTCAAACAAATGATGCCTCTGTCCTCTGAACACAAAACCCTTTTCTTTACTCTCCTCTCATATATAATCCAATATTCAGTAACAAGTCCTTTAATGTCATTTCTCATATAATGTGATCATTCTCTTCAATACCATCACCAAGAGGCAGCTTGTTCCATAGATTTCAAAATCCCTTTCAACTCCCAGGATCATGCAACATTCCATTGTCGGAGTCAATGAATAGAAACTTACAAACTTCTGTCCGATTGCTTGAACTTGTACTACATTTAATTTTTAAAAAGATTTTTTTGAAAGACCATGAGAAATGGAAAGAAATTATGAAATGCTGAATGTTCTCCAGATAAACAGATTCCGTTGCTGCAATAGTGGAAATTGGCCAACTGTATCTGCCCAGTGTCCAGGGCCCAAGAGCACCCTGACTCATAAAACCCTAAAGGCATTAACATTTACTGGTCCTGTGAGAAACAGCCAAGCTGAGATCCCACTGGTTTAACAAGACTGATGTCCTTTTACATAAGTGGCCACAGGATGTGCATCAAATCAACAATTTATACTCAGGACTGACCTCTCTACCATATTATGTTGGAGTAATTCTAGAGAGTGAAAGCAGCCTTTGTAGCCAAGTCACTGTGTTAGATTGCTTTGAAGACCTTCCATGCTTCTCACCTGTGAAATACTTCATGTATCTGTTTGTCCTAGAAATGAATGGTAATTGTATTTCCCTGTGTATAAGGTAATGGCAATCAGGGCAACTTAATGGGACAATGAAGTGTGACTCAGATGGGTGCTGGGAGAAAAGGGAGCCTGGGAAACTTGTGTGTCATTCCCGAAATGCTTTATTGTGCAGAGCAGTTCTGTGACTATTTGTAGTACGGTCAGTGACACTGGATTAGGATCGTCAAAGTCTAAAAATAAAATCAGTGACATAACTATCTGTGCTTCAGGCTAGATGTGACACCTCTCTTTGTAAGTACAGAAATGTGAAATGATGAACCAATTTGAGCTTTGATCCTTTGCAAGGAACTTGGTAGAGTTACACTTCCTGCTATTTCACTGTAAAAATGTTGATATTTGGTGAATATCAGACTGTGAAGCACCCAAATCACTGAGAGGAAAGAGCGGGATTTGGGGAAGACAAAATTAATGGTGGGAAGTTCCTTTAAAAGTTGTTCTGGTTTTTCTTGTTGCTCTAGCCTTCTGGAAATAATATTATTGGACATAATATAAAATACAGTTGGTTGGCACTGGAGCGAGTTGTAATATAATCTCGGGGCCCTAATGACTCACCCCCCTCCCCCTGTATATTATAACCCAGTTAGAGCAGGAACTCTCAACTCTAATACAGCCCCATTCCCTTGCCGAATTAACCATTAGCGTGTGAAATAGGTTCAAACAAAGCAATTTGAGAATATTGTCTGGCCCAGACACCTAGCAGAGCATAAAATGAGAAATGTTCTGAACTTTACCAGTCAGGAACAAAGAACGGCAATAAAGAATGAAACAATTGAAGGGCAATTTTAAACTCCTTCTCCCTGGGGGAAGCTGAGCAGAAAGGGGAGTTAAAATCAGGCAACTCTTTTTCCCACGTTGAGACATCTCTGTGACAATTTTAAGGCCGTGTTGCTAATCTCCGCTGATCAGCATTTGTCATTCCGGCCAGTGAAACCTGCAACCTCTCACCAACAGGAGTCCTTCCCCCGGGACTCTGTCTCCCCAGGCTTCCTCACTTTCCGACCCACAGAACCATACCACACCCCAAGGGTTACCCAGAAACCCCTCTAGGGCCAATATATCCTTCCTGAGGTGTGGTACCCAGAACTGAACACAGGACTGTCACTTACTGTTTGTAAGATTTTACTGAGAAATTGGCTGTTGCATTAGCCGAGTAACAACAGTGATTGTATTTCAAAAGTAACTTAAATGAAGAAGTTTGGGGTGTTTCTCAGATGCAGTGTAAGGCCTTAAATAAATATTCCTAAACTAGTAAATTGCCTGTGGAGCTACACGCAGTAAATGTAGCTTTATATACATAAAATAGTAACAAGATTGGGAGAGACTTGCTCCACAATGCCACCTCCTGGTCAGAATCTGCAGCTATATTGTTACAGGTGACAGTTTACATACAGAATTCCTACTCTAAATATTTACATAGGGAGTTTCAATGTTAAATGTGACAGAAAAGCATGGCCAACAACTATAACAACAGGAAGTGCACGTATACACAATGGTTTTCTTTTCAGAAGTGCTTAGTGTATCTAACCCCGTGCTGTACCTGTCCTGGGAGTGTTTGATGGTGATAGTGTAGTGGGAGCTTTACTCTGTATCTGACCCCTTTTTAAAAAAAATTATAGTTTTTGTTAGGGGCTTCACTCTGTATCTAATCCCGTGCTGTACCTGTCCTGGGAGTGTTTGATGGGGACAGTGTAGAGGGAGCTTTACTTTGTCTTCACAAAGGAGGACACAAATAACCTCCCAGAAATGTTAGGGAACCAAAGGCCCAATTAGAAGGAGGAACTGAAGGAAATCAGTATTCGTAAAAAAATAGTGCTAGGGGAATTAATGGGGTTAAAGGCTGACAAATCCCCAGGGCCTGATAATCTACATCCCAGAGTACTAAAGGACGTGGCCCTGGAAATAATGGATGCACTGGTGGTCATCTTCCAAAATTCTATAGACTGTGGAGCACTTCCTACAGATTGGAGGGAGGCAAATGTAACCCCACTATTTAAAAAAGGAGGGAGAGAAAAAACAAGGAACTACAGACCAATTAGCCTTACATCAGTAGTGGGGAAAATGCTAGAGTCTATTATAAAGGATGTGATAGCAGAACACCTGAAAAGCCTAAATGGGATTGGACAAAGTCAGCATGGGTTTACGAAAGGGAAATCATGCTTAGCAAATCTACTGGAGTTTTTTGAGGATGTAACCAGTAGAATAAATAAGGGAGAACCAGTGGATGTGGTGTATTTGGATTTTCAGAAGGCTTTTGATAAGGTCCCACATAAGAGGTTAGCATACAAAATTAAAGCACATGGGATTGGGGGTAATATACTGGCATGGATTGAGAATTGGTTGACAGACAGGAAACAGAGAGTAGGAACAAACAGGTTTTTTTCCGGGTGGCAGGCAGTGACTAGTGGGGTACCGCAGGGATCGGTGCTTGGGCCCCAGCTATTCACAATATATATTAATGACTTGGATGAGGGAACTAAATGTAACATTTCCAAGTTTGCAGACGACACAAAGCTGGGGGGGAATGTGAGCTGTGAGGAGGATGCAAAGAGGCTCCAGTGTGATTTGGACAAGTTGGGTGAGTGGCCAAATGCATGACAGATGCAGTATAATGTGGATAAATGTGAGGTTATCCACTTTGGTTGCAAAAACAGAAAGGCAGATTATTATCTGAATGGTGATAGATTGGGAAAGAGGGAGGTGCAACGAGACCTGGGTGTCCTTGGACACCAGTCGCTGAAAGCAAGCATTCAGGTGCAGCAAGCAATTAGGAAGGTGAATGGTATGTCGGCCTTCATTGAAAGAGGATTTGAGTACAGGAACAAGGATGTCTTACTGCAGTTATACAGGGCCTTGGTGAGACCACATCTGGATTATTGTGTGCAGTTTTGGTCTCCTTATCTAAGGAAGGATGTTCTTGCCATGAAGGGAGTGCAAAGAAGATTTACTAGGCTGATTCCTGGGATGGTAGGATTTATGTATGAAGAGAGATTGGGTCAACTAGGCTTATATTCACTAGAGTTTAGAAGAATGAGAGGGGATCTCATAGAAACCTATAAAATTCTAACAGGACTAGATAAGCTAGATGCAGGAAGGATGTTCCCGATGGCTGGGGAGTCCAGAACGGGGGGTCACAGTCTCAGGATACGGGGTATGCCATTTAGAACCGAGATGAGGAGAAATTTCTTCACTCAGAGGGCGGTGAACCTGTGGAATTCTCTACCACAGAAGGCAGTGGAGGCCAAATCATTAAATATATTCAAGAAGGAGATAGAAATATTTCTTAATGCTAAAGAGATCAAGGGATATGGGGAGAAAGGGTACTGAATTAGACCATCAGCCGTGATCTTTTTTAGAAAGGTGGAGCAGGCACGAAGGGCCGAATGGCCTACTCCTGCTCCTATTTTCTATGTTTCTATGTTTCTGTATCTAACCCCGTTTAATTTTTTCTTGTGTTTTTCTTTTTAAATTACTAAAGTCCTCACCCAATCATTGGTTATAAATGTGTTAAGGTAAAACTCCCATCACTGCTGTGTGCTGGGTGCAGCCACCTTGGGAACAGCTGGTGCACGATTCTCATCAATACACTTGTTGGGAAAGAGCGGGGTCAACTGTGATGCCCTACATAAGCATGTATCTAACCCCGTTTTTTTTTTTCATTTTTTTTGATGGGGGACAGTGTAGAGGGAGCTTTACTCTGTATCTAACCCTGTTTTTTTTGTAGAGGGAGCTTTACTCTGTATCCAACCCCATTTTTTTTTTTTTTTTTTTTTTTTTTTCCTCAAGGTGACCTTTATACCCCAGGCCCCTTTTATATTTTCCACATCGAGGGGGCCTTTATCCCTCAGGCCCCCTTTATGTACATATTTACAGTTTTAAAATAACTTTATTAAAACAGATAAATAAACAAAAAAAAAAACTCAAATTAAAATGCCATTCTCGGCGTCGACGATGCACTCCAGTCCCTGCGGTGCCCACCGGTCGCGGAAGGCCTCAAGCGTACCGGCGGACACCGCATGCTCCTTTTCCAGGGACACCCGGGCGCGAACGTAACCGCGGAAGAGGGGCAGGCAATCGGGGAGGACGGAACCCCCGACGGCCCGCAACCTGGACCTGTGAATTGCCACCTTGGCCAGGCCCAGGAGCAGACCGACGAGGAGATCCTCCTCCCGGCCCGAGCCCCTCCGCACCGGGTGCCCAAAGATCAGGAGCGTGGGACTGAAGTGCAGCCAGAATTTGAGGAGCAGCCCCTTCAGATACTCAAATAGGGGCTGCAACCTCGCACACTCCATATAAATGTGGAACACGGACTCGTCCAGGCCGCAGAAAGTACAGCTGGCCTGGGAGTCCGTGAACCTACTTAAAAGCCTATTGCACGGGACTGCTCTGTGCAGCACCCTCCACCCCAGGTCCCCGATGTAAAGGGGGAAGACTCCCGCGTAGAGAGACCTCCATCGGGGTTTCCCCTCGCCGCCAGATGGCAACGCGGACCGCCAGGGCGTGTCCGGCCGGCTGACGAAGGCGAGGAAGTGGAGAGTGTGCAGGAGCAGCCCGTACAGGAAACCCCTCCGCGCCGATTGGAATGGCACGGAGGGCATTTCCGAGAGGCGGCTCGGGTTGTGCGGGACCGGCTCCCGAGGAGGGTTTCGGGGCCTGGGTCCGATGAGCAGTTCCGGCCGAGCGGGGGTCAGCTCAGCCGGGATCGCTCCGCACTCCCGAGCCCCCTCGCCACCCGCAGTGAGGGGCGTCCCGGGGGTTTCGGCTACTCCTCCGCCCGCCGGACCGTCCCCGGAGTCGGCCGCCCGGACAGCCGAGGCGCTCTCCTCCGCCGGCGGGGGAGCGCCCTGACTGGAGGCGACCATGTTCCAGACTCGGAAAAGATCCCGGTAAAAGACAGGCAACTCCCTCAGAGAGGCGCGGCTAACGGACTCCACCGGGAGCTGCGTGTCGTCTTGAAGGCAGTGACACTGGCGGAAAAAATACGTCGCCAGCGCACACCATCTGGGAGGACGCTCGACGTACAGGTATCTCTGCAGGGTCCGAAGGCGGAGAGTCGCAGCCTGGGTGCGGACGCACACCAGCGACTGACCGCCCTCCTCGATCGGGAGACTCAGGACCGTGGCAGAGACCCAGTGTTTCCTCTTGCCCCAGAAGAAATCGACGAGTTTCTTCTGGATCTTGGTGGCAAATACAGGGGGCGGGGCCAAAGTGACCAACCGGTACCACAGCATGGAGGCCACCAGTTGGTTTATGACCAACGCTCGGCCCCTGTAGGAAAGCACTCGGAGCAGTCCTGTCCAGCGCCCCAGCCGAGCGGTGACTTTCGCCTCCAACTCCTGCCAGTTTGCCGGCCAGGCTTCCTCAGCGGGGCTAAGGTGGACTCCCAGATAGAGGAGGTGCGTGGTGCTCCACGCAAAAGGTGTCATCTCCTCCGGCAGGGAGTCCACCCGCCACTGACCAACCAGGAGTCCGGAACATTTCTCCCAATTGATCCTCGCGGAGGACGCGGCAGAAAAGGTCTGCTGGCAGTCGCGCATCCTCCGCAAGTCAACGGGATCTGTGATTGCGAGGAGCACGTCGTCGGCGTAAGCCGAGAGGACGACCCGCATGGCCGGCTCGCGCAGAGCCAATCCCGTCAACCTCCTGCGAAGCAGGCACAGGAAGGGCTCCACGCAGATGGTATACAATTGGCCGGACATGGGGCACCCCTGACGCACTCCTCTCCCAAATCGAAGGGGCGCCGTCAAGGACCCGTTAACTTTGACTAGACACTCTGCGGCGGCGTATAAAAGTCGGACCCGGGCCACGAAATGCGGCCCGAGTCCGAAAGCGCGCAGAGTCCCGAAAAGGTAATCGTGATCCACCCTGTCGAACGCCTTCTCCTGATCGAGGGAGAGAAAGGCGACCGACTGACCAGTCCTCTGGGAAAGATGGATCAGGTCCCGGACCAGGTGGATGTTGTCCTGGATGGACCGGCCCGGGACCGTGTAGGACTGGTCGGGGTGGATCATGTGGGCCAGCACGGAGCCCAGGCGGGTAGACATAGCCCGGGCAAAGATCTTATAATCCGTGCTGAGGAGGGAGACCGGACGCCAGTTTTTAAGCAGGCGGAGATCGCCCCTCTTCGGCAGCAGGACGATGACCGCCCTGCGCCACGAGAGGGGCATCTCCCCGGTCGCCAGGCTTTCCCCTAGGACCCGCGCGTAATCGTCCCCCAGGACGTCCCAGAACGCCCTGAGGAACTCCACGGTCAACCCATCCAGCCCTGGGGATTTGCCCCTCGAGAGCTGGTGGAGGGCGCCAGTCAGCTCCGCCAACGTGAGCGGAGCCTCCAATCCTTCGGCGCCCTCCGGGCTGACCTGCGGCAGGTCCTCCCACAAAACTCTGCGCGCATCCTCACTGGACGGATCCGGAGAGAACAACGCACTGTAATAAGTCCGGACCAGGAGGCCCATTCCCTCCGGATCCGTGATGGAGGATCCGTCGTCGGCCAGCAGCTCGACGAGCTGCTTACGGACCCCCCGCCATTTTTCCAGCGAGTAGAAGAAGGGTGAGGCGCGGTCCAAATCTTCCAGGATCTGGATCCGCGACCTCACGTACGCGCCTCGGGACCCTATGAGCTGCAGGTCCCTCAGCGCGCCCTTCTTCTCTTTGTACGCCTGCCACAGAGCCGGGTCCACGACGGCATGACCGAGGCGGGACTCCAAGTCGAGCACCTCCCTCTCAAGGCGCCCGATCTCGGCTTCCCGCCTCTTGGTCGACCCCTTCGCGTACTCCTGACAGAAGACGCGGATGTGAGTCTTGCCCACATCCCACCATAGCCTCAAGGAGGGGAAGCCCCCCTGCTTCCTTCTCCAGTCGGCCCAGAATCGACAGAACGAGTCCCGAAATCGCACGTCCTCCAGCAGCCGGTTGTTAAAGTGCCAGTACGCGGACCCCGCCCGCGTGCGGAGCGGAGTGAACTCCGCCCACACCAGGCGGTGGTCCGAGCACGGCACCAGCCGCATGGAGGCCGCCGAGACGCGGGAGACGTACGCCTGCGAAATGTAGAGGCGGTCGATTCGCGACCCCCCTCCTCCAGACCTCCACGTGAAGGCGCTGGAGTCGGGATGGAGATTCCGCCAGACGTCCACCAAGTTAAGGGAGCTGATCAGTCCCCTCAACTTCTCCACCGACGCTTGGCCGCGCTGGGGACCGGAGCGATCCCCCACCTCGAGGGTGCAGTTAAAATCCCCCCCGAGGATGATGCACTCGCCGCTATCGATGGAGCTCAAGAGAGCGGACACTTCTTCAAAGAAGCGCGCTTGCAAAGCGCCGGGCCTGGGCGCGTACACGTTAACAAAGTGGAGCGGCACGCTACCCAGGCGAACGGCGAGGTGGAGCAAGCGGCCCGGCACTAGCTCCTTGACCCCCAAGATCTCCGGCTGAAAAGTCGGGGCCAACAAGATAGCCACCCCACTAGAAATAGGGGTGAGGTGACTCATGTAGACCCCACCCTGCCACTCCAGGAGCCAGGTGGCTTCGTCTCCCGGAACGGTGTGGGTTTCCTGCAGAAAGCTCACCGCGTATCTCCCTTCCCTAAGGACTGAGAGATTGTGAAATCTGCGGTGAGCCCCTCTGCTGCCGTTGATGTTGAGGCTGGCTATGGTTATCTTCATGTCAAAGGTACTTAAAACCCGTCACCAACACCTCACTGTGAGGAGGGAGTGGAAGTGCACCTGGCCCTCCACTCCCCCAGCAACCCATTGAGGAACACATTAAAACGGCGCCTCTCAACCAGTTTCACGTCCGCGCGCTTGCCCGCTATCTTAAGGGCGGCACGGACGGACTGGATGATCAGCGCCAGATTCGACCAACGGTCGAGGGCCAGCTGAACTTTATTGCGGCAACCTCTGCAAGCCGCGAGGAAATCCCGGAGTTCCGCCGTGGGGATGAGAGGAGATTCGGTGGGAGGCACGAGGGACTCCACCACCTCACTGGCGATGGAATCAAGATCATCCTCCGTGCCCCGCACCGAATCCCCATCCTCCTCCGGGTCGTCACCGCCAGCGGCCGACACATCCACCACACACTGTGGGGCGGACGTCCCGGCCGCGCCAGCTGGTCCCGCCTCCGTCACGATCCCACCCCCAGGATCGATGGCGGAGGAGTCCTCTCTGGGTTCTATTGTGAAACTGGAGCCTGTAGGCACCAGCGGTTCAGGACCCCCCTCCACCTCCATCCCCAGGCCAATGACTGGTCCAGGGGAGACAGAAGTTCCGGACTCCGGGAAACCAGCCGGAGCCGAGACTGGAGGCGGCGAGAGGAGGCCATCTCCCGCTCCGCCAGCACCCACAGGCCCAGCAGATGGGGCAGCATTCTCAGTTATAACTGGGTCGGGTGTCTCCTGGTTGGTGGTGGACTCCGGCTGGGAGGCCCGACCCTCTGGGGCCTCGCCCTCCCCTTCATTCAGGACACCCGACCCAGGAGCAGTGGCGGAATGGGCGGTTTCCCCAGGCTCCCCCACCACAAGCAGGGCCCCACTTACTCCTTCAGGAGGGGCCTCACGTACCGGGGCCATCCCCTCCCCTCCATCCTGAGGAATAGGGAGCACCTGCCCGGACTTTGCAGCCTTGGTGGTGGCGGTAGGGGGCACCTGAGGACCAGAAACAGGAGGCAGCTCCCCTCCAACAGATGGGCCCTGCACCTCAGGGCCCTGTGTTATTTCTGTGGAGGGGTGCCTTCTCCTCTTTTTCGCACTTGGGCGCGGAGACTCAGAGACCTCCATGTCATCAGAGGCCTCCGCCTCCGCACCCTTTTTTCCTTTTTTAGTCACCCTGGGCCTGAGCCCAGCCCTGGGACAGGTGGATTCCATGGGAATGGGCTTTGGGCTGAGCTCAGGCTCGGGTTGAGTCAAAGTGTCCAGGGGACGCGCCTCACGATGTTTCTTTTTTCCCCGCGTCTTCCTTCCGCTCGGACGGACGCTCCCCTCCCCGCCAGAGGCTGTGAAAACCACAGCCTCCGGAACCGACTGAGCGGTGTCTGTTGGATGTGCGGGGGGAGTGGGAGGAGGTGCTGTGGAACCACTCTGGGCCGCCGAGGTGGAGCTGGCGGCCGGGAGGTTGGGGCAGTTCTTCCGAACATGCCCCACCCCCTTGCAGACGTGGCACCGCGCCCCGTCCGAGGTCCAAAAGACGCGGTAGGCCGTCCCCTGGAACTCCACATTAAATTGGCCCTCCGTGTCCTCCTCCCGCGCCAGCTGCATAAATAACTGGCGGCGGAAGGAGTAGACATGTTGGAGGCTGTGCTCCCGAAGACCAAGCCGGACTGGGGTGATCCCCGACCTCACCTCCCCCAGATGGTGCAGGTGGGGGAGGAGGAGCTCACTGGGAATGAAGGGTGGGACGTTGGACAACATTATCCGATGCGCAGTGGCCCCCAGAGGGTCCACTGGCAGGAAGGTCCCCCCCACAGTGAGCCCTTTACTCAGGGCCAGGGACACCGCCCGCTCGGTCTTCAAAAAGAACACAGCCTTCCCATACATCTTTGAGGCCGCAACAATGGCCGAGGGGCCGACAACCACGGCCATTGCCTTAACGCAGGCCTCAATAGACATGTTGGGGTGGGGATAGCTCTTCACCCCATGGCTGCATGTCAATAATTTAAAGGGTGACGGGGCCACGTGGGCAGCCACAGAAGCTGCAGCTGCGTAGGTAGTAGAGGGCCCCGCCACCGGTGATGAAGGGCTTGCCATGGGTCCAAGAGCTAAACCCACCCCAAATTGTGGACTTGCACACTAAATTACAGATTCACAGAAAAATTTGAAAAGACAAACAAACAAACAACAGGTTAGTGGAGAGGCTGAGGTAAGAGAGGAGAGGTAAAGACAGGCTGGAAGGGATGACTTGCTTTCTGGAGGTGGTGCTCACAGTACACTTAAAACAGTCTTTGAAGTTGGTCTTCCGGTCTTCTGGTTGGGGGAGTCGTCTTCACCTGGGTCAGCTGAAGCTGCCCAGGCACTATCTATCCCCTTCCGTCTGTTTAGCTGGGCAGCTTCAGCTGACCCAGGCTTGGCAATTGGGGTGGGGAGGGAGCTTTCCTGTGTGCTTTTGCAGCAGCACAGATTCCTGTTGAATTGGCAGCCCCACCCCTTGTTGTTCCAGCCACTTGTTCCTCCCCCAACAGTCCAAAGTAAATTACTGGTGTTCAGCACCCACCTCCAGACAAAGCCTTGTTTCCACAAAATGTCCCTTTCTTCTCTTTAATGGAGACTGTTGTTGGAGTTTTCCACTGCTTGTTGGTAGCTGCTCTCCCTTGCTCAGTGCAGCTCCTCTCTCCACCTCTGCAACCTCCAACTGCCACCAGCACTCTCAGCTGAGGCTCGTTGCTGCAATCAGCAGTCAATACTCCAATTAGCCAGCAGCCAACCCCGTGCTGTACCTGCCCTGGGAGTGTTTGATGGGGACAGCGTAGAGGGAGCTTTACTCTGTATCTAACCCCCATGCTTTACCTGTCCTGGGTGTGTTTGATGGGGACAGTGTAGAGGGAGCTTTACTCTGTATCTAACCCCCATTTTTTTTTTTTTTCTCTTTTTTTTTGCTGAGTGCTGCCTACATTACTGATCACATGAAGGTCCACAGTGAGGGTCCAAACCACACCTGTGACATCTGCAACAAGGGTGAGCAAAGGCCGGCAAGGAGAGGGAGGGTCATCACTGCCTCATCATAATATCGAGGGAGCTTTACTCTGTATCTAACCTCCGTACTGTACCTGTCCTGGGAGTGTTTGATGGGGGACAGTGTAGAGGGAGCTTTACTCTGTATCTAACCCCGTACTGTACCTGTCCTGGGAGTGTTTGATGGGGGACAGTGTAGAGGGAGCTTTACTCTGTATCTAACCCCCGTACTGTACCTGTTCTGGGAGTGTTTGATGGGGGACAGTGTAGAGGGAGCTTTACTCTGTATCTAACCCCCGTACTGTACCTGTCCTGGGAGTGTTTGATGGGGGACAGTGTAGAGGGAGCTTTACTCTGTATCTAACCCCCGTACTGTACCTGTCCTGGGAGTGTTTGATGGGGACAGTGTAGAGGGGGCTTTACTCTGTATCTAACCCCCGTACTGTACCTGTTCTGGGAGTGTTTGATGGGGGATAGTGTAGAGGGAGCTTTACTCTGTACCTAACCCCCATACTGTACCTGTCCTGGGAGTGTTTGATGGGGACAGTGTAGAGGGAGCTTTACTCTGTATCTAACCCCCATTTTTTTTTTTTTGATGGGGATAGTGTAGAGGGAGCTTTACTCTGTATCTGACCCCATACTGTACCTGTCCTGGGAGTGTTTGATGGGGACAGTGTAGAGGGAGCTTTACTCTGTATCTAACCCCATACTGTACCTGTCCTGGGAGTGTTTGATGGGGACAGTGTAGAGGGAGCTTTACTCTGTATCTAACCCCATACTGTACTCACCCTCTCTCTTCACTTACTATGTTAGCATATAAATCAGTGAAACATTTGTGGGGTAGTGGGGGGGGGGGAGGGTGGGGGGGAGGCAGCAGATGTGCACCTTGATTTAGTAATAGAAATTGCAGTATGGAAGATGGCTGTGGCTGTTCTGGCCATCGCTCCTGTGTCTCTGTTGGTTCTCGGTGGTGTTAACTAGTCCCAATCTCATCCACTACTTGTTCCCCAATCCTTTTATATTCTCTCTTTTTATATACTTCTCCAATTCCCCTTCAAATGATGTTCCAGTCTCTGCCTCAGTGGCTGATTGTGGTTAATCATTCCCTGTTGCAATATTCCTGTGTGTTAAAACATTCCTTCTCACTTCCCTTTTCATTCTTACAATGATGATCCTTGGTCTATTTGTCCTTATTACTGATCAGTAGAAACTATCTTTGATTTATTAGTCACTAATAAATCCAATCGGGAATTCATGAGAAAACTCTTTACCCAGAGAGTGGTGAAAATGTGAAACTCACTACCACAGGGAGTGGTTGAGGCAAATAGCTTTCAAAGCAAAACCAGATATGTAAATGAGAGAAGAGGGAAAAGAAAGATATGCTGAAAGGCAGAGATTAGGCAGATGGAATGGGAGGAGACTCATGTGGAGTATAAACATTAGCATCGGCTAGTTGGGCTGAATGGCCTGTCTCTGATCTGTATATTCTATGTCATTCAGTAACTGTTCCAGTAACTGTTGTGTGATTGCCTTTAAGAGTGATGTCCCTTTAAGAACTTAGTATGCTAATGAGCTGAGTACCAGGATGTAGTCATGTGACTACATGCCAGTCTTTTTCTGTGACTGTAACACCTAGAGGCAAGCCCTGTAAATAGTTAGCTCTGCACTGTATAATAGTTTAGCTGTTTAATAAACCTGTCTGAGATCTTCAATCAACTGAACTCCACGCATCTCATTTATTTTGCATCAGACAACATTTAAAGCTTCTCATTACATTATGAATGCCTCAGGATGTCTTTGAATGTCCCGCTAATGAGGATGATCTGGGTAATTGACTCAGTTAGCCAAAGCATTGTTCTGGCTGGGTTCCTTGTTAGACTTTTGTCTCCAGTTCAATCTCAAGTTGCAGTGGTCATCCTGGCTGCTAGTTTTTTAAAAGTTAACTGTAGGATTTTTTCCAATAAAAGTTTAATGTAAGTTTCCAACCGATGAATTCATATACATCATTTGGCCTATCGTGTTTTCCTGACACTGCAAAGATATGGAAAGTGCTGGAAGATCAGCTCCAATTGGGAGTGAATTTTCGAATTCACCATCTAGAATTGATGTCCTACAGGCAACAGACACAGGAATCAATAGACCAGTTCGTCAGCAGATGTCGAAGTAAGGGCAATGAATGCGACTTCTCAGAAACTGAGCTGTTAGACTGAATAATGGAGCTAGTGATTGTATCGACACCCATTGAAGCGTTTCAGAAAGACCTCTTGGGGAAAAAGAAAGGTCACAGCATTGATGCACTGCTAGAAGATGGCAGGAAATACAAAGCCATTGTAGCGGGACAATAGCATCTGCAAGCACTAGGTGCAGCCAACAGTATCGGCACCATAAACAGGTCAAAAAGAGCAAGCAAGCTGTGTGGTTAAGTGCAGTCTGTCCCACTCACAGCGAAGCTGCCCTGCATTTCATGACCTGTGCAAGGCATGCGGTGCAAAAGGACACTGGGCCCGCCTATGCAGCAATTCTGGCTCCAAAGACGCAGCCAGAAGTCACGGTTGGACACAAACCAATAGACAACATGCCAACAGCAGCAAGGAAAGTGCCAGAGACCTACATAAACACAAGCTGATACACGAAATCCATGACAAAACAGACTTGAGACAAGATTCAAAGAGAAGTAATTCTCAGACAGAAGATGAACAGGCATTCCACATTTTGAACCTAACACATCACGTTGATGAAGTCTAACAACTGGAAGCTTTTGCCACTATCAACATCACATGCCCAAAGAAAACTGGTAAACATACACTCCGGGTTAAGATTGACACTGGAGCTAGTGCAAATATCCTACAGTCCGAATCCTCAAAGATATGTAACGGAGTTGCTGGAAATCAATGATACAACTGACAACTGCCAAATTATTTGCAAACAACGGGTCACCCATCCCATGCAGTGGCACATTAGCAATGCAATGTAGCTATGGCAAGTTGGCATGGAAATCACAAACTCCCAAACAAGTGTTGTCAAACCACTGAGACGATACATTGACTTTTGAGCTTCTATATTTGTAAAGTTCATAATCTCTATACTTGTGTAAATAATTTTGATATCTAATTTTATGCATTTTTACTTTTAGCATACGAGACTTATCTTTGGAAAGAAGGGGGAAGTTGTGTGATTGCCTATACGAGTGATGTCCATTTAAGATTTTAGTATGCTAATAAGCTGAGTACCAGGATGCAGTCATGTAACTACATGCCAGTCTCTGCTAATGTAACACCAAGAGGAAAGCCCTGTAAATAGGTAGCTCAGCACTGTGTAATAGTTTAGCTGTTTAATAAATCTGTTTGAGATCTTCAATCAACTGAACTCCACGCATCTCATTTATGATGCATCAGACAACATAAAAAGCTTCTCATTACAGTAACAAGCCCTAATTTCAAACAGTGTAACCATCTCATTCCTGATCTCATTCTAGTGAACCTTCACCATCTCCTTTCCCTGTGGCTAATATCCTTTCTTAAACTGTTCAGTACAGTTCCCCATCCTGTCTGCTGAGTAAGGCAAATCTTCTTTTGGGCCTCCTTATCTCGAGAGACAATGGATACGCGCCTGGAGGTGGTCAGTGGTTTGTGGAGCGGCGCCTGGAGTGGCTATAAAGGCCAATTCTAGAGTGACAGCCTCTTCCACAGGTGCTGCAGAGAAATTTGTTTGTCAGGGCTGTTATACAGTTGGCTCTCCCCTTGCGCCTCTGTCTTTTTACCTGCCAACTACTAAGTCTCTTCGACTCGCCACATTTTAGCCCTGTCTTTATGGCTGCCCGCCAGCTCTGGCGAACGCTGGCAACTGACTCAGAGAATGAGAGAGCAGAAATTAACGGTGAAATTATCTTACAAAGGTTTGATATTGCACTGTTCAGCAAGTGTGCTTGAATCCTATCATGGAAAAATAAAGTGTTAACGAGGAATTGGGCAATATGAAAAAAATGGACACCACCAATAGACGTAGTTAGTAAATGAAGGAGCTATGACAGACAATGACAAAATATCCAAAGAAAATGCATTGGACAGAGCTGGGAAAATAACTGACTATCAGCTCAGAGGCTAGAAATTAAAGAACGATCTCACTGAAAAGAAGGATGAGTAAGCACGATGGGAAAACATTCAAATGTGAAGATACTGCAAAATAAACAAAATGAATCACAGATCTCAAGGGGGTTGGAATTCAAAGGGGAGGAAGTTATGCTTCAGTTGTACAGAGACTTGGTTAGACCACATCTGGAATCACTGTGTTCAGTTCTGGGCACTACACCACAGGAAGGATGTATTGACCTTGGAGAGGGTGCAGTGCAGATTCACCAGAATGAAACTGGGACTAAAAGGGTTAAATTTGCAGACAGGCTACATAAACTTGTATTCACTTGAGTTTTGAAGATAGAAGGGTGATATGATCAGGTTTTTAAAATGTTAAAAGGATTCAATAAAGTAGATAGAGAGAAACGATTTCCTCTGGTGGGGGGAGTTCAGAACCAGGGGGTCAGTCTTAAAGTTTGATCTTTTAAGAGTGAAATCAGAAAGTAATTTTTCACTCAAAGGCCAGTGGAAATCTGGAAGGATGCTGGGCGACAGTTCAAATTTTCAACAATAGATTTCTGTTGGGTAAGGGTATCATAAATATGGAGCAAAGGCAGGTAAATGGAGCTGAGATACAGATGGGACAGGCTTGAGAGGGGCTGAATGGTCATCTCCTACCACTATATTTAATAGATGAGTAGTTAATCTATGTCGATGGAATCGGTTGAGGGAAATGTTAAGCAGAAAATTATGACAGCTCACTAATGATTGACATGGCATCTTTTACATCCAATTGAACAGGTAAATGGGGGTCTTGGTTTAACGTTTATCTGAAAGGCAGCACCTCTGACAATGAGGCACTCCCTCAGTACTACACTGGGACCATCAGCCGAAGATTAATTTGCTGAGGTCAAGTAAAAAAGTTTCTGCTTGTAGACACCCATGTTTCAAAATTTCTTACAGCGAAAAATGATTTATTTGTATATATTTGCAGTCATTTTTTGACTGAGTAATTAAACAAGCATTGACCCGAATATTTTATTTTCATGTACAACCTTTGAGTCTATAAGAAATCCTCAAACAAACACTGATCAAAGCAAACCTGCCTTGGCAGACTATCAGCATTCAACTGGCTAAAGTGAAGAAATTCAAAGGAAACTACAAAAGCCTTTTCCAACAATATCTTATATAGCTGCTCCACTGATAGCAAGGATGAAATCCAACTGTTGTCCAGCTGTGAGAGGGGGACTGAGTGAGCAGTTGATTGTCCACTGAGGCAACCGAGCCTAAATCTGAAGGAGCAGACTGAGTCTGGTGATTTAAGAGGATTACTTAGACTAATGTTACGGAGGTGGAAATAGGCGCAGATATGGAGTGGGAAGTTGAGTTGTCAGTGTTGATTGATATTCAACCTCCAGGAACTGGAGACACACCCAAATATCACTAAGATAAGCTGATGCTTGGTGGCGTCCAGTTATTTTTATGTATGAGATACAATATTGAAACTGCAACTTCTGGTCCATAGGTGTTAAACAATAAATATGATCCTGAGCTTTGCAAAATGCTGTCCACGTTAAGCTTTGCTATGTTAGAATTATCACACAGGATACATTTTCATAGAATCACAGAATGTTTACGGCACAGATCTTTTAAGAGTCTTCGTGTCTGTGCCAGTCAAATAACAAGCCACCCAGTCTAATCCCACCTTCCAGCATTGAGAGTCATAGAGTTAGACAGCACAGAAACAGGCCCTTCGGCCCATCATGTCTATGCCGACCATCCAGCACCTATCTATTCTATTCCCATTTTCCAGCACTTGGCCCGTAACCTTGTATGCTATGGCATTTCAAGTGCTCAGCTAAATACTTCTTAAATGTTGTGAGGGTTCCTGCTTCTACCACCTCTTCAGGCAGTGTGTTCCAGATTCCATACACCCTCTGGGTGAAAAAGTTTTTCCTCAAATCCCCTCTAAACCTTCTGCCCCTTACCTTAAATCTATGCCCCCTGGTTATTGACCCCTCCGCTAAGGGAAAAAGTTTCTTCCTATCTAACCTATTAATGCCCCGCATAATTTTGTATACCTCAATCATGTGCCCCCCTCAGCCTTCTCTGCTCTAAGAAAAACAACCCTAGCCTTTTCAGTCTCTCTTCATAGCTGAAATGCTCCAGTCCAGGAAACATCCAGGTGAATCTCCTCTGCACCCTCTCCAGTGCAATCACATCCTTCCTATAGTGTGGTGCCCAGAACTGTACACAGTACTCCAGCTGTGGCCTAACTAGTATTTTATACAGCTTCATCATAACCTCCCTACTCTTATATTCTATGCCTCGGCTAATAAAGGCAAGCATCCTATATGCCTTCCTAACCATTTTATCTACCTGTGCTGCTGCCTTCAGTGATCTATGGACAAGTACACCACGGTCCTTCTGACCCTCTGTACTTCCTAGGGTCCTACCATCCATTGTATAGTCCCTTGCCTTGTTAGTCCTCCCAAAATACATCACCTCACACTTTTCAGGATTAAATTCCATTTGCCACTGCTCCGCCCATCTTACCAGCCCATCTATATCGTCCTGTAATCTAAGGCTTTCCTCCTCACTATTTACGACACCACCAATTTTCATGTCATCTGTGAACTTACTGATCACACTCCTATATTCACATCTAAATCATTAACGTACACTACAAACAGCAAGGGTCCCAGCACCGAACCCTGTGGTACACCACTGGTCACAGGCTTCCACTCGCAATAACAACTCTCGACCATCACCCTCTGTTTCCTGCCACTAAGCCAATTTTGGATCCAATTTGCCAAATTGTCCTGGATCCTGTGGGCTCTTACCTCTTGACCAATCTCCCATGCGGGACCTTATCAAAAGCCTTACTGAAGTCCATGTAGACTACATCAACTGCTTTACCCTCACATCTGGCCACCTCCTCGAAAAATTCAATCAAGTTAGTTAGACACAATCTCCCCCTGATAAAGCCATGCTGACTATCCTTGATTAATCCCTGCCTCTCCAAATGGAGATTAATCCTGTCCCTCAGACATTTTTTCCAATAGCTTCCCAACCACTGATGTTAGACTCACCGTCCTGATTAGATTAGATTAGAGATACAGCACTGAAACAGGCCCTTCGGCCCACCGAGCCTGTGCCGAACATCAACCACCCATTTATACTAATCCTACACTAATCCCATATTCCTACCAAACATCCCCACCTGTCCCTATATTTCCCTACCACCTACCGATACTAGTGACAATTTATAATGGCCAATTTACCTATCAACCTGCAAGTCTTTGGCTTGTGGGAGGAAACCGGAGCACCCGGAGAAAACCCACGCAGACACAGGGAGAACTTGCAAACTCCACACAGGCAGTACCCGGAATCGAACCCGGGTCCCTGGAGCTGTGAGGCTGCGGTGCTAACCACTGCGCCACTGTGCCGCCCCTGTAATTACCTCGTTTATCCCTGCTACCCTTCTTGAATAATGGTACTACATTCGCTGTCCTCCAGTCCTCTGGCACCTTTCCATAAAGGCCTGCTACCCGACCGGAACCCGTCGGGACCCGGCGACATGTGTTAGGTTCAGGTCGGGTCGGACCCCTCCTCCGGGTCCAGCTTTCGGGGTCGGGTCGGGTTGGGTCGGGTCGGGCCAGGGTCGGGTCAGGCCGGGTCCAGGTCGGGCCGGGGTCGGGGTCGGGTTGGGCCGGGGTCGGGGTCAGGCCGGGTCCGGGCCGGGTCAGTCCGGGTCGGGTGCGGGTCGTGCTCAGGTCGGGTTGGGTTGGGTCAGCTCAGGTTGGGTCGGGTCGGGCCGGGTCCGGGTCGGGCTCAGGTCGGGTCGGGCTCAGGTCAGATCGGGTGCGGGTCGGGTCGGGTGCAAGTCGTGTTCAGGTCAGGTCGCGTTGGGCCAGGTCGGGTCGGGTCCGGGTCGGGTGCGGGTCGTGCTCAAGTCGGGTGCGGGTTGTGCTCAGGTCGGGTGCAGGTCGTGTTCAGGTCGGGTCGGGTGCGGGTCGTGCTCAAGTCGGGTGTGGGTTGTGCTCAGGTCAGGTGCAGGTCGTGTTCAGGTCGGGTCAGGTGCGGGTCGTGCTCAAGTCGGGTGTTCAGGTCGGGTGCAGGTCAGGTCGGGTGCGGGTTGTGCTCAGGTCGGGTGCGGGTCGGGTCGGGTGCAGGTCGTGTTCAGGTCGGGTGCGGGTCGGGTCGGGTGCAGGTCGTGTTCGGGTCGGGTGTGGGTCGGGTGCGGGTCATGCTCAGGTCGGGTCGCGTTGGGTCGGGTCCGGGTCGGGTGCAGGTCGTGTTCAGGTCAGGTGCGGGTCGGGTCGGGTGCAGGTTGTGTTCAGGTCGGGTGGGGGTCGGGTCGGGTCGGGTGCAGGTCGTGTTCGGGTCGGGTGTGGGTCGGGTGCGGGTCATGCTCAGGTCGGGTCGCGTTGGGTCGGGTGCAGGTCGTGTTCAGGTCAGGTGCGGGTCGGGTCGGGTGCAGGTTGTGTTCAGGTCGGGTGGGGGTCGGGTCGGGTCGGGTGCAGGTCGTGTTCAGGTCGGGCGGGGTCGGGTCGGGTGCGGGTCGGGTCGGGTGCAGGTCGTGTTCAGGTCGGGTCGCGTTGGGCCGGGTCCGGCACGTGTCGGGTTGGGCCGGCTCCGGGTCGTGGTCAGGTCGGGTCGGGTCCGGGTCGTGCTCAGGTTGGGTCGGGTCGCGTTGGGCCGGGTCCGGGTCAGGTTGGGCTGGGTCCGGGTTGTGCTCAGGTTGGGTCGGGTCAGGTCATGTCGGGTCGGGTCCGGGTCGTGGTCGGGTTGGGTCCGGGTCGGGTTGGGTCAGACACACACGGTAAGTGCTCTGCTGGTAAGTATTGAAATTAAAAAACTTACCTGAGCTCAGAGTCTGGGACAAAACTGAGTCTGCGCAGTGAGTGAGTGACATCACTATGCAGCTCCGTGGAGCTTCCCAGTGGGAAGGTAAGTAAAGGGATGGTCGGGTTGGGTGGGGTCGTGTCGGGTCGGGCTCGAGGCGAAATTGGAGGGACTCGGGCCGGGTCGGGCTCGGGTCTGCTGTGGATCGGTCAGGTTCAGGTCGGGTTCTTTTTCCTGACCTCAGCAGGCCTTTACCTCTTCGCAGTCCTGTAGCTTACGGCACTTTAGGTGCATATCCGGACACGTTCTGAATGAGTTGAGGGTCTCTGCCTCAACTACCCTTTCAGGCAGTGAGTTCCAGACCATCACCACCCTCTGAGTTAAAAAAAATTTCCCCATCTCCCTTCTAATATTTCTACCAATCACTTTAAATCTATGTCCCCTAGTCACTGACCTCTCTGCTAAGGTAAATAGACCCTTCACCTCCACTCTATCCAGACCCCTCACAATTTTGTACATTTCAATCTAATCTCCCCTTAGCCTCCTCTGTTCCAAGGAGAACAACCCCATCCTATCCAATCCTTCCTCAGAGCTGCATTTTTCCAGTCCTGGCAACATCATTGTAAATCTCCTCTGTACCCTCTCTAGTGCAATTACATCCTTTCTGTAATAAGTTGACCAGAACTGCACACAGTACTCAAGTTGTGGCCTAACCGATGAGTTATACAATTCCAGCATAACCTCCCTGCTCTTATACTCTGTACCTCGGATAATAAAGGAAAGGATTCCATGTGCCTTCTTAACCACCATATCGACCTGTCCTGCTATCTTCAGGGATCTGTGGACATTCATTCCAAGGTCCCTCACTTCCTCTACACTTCTCAATATTTTCCCAATAATCGTGCATTATTTTGCCTTGTTTGACCTCCCCAAATGCATCACCTCACACTTCTCCAGGTTGAATTCCATTTGCCACTTTTCTGCCCACCTGACCAGATCATCAATATCTTCCTGCAGCCTACAGCTATCCTCCTCACTATCGACCACACAGCCAATCTTTGTGTCGTCTGCAAACTTCTTGATGATGCCCCCTACATTTAAGTCCAAATCGTTAATATATACCACCAAAAGCAGGGGACCCAGTACTAAGCCCTGTGGAATGCCACTAGAAACAGCCCTCCAGTCACAAAAAACATCCATGAATAATTACCCTTTGTTTCCTGCCACTGAGCCAATTTTGTATCCACCTTGCTGCATTTCCCTGGATCCCATGGGATTTTATTTTTTTTAACCAGTCTGCCATGTGGAACCTTGTCAAAAGCCTTGCTAAAATCCATGTAGACCACATCAACTGCACTACCCTCATCTATCTTCCTTGTTACTTCTTCAAAAAATTCGATCATGTTGGTCAGACAAGATCTTCCCTTAACAAATTCATGCTCACTATCCTTGATTAACCTGTGCCTTTCTAAGTGACAGTTAATCCTGTCTGTCAGAATAGATTCCAATAATTTGCCCACTACCGGGATTAGACTGACTGGCTTGTAATTATTCGGTCTATCCCTCACTCCCTTTTTAAACAGATTACAACGTTAGCAGTCCTCCAATCCACCGGCACCACAACTGTATCCAGTGAGGACTGGAAAATAATGGTCAGACCTTACGCTATTTCCTCTCTTGCTTCTTTTAACAGCCTGGTGCATTTCATCCAGCCCTGGTGATTTATCAACTTTCAAGGATGCTAATCCCATTAATACTTCCCCTCTCCCCATGTTTATCAGATCTAATACTTCACACCCCTCTTCCTTAACTACAATATCTGCATTGTCCCCCTTCATTTGTGAAGACAGAGGCAAAGTAGGATTTTAGGAATATGCTCTCTCAGTGTGATGCCCTGACCACAGAATATACCTCTCAGGGGATTGTAGGTCCACTAGCTGTAATCTTTCATCCATTGGAACCTTTTGGAAAATCACAGACATTCTACAATATCGGAAAACTATGAAGAGGCTCTCCATGATTTCCCAATGTTCCAGCGGGATTCATCAACTCATTTACAAACTTGGCAAGAGGAAATGAACAAATGTCGAAGAATTTAGTAAAGCTAGTTCCCAGGATAGAGAAAGCATCAGGACTGGACTGTAGGTTCACTATCGTTCACCAGATGTGAATAAAACATTGAGCAAAGTCCAAGGAATGAACAGCTCAAAGTCTTGTGCCTGTCATAAGATCAGTAGGTTTAGCACAAAAATAACCACTTAAAGTATAAAATAACTGTGAATCCGCGTGAGAAAAAGTCTATAACCACTTTGAAGAGCTGTTCTCGATTGCTTGGGAAAGTCCACTGTCAACAAGTAAACAGGGTTCTGTTAGACAACTTTAAAGGATACTTTGTTCTGTTTGAAATTATCTTTTATATATCAATCAATCCACTCAAATTGGATTCAGCAAAGAATTTAAAAAGTATGATGAAACTAATGTAGTCACAGTGAGCATTAATAACCTGTTTTATTTTAAGTTTCGTCTCAGCTATTTTGGGTATACAGAAGCTGACATTTTGTTGGGTGAAGGTTTTCCAATCTTACAGACTCACTAGGACTCAGCAACTCCTCATCCATCTCTTCTCCTTTGCACTTCTTGTTTTTTATTTGTGTACTAGTAAATGGGGAGAGACATGAAAGAAGCTGCTGACTCGATATCAACCTTTTTACACCAAGGCACAAAGCCAAGATATACTCCAAGGAGTCTTCATTGATGCTTACTGTGAATTCTGGCTGAAGATTCTCTCCCATTGTTCCAGATTCGATTGCAACCTGTGGGATACTCTGATTGGAATCCCAAGTTGTTTGAAGTGGCAGGAACCTTTAACCTCACACTGAGGATTTCCAGGATCCATCTTCACTCTCTGGGACACTACACCTTATCAAAATTTCCAGCTCTTTCCTGTGACCAGTTTAACTAAAGGAGTTAAATCCTGCACATCTAAACACAGCTATTTTGCAATTTCCTCTCCGAAGGTTAGAGTTGGAGAAGCACCTTCCAACATCTGGACCATTGGCGTTTTCCAAGATTTCCAATGTACTGTTTGGCGGACATGTAACAGAGAATTATGACTTTTTCCATTACAATCAGAAATCCCAAATCCAAGTTTAGCTCCCTGATCGTAAAGATTGGGGTCTGTTGGAGGGTATATAACAAAAGCTAAGCATTTAATGGTTATTAATATTTCATCCTACTCTGCCTCCTAACTTAGTGTCATCTGCTAACTTGGATATACAACCCCCATTCCTTCATCCAAGTCATTAATATATATGGTGAAAAGCTGAGACCCCAGTACAGATCCCTGGGGAACACCACTTGTCACATCCCGCTAGTCAGAGAACTTTTCCCCTTTTCTGCACTCTGCCTCCGACCCTCCAACCAATTCCCAACCAAGCTTGCTTCTAATTCCTTCCACTAAATGTATAGGCCCTTTAAACAGTGCTGCTGCAGGGTCCTGGTTTTCTGTTAGTGCAATGATTTGCTTGGGGGTGAGGGGGAGGAGGGGAGTTTATCCTGCAGTGAGTGCCGATTTAGGGAATTTCCCGAAAGAGTCTTAGAACAAACGTCGAACCTTCATTTCAATATTATAGTGAGTGTTCTATATGCCCCAGTTGACTACAGAGGCACCTGGTCCAATATGAGGGGTGATGCACTTCTAGTGTGGAATGAGTGGGCTTGCAGCACCTGCCATATTGAACCGTTATGCCTGGTTGAAGTCCTGGATTCTAATCCCTCCGGGGCTAGTTGTGAAAATGCATTTGATAAATCTGATAATTTTCAGGTCTGGCGCCAGAAAGGAAAAATGGTTTAAAAAAAATCCAAACCATTCACTAACATACTTGACAGGAGGGATCCTGACAGCCCCACTCCCTGGCCTACATCTGACTCCAGTCCTACACTGCATAGCCTAATCAATGGCTGCTGAAGTTAATTCAAGTGTTTCAAGCAGAAGATCCATTACATAGTAACATAGAAAATAGGAGCAGGAGAAGGCCATTCGGCCCTTCGGGCCTTCTCCGCCATTCAAAAAAAATCATGGCTGATCGTCTAATTCAGTACCCTGTTCCCGTTTTCTCCCCATATCCTTTGATTCCTTTGGAATTAAAAAATATATCTATCTTCTTCTTGAATATATTTAACAACTTGGCCTCCACTGCCTTCTGCGGTAGAGAATTCCACAGGTTCACCAACCTCTGAGTGAAGACATTTCTTCTCATCTCGGTTCTAAATGGCATACCCCATATCCTGAGACTGTTACCCCTGGTTCTGGACTCCCCAGCCATCGGGAACATCCTCCCTGCATCTAGCCTGTCTAGTTCTGTTTGAAATTTATATGTTTCTATGAGATCCCCTCTCATTCTTCTAAACTCTAGTGAATATAGGCCGAGTCGATCCAATCTCTTCTCATACGTTAATCCTGCCATCTCAGGAATCAGCCTCGTAAATCTTCTTTGCACTCCTTCCATGGCAAGAACATCCTTTCTCAGATAACTGCACACAATACTCCAGATGTGGTCTCACCAAGGCCCTGTATACTTGCAGTAAGACATCCCTGCTCCTGTACTCAAATCCTCTTGCAATGAAGGCCAACATGATGAAGGGTCACTGACCTGAAACGTTAACTCTGCTTCTCTCTCCACAGATGCTGCCAGACCTGCTGAGTATTTCCAGTGTTTCTAGTCTGTAGTTCCCTGTCTTTTTTCTCCCTCCTTTTTTAAATAGTGGGGTTACATTTTCCACCCTCCAATCTGTAGGAACTGCTCCAGAGACTATAGATTTTTGGAGGATGACCACCAATGCATCCACTATTTCCAGGGCCACTTCCTTTAGTACTGTGGGATGTAGATTATCAGGCCCTGGGGATTTGTCAGCCTTTAACCCCATTAATTTCCTAGCACTATTTTTTTTTTTACTAATATTGATTTCCTTCAGTTCCTCCCTCTCATTAGACCCTTGGTTCCCTAACATTTCTGGGAGGTTATTTGTGTCCTCCTTTGTGAATTCAGAACCAAAGTGTTTAGTTGTTCTGCCATTTCTTTGTTCCCCATTATAATTTCCCCTGTTTCTGACTGTATGGGACCTACATTTGTCTTCAATAATCTTTTTCTCTTCACATATTTATAGAAGCTTTTACAGTCAGTTTTTACGTTCCCCGCAAGTTTACTCTAATACTCTATTTTCCCCCGCTTAATCAACCTCTCTGTCCTCCTTTGCTGAATTGTAAACTGCTCCCAATCCTCAGACTTGCTGTTTTTTCTGGCAATTTTATATGCCTCCTCTTTGGATCTAATACTATCCCTAATTTCTTTTGTAAGCAACGGTTGAGCCACCTTTCCGGTTTTATTTTTGCACCAGACAGGAATGAATACCATCTTGTCAGGGCAACAAGTGATGGACAATGAATGTGCATGCTGCATTATTCACATCCTACAACAACATATATTTTTACAGCGCCTTTAACATAATAGAATATGCAGGGAGAGATTGTGTCTAACTAACTTGATTGAATTTTTTGAGGTGGTGACAAGATGTGTAAATGAGGGTAAAGCAGTTGATGTAGTCTACATGGACTTCAGTAAGGCTTTTGATAAGGTCCTGCATGGGAGATTGGTTAAGAAGATAAGAGCCCATGGGATTCAGGGCAATGTGGCAAATTGGATCCAAAACTGGCTTAGTGGCAGGAAACAGAGGGTGATGGTTGAAGGTTGTTTTTGCAACTGGAAGCCTGTGACCAGTGGTGTACCACAGGGATTGGTGCTGGGACCCTTGCTGTTTGCAGTGTATATTAATGATTTAGATGTGAATATAGGAGGTATGATAAGTAAGTTCGCAGATGACATGAAAATTGGTGGTGTCGTAAATAGTGAGGAGGAAAGCCTTAGATTACAGGACGATATAGATGGGTTGGTAAGATGGGTGGAGCTGTGGTAAATGGAATTTAATCCTGAAAAGTGTGAGGTGATGCATTTTGGGAGGACTAACAAGGCAAGGGAATATACAATGGATGGTAGGACACTAGGAAGTACAGAGGGTCAGAAGGACCTTGGTGTTCTTGTCCGTAGATCACTGAAGGCAGCAGCACAGGTAGATAAGGTGGTTAGGAAGGCATATGGGATACTTGTCTTTATTAGCTGAGGCATAGAATATAAGAGCAGGGAGGTTATAATGGTGCTGTATAAAACGCTAGTTAGGCCACAGCTGGAGTACTGTGTACAGTTCTGGGCACCACACAATAGGAAGGATGTGATTGCACTGGAGAGAGTGCAGAGGAGATTCACCAGGATGTTTCCTGGGCTGGAGCATTTCAGCTATGAAGAGAGACTGAAAAGGCTAGGGTTGTTTTCCTTAGAGCAGAGAAGGCTGAGGGGTGACCTGATTGAGGTATACAAAATTATGAGGGGCATTGATAGGATAGATAGGAAGAGACTTTTTCCCTTAGCGGAGGGGTCAATAACCAGGGGGCATAGATTTAAGGTAAGGGGCAGAAGGTTTAGAGGGGATTTGAGGAAAAAAATTTTCACCCAGAGGGTGGTTGGAATCTGGAACACACTGCCTGAAGAGGTGGTAGAGGCAGGAACCCTCACAACATTTAAGAAGTATTTAGATGAGCACTTGAAACGCCATAGCATACAAGGCTACGGGCCAAGTGCTGGAAAATGGGACGAGAATAGTTAGGTACTTGATGGTCAGCACAGACACTTGGGCCGAAGGGCCTGTTTCTGTGCTGTATAACTCTATGACTCTATGACAGGAGCATGATAAAACAAAATTTGCCACCAAATCACATAAGGAGATGTTAGGGCAGGTGACCAAAAGGTTGGTCATGGAGGTAGGTTTTAAGGAGCATCTTAAAGGAAGAGAGAAAGGAGGAGAGGTTTCGGGAGGGAATTCCAGAGCTCAGGGCCCAGGCAGCTGAAGGCACGGCCACCAATGGTGGAGCGATTAAAACTGGGGATGCTCAAGAGGCCAGAATTAAAGGAGCGCAGAGATCTCGGAGGGTCGTAGAGCTGGAGGGGATTACACAGATAGGGAGGGTTGAGGCCCTGGAGGGATTTGAAAACAAGGCTGAGAATTTTAAAATGAAGATTTTGCTTGACTGGGAGTCAATGTAGGTCAGTGAGTACAGGGTGAACGGGATTTGGTACGAGTTAAGACACGGCATCAGAGTTTTTTATGACCTCAAGTTTACAGAGGGTAGAATGTGGGAGACCAGTCAGGAGTGCATTGGATTAGTTAAGTCTAGAGGTAATGAGCGTTTCAGCAGCAGCAGTTGACAGGGGTGATGTTAGAAAATGTTACATCCTGAGAACAACGATAAAGTATCCTGTGCAATATTAGTGAGGAACGTGCTGACCAGTTTGCATTAAAATCTTTGTCTGTAATTTTAATGAAAGTGTTATTTGTTTGCTTGTTAACTGATATCACACAGGATCATTTTGACCTCTTTGCAAAACCTATCTTAGAAAGAAAAAAGACTTGTATTTCTATTCTTTTCTTTTGGGCCTCCTTATCTCGAGAGACAATGGATACGCGCCTGGAGGTGGTCAGTGGTTTGTGAAGCAGCGCCTGGAGTGGCTATAAAGGCCAATTCTGGAGTGACAGGCTCTTCCACAGGTGCTGCAGAGAAATTTGTTTGTTGGGGCTGTCGCACAGTTGGCTCTCCCCTTGCGCCTCTGTCTTTTTTCCTGCCAACTACTAAGTCTCTTCGACTCGCCACAATTTAGCCCTGTCTTTATGGCTGCCCGCCAGCTCTGGCGAATGCTGGCAACTGACTCCCACGACTTGTGATCAATGTCACACGATTTCATGTCGCGTTTGCAGACGTCTTTATAACGGAGACATGGACGGCCGGTGGGTCTGATACCAGTGGCGAGCTCGCTGTACAATGTGTCTTTGGGGATCCTGCCATCTTCCATGCGGCTCACATGGCCAAGCCATCTCAAGCGCCGCTGACTCAGTAGTGTGTATAAGCTGGGGATGTTGGCCGCTTCAAGGACTTCTGTGTTGGAGATATAGTCCTGCCACCTGATGCCAAGTATTCTCCGAAGGCAGCGAAGATGGAATGAATTGAGACGTCGCTCTTGGCTGGCATACGTTGTCCAGGCCTCGCTGCCGTAGAGCAAGGTACTGAGGACACAGGCCTGATACACTCGGACTTTTGTGTTCCGTGTCAGTGCGCCATTTTCCCACACTCTCTTGGCCAGTCTGAACATAGCAGTGGAAGCCTTACCCATGCGCTTGTTGATTTCTGCATCTAGAGACAGGTTACTGGTGATAGTTGAGCCTAGGTAGGTGAACTCTTGAACCACTTCCAGAGCGTGGTCGCCAATATTGATGGATGGAGCATTTCTGACATCCTGCCCCATGATGTTCGTTTTCTTGAGGCTGATGGTTAGGCCAAATTCATTGCAGGCAGACGCAAACCTGTCGATGAGACTCTGCAGGCATTCTTCAGTGTGAGATGTTAAAGCAGCATCGTCAGCAAAGAGGAGTTCTCTGATGAGGACTTTCCGTACTTTGGACTTCGCTCTTAGACGGGCAAGGTTGAACAACCTGCCCCCTGATCTTGTGTGGAGGAAAATTCCTTCTTCAGAGGATTTGAACGCATGTGAAAGCAGCAGGGAGAAGAAAATCCCAAAAAGTGTGGGTGCGAGAACACAGCCCTGTTTCACACCACTCAGGATAGGAAAGGGCTCTGATGAGGAGCCACCATGTTGAATTGTGCCTTTCATATTGTCATGGAATGAGGTGATGATACTTAGTAGCTTTGGTGGACATCCGATCTTTTCTAGTAGTCTGAAGAGACCACGTCTGCTGACGAGGTCAAAGGCTTTGGTGAGATCAATGAAAGCAATGTAGAGGGGCATCTGTTGTTCACGGCATTTCTCCTGTATCTGACGAAGGGAGAACAGCATGTCAATAGTCGATCTCTCTGCACGAAAGCCACACTGTGCCTCAGGGTAGACGCGCTCGGCCAGCTTCTGGAGCCTGTTCAGAGCGACTCGAGCAAAGACTTTCCCCACTATGCTGAGCAGGGAGATTCCACGGTAGTTGTTGCAGTCACCGCGGTCACCTTTGTTTTTATAGAGGGTGATGATGTTGGCATCGCGCATGTCCTGGGGTACTGCTCCCTCGTCCCAGCACAGGCATAGCAGTTCATGTAGTGCTGAGAGTATAGCAGGCTTGGCACTCTTGATTATTTCAGGGGTAATGCTGTCCTTCCCAGGGGCTTTTCCGCTGGCTAGGGAATCAATGGCATCACTGAGTTCCGATTTGGTTGGCTGTATGTCCAGCTCATCCATGACTGGTAGAGGCTGGGCTGCATTGAGGGCAGTCTCAGTGACAGCATTCTCCCTGGAGTACAGTTCTAGGTAGTGCTCAACCCAGCGGTCCATCTGTTTGCGTTGGTCAGTGATTATGTCCCCCGATTTAGATTTGAGGGGGGTGATCTTCTTGATGGTTGGCCCAAGAGCTCTCTTCATGCCATCATACATTCCTCTGATGTTTCCGGTGTCTGAGGCCAGCTGAATATGACTGCATAGGTGTTGCCAGTAGTCGTTTGCGCAACGCCTAGCTGTTCTTTGTGCAGTACTTCTGGCTGCTTTAAGTGCTGCGGATGTTAAATCGCTGGGGGCTTTCTTGTAGTTCAAAAGTGCAATGCGCTTAGCGGCTATGACAGGTTCCAGCTCTTCATTATGAGATTGAAACCAGTCTGCATTTCTCTTCGCACTTTTGCCGTAGGTGGTCAAAGCTGACTCATAGATGGCGTCTCTGATGTGGGCCCACTTGGTCTCAGCATCCCCTGTGGGAGTGTTTTGAAGGGCTGTTACAAGTGAATTTAGAAATTTTTGTAACAGCTGTGGGTGAGAAATTCTGCTCGTGTTGATGCGCGGGTGGCCCTTCTGCTTGGAATGATGCAACTTCTTTGGTCTGAGTCTAACCTTGCTGCACACCAGGGAGTGGTCGGTGTCGCAGTCCGCACTGTGGAAGCTGCGTGTGATTTGAACACTGTTTAAGGCGGCTCGCCTTGTGACAATGAGGTCTAGCTGGTGCCAACGACGTGATCTTGGGTGCCTCCATGAAACCTGGTGACAGGGTTTAGTGTGAAAGAACGAGTTGGTGATGCAGAGGTTATGATAGGTACACAACTCAAGCAGTCTCTGCCCGTTCTCATTCATCCTTCCAACGCCATAGCGCCCAAGGCAGGAGGGCCATGAGTCATGGTCGGCCCCAACCCTGGCATTAAAGTCCCCCAGCAGGAATAGGTGTTCGGTGTTGGGGATGCGGCTAATGATGTTATGGAGTTGTTCATAGAACTGGTCTTTAGCTTCAGGTGCGGAACAGAGTGTTGGAGCATAGATGCTGAGTAGGTGTACTGGACCAGAGGTGGTGAGCAGTCGGATGGACAGTATGCATTCCGAGCCATTTGAGGGAGGCTCTATCATGCTGAGCAAGGAGTTTCTGATGGCGAAGCCCACTCCATGCTGTCTTGGTTCTTCAGGATCCCTGCCCTGCCAGAAGAAGGTGTAGTCTTGCTCTGCTAGAGAGCCACTCGCGGGGAGGCGAGTCTCCTGAAGTGCTGCAATGTCCGCATTGAGTCTACTGAGCTCGTTGTTAATGATGGCGGTCTTCCGAGAATCGTTGATTTGTGTAAGGTCTTCCGACAGGCCAGGACACATAGTTCTGACGTTCCAGCTTGCAAAGCGAAGGGCTGGTACCTTCTTTCCTTTTTTCATGTTGTTTGGTGCGGTGTATCAGTCCACCTTTCGGGCAATGACCCTGAGCTCCAAGCACCCATTGAAGCAGGCAGACTGTGGCAGGACAGAACCTTATTGACCGGGGGCTGCCCGGTTTGAGGCGGGCGGTAGCTGTCCAGTGAGGTGCAATGACCTCTCCCACCGACAAAGGCAACCCGTGGCGCCCAGTTTCTACGCCAATTTATCTGGACTTATAACCCGTAACTGCTGCCTTCCGTGTTGTTTCAGTCGCTGTGAGGCAACTATGGAGTGACCTCTCCATGGCGCATGCCTGGGCAAATTTATGGAGGTTGAGAGTTGCCCAGTCGTCAAAACCCCCCTCTCGGCCTTTCTGGTGGGGTCCAAAGGAGTGCAGCACACGACGTTTGGCACCAGTATGGCTGCAGGAACTGCCGGAAACATGCCAAAGGTGACACATGACCGCCTACGGGGTTCCGCTCCGGATTTTCTGTTAGGGTTTACTCCCTTAGCCTTGGTCTCTCCCGAGACGCCCACAAGGCAGTGGGGTTGTTGGGGCCCCTACACAGGTGTAGGATGGTGCCGGTGGGAGGAGGGGATGCAAGGGGGAGGGGTAGAGGGAGGGGGTGGGGGGGGGTGCAGGGGAAGGGGGTGCGGGGTGAAGATGGTGCGAGGGGGGGGCGGGCTGGGACGGGGTTGTGAGGGGGTGAGCTGAGAGGGTGGAGCAGGGAAGGGGACGGGGGTGGGGGGGGGGTGGAAGGGGGGTAAAGGGGGGGGGAGGGGGGGGGTGGAATCTGGTGCAGGTAATAAGCCATTTCCTCAGTGCCCACCATCGACGTCCGGAAAGCTCATCCACGTCCTTCGGGAGGTGAAGCATCATTTGGCAGACTTAGAGGTGATTACATTTGCTAAGGGTTTTTTTTTTGCAGTGGTTTAAATAAAGGCATGCAGCATTGCCGACAGTGCGCTGCAGATGCTCTCCGAGCCATCTCCCGCGGGCGCTTTGAAGTTGCGGCCGGGGGGGCCGTTCGTGGATGTTTTGGGTGTTCGGGGCACCTTTTCACAGGACTTCTCTCGGGTCCCGCAGCTCCTTCTTCACCTCAATGGACTTACCGCATGCCGTGGCTGCAGACACTCTGGACTGTGAAGACAGCAGGATCGGAGATTAAAGTATCGGCAGCTGTTCTCGTCAGTTTCATCCGGATCAATTTCATTGAGAAAACAAAGAGCAGGTGTGGCTGGGGGAGGGCAGTGGGCCCAGGTAACATACACTAAACTAACTGTTAACTTTTAGATAGGGCTAAAATGAACTGATTTAAAGAGCCAGGGGAATTTAAACAGTTTAAGAGGGCAGATTGGGGGAGAAAACGTTAGGGATGGGAGCAGATGGCCATGGATAGAGTTGAACAGCAAGGGAGCTTCCTAGGGAGCTTCCAGCCCAGGAGCCATCTTGTATTTCTATAGCGTCTTTCAAAACATCAGGACGTCCCAATTTGCACACAGCAAGATCCCGCAAACAGCAATGTGCTAATGGTCAGATCATCTGTTCTTGTGATGTAGGTTGGAGCATAAATATTGGTCAAAACTGCAACTGAACAATGGGTTGCCTTTAAAGAGGAGATAGCTCAGGTACAGTCAAGGTACATTCCCACAAGGGACAAAGGTAGGGCAAACAGATCCAAAGCTCCCCGAATGACAAAAGAGATAGAGATAGGGGGTAGGATGAAGCACAAATATACAGATGACAGTTGGATAATACAATTGAGAACCAGGCTGAATATAGAAGGGTCAAAGGAGAAGTGAAAAAACAAATAAGAGAAGTGAAGAGAGAGTATGAGAAGAGACTGGCATCAAACATAAAAGGGAATCTGAAAGTCTTCTATGGGCATATAAATAGTAAAAGGGTGAAAAAAGGAAGAGTGGGGCCGATTAGGACCATAAAGGGGAGTTACATATGGAGGCAGAGGGCATGGTTCAGGTACGAAATAAGTAATAAATAAGGAAGAAGATGCTGCCCAAGTCATAGTGAAAAAGAAGGTGGAAGAGCTAAAAATTGATAAAGAGGAGGTATTAGATAGGCTTACTTGTGTGTAAAGTTGATGAGTTACTAGGACCGGATGAGATGCATCCAAGGATGCTGAGGGAAGTAAGAGTGAAAATTGCAGAGGCACTGGCCATAATCTTCCAATCCCCTTTAGATACAGGTGTGGTGGCAGAGGACTGGAGAATTACAAATGTTACAGCCTTGTTCAAAAAAGGGTGTAAAGATAAGCCCAGCAACTATAGGCCAGTCAGTCTAACCTTGGTAGAACGATAATTTGGGTCAAAATTAATAGTCACTTGGACAAATGCGGTATAATTAAGGAAAGCCAGAATGGATTTGTTAAGGGAAAATCATATTTAACTAACTTGCTTGAGTTTTTTGATGAGGTAACAGAGAGGGTCGAGATGGTCATAGAGAGATACAACAGTGAAACAGGTCCTTTGCCTCACCAAGTCTGTTCTGACCAACAACCATCCATTTGTACTAATCCTATATTCCCTACCACCTACCTACACTAGGGGCAATTTACAATGGCGAATTTACCTATCAACCTGCAAGTCCTTGGCGGTGGGAGGAAACCGGAGCACCCGGCAGAAATCCACGCAGACACAGGGAGAACTTGCAAACTCCACAGAGGCAGTACCCAGAACTGAACCCGGGTCACTGGAGCTGTGAGACTGCGGTGCTAACCACTGCGCTGCCCAAATGGAATGGTTCCAGGGATGAGGAACTTCAGTTACAAGGAGAAACTGGGGCTGTTTTCCTTGGAGAAGAGAAGATTAAGAGGAGATTTGATAGAGGTGTACCTGGATTTCCAAAAGGTATTTGATAACGTGCCACATAGCAGGCTTGTTGGCAAAGTTAGAGCCCATGGAATAAAAGGGACAGTAGCAGCATGGTTACAAAATTGGCTGAGTGACAAGAAACAAAGAGTAGTTGCGAAAGCTATGTTTTTCAAACTTGTGGAAGGTATATAGTCGGGTTCCCCGGGGGTCGGTGCTGGGACCCCTGTTTTTCTTGATATATGTTAATGACCTAGACTTGGGTGTACAGGGTACAATTTCAAAGTTTGCAGATAACACAAAAGTTGGAAGTATTGTGAACTGTGAGGAGGATAGTAAGAGTCTTAAAGACATAGACAGCCTGGTGGAATGGGCAGACACGTGGCAGATGCAATTTAATGCAGGAAAGTATGAAGTGATACATTTTGGTAGGAAGAATGAGGAGAGGCAATATAAATTAAAGGGTTCAATTTGAAAGGGGGTGCAGGGGCAGAGGGACCTGGGGGTATATGAGCACAAATCATTGAAGGTGGCAGGGCAGGTTGAAAAAGTGGTTAATAAAGTAGATGGGATCCTGGGCTTTATAAGAAGGGGCATAGAGTACAAAAGCAAGGAGATTATGATGAATCTTTACAAAACTCAGGTTCGGCTTCAACTGCAGTATTGCGTCTGGTTCTGGGCACCACACTTCAGGAAGGATGTAAAGGCTTTAGAGAGGGTGCAGAAAAGACTTATGGGAATGGTTCCAGGGATGAGGAACTTCAGTTACAAGGATAGATTGGAGAAGCTAGGGCTGTTTTCCTTGAAGAAGAGAAGATTAAGAGGAGATTTGATAGAGGTGTTCAAAATCATGAAGGGTCTGGACAGAGTAGATCGGGAAAAACTGTTTCCATTGGCAGAAGAATCCAGAACTAGAGGACACCAATTTAAGGTGATTGGCAAAAGAAGCAACGGCGACATAAGGAAAAACATTTTTACACAGCGAGTTGTTGTGATCTGGAATGCACTGCCTGAAAGGGTGGTGGAGGCAGATTTAAACGAGGCTTTCAAAAGAAAACTGGATAATTATCTGAAGAGAAAAAATTTGCAGGGCTATGGGGAAAAGGCGGGGGAGTGGGACGATGTAAGTTGCTCTTGCAGAGAGTCGGCACAGACACAACGGGCCGAATGGCCGTCTTCTGTGCTGTAACCATTCTATGATTCTTATGAGGACATTGGGGAGAATTCCCCTGCTCTGCTTCAAAATAGTGGTGTGGGATCTTTTACATCCACTTGAGAGAGCAGACAGAGCCTCAGTTTGACATCTCATCTGAAACATGACCCCCTCTGACAGTGCAGCACTCCCTCTGTACTGACCCTCTGACAGTGCAGCACTCCCTCTGTACTGACACTGTGACAGTGCAGCATTCCCTCAGTACTGACCCTCTGACAGTGCAGCACTCCCTCTGTACTGACCCTCTGACAGTGCAGCACTCCCTCAGTACTGACCCTCCGACAGTGCAGCACTCCCTCTGTACTGACCCTCCCTCTGACAGTGCAGCACTCCCTCTGTACTAACCCTTCCTCCAACGGTGTAGCACTCCCTCAGTGTCAACCTGCGAGCTCAAGTCTCTGGGCAGAACTTTCTGACTCTGAAATGAGAATGCTTCCCTCTGAGCTATGGCTGACATTCTCTGCAGGCATAAGCAGAGTACTTATTAACCCAGCTCTGACACCAGAGGCTACCTCATTGCTGCAGACAAGGTGTAGGAACGCAAGCTTGAAAAATACTGATTAACCACTCAACCCACAAGAACACCTCCAAATCTTTCCAACAGACCACATGTTCCTCAGCTACAAGCCAAGAGCCGCTGCCCAGTTCTAGATATCAGTATTTGTACAATCATGTCACATTTGAGTAATGAAAGTATAAACCTGCAAGAACACAAGGAGAAGGAAGACATTCGCACTCCACAGGGAGGGAGATTATCCAATGGGTTACTCGGGCCAATCTTTCTGGGCAGGGGAGGAGGTTGGGGTGGAGGGGACTGGTCATTCCTCTCACAGCTTGAGGATTTTTTAAATTCTTTCATGCGATGTGGGCGTTGCTGACAAGGCCAGCATTTGTTGCCCATCTCTAATTGCCCTTGAGAAGGTAATTAGCCCATGGAGAGGTGCTGGTATCAAAGGGTCAGGAACAGAGTCGGCAGCTGCTCTTGTTTGCTCAGTTGGACTCAGGCCATTTGGAGAGGAGTGAGTGTGAAAAGGGAGGAGGAAGAGTTTGACAGGGTTTTGCATTTAAGATGTTCCACTGCAAAGGAAAATCTGAGTAAGGATTAAGGAACCAGGCCCTTCTTAAAGATAAAGGGTCTATTTTATATAAAAGAAAGTTTGTTTATTCAAATATCACATATCTTGCAGATGTGCTGCACAATTTTTTGAATTTTCTTTTTGGTATTTTCTCCCTTTCCCTCCTCCCCTGATCTCCCGCCTCTGGCATATCCCTGATTTTAATCGCTCCACCATTTGCGGCTGTACCTTCATCAGCCGAAGCCCTGAGCTCTGGAATTCCCTCTCTAAACCTCTCTCTCCTCCTTTAAGCTGCTCCTTAAACCCAACCTCTTTGACCAAGCTGAATATCTCCTATCTTGTTCGGTGGCACATTTTGCTCCGTAACATCCCTGCAAAGAGCCTTGGGACATTAAAACCATGTTAAAGGTACTGTATAGACACAGGTTGTTGTTGAAATTATGAAAATCGTGTATTGAATACTGCCTGAGAGGAAACATTCTGAGTGAAGATTTCTTTGCATTCAACAATCAAAAAACTATAGTTTTAAAATGCAGCACAGTGACGCAGTGGCTAGCCTCACAGCTCCAGCGACCTGGGTTCAGTTCTGGGTACTGCCTGTGCGGAGTTTGCAAGTTCTCCCTGTGATCGCGTGGGTTTCCTCCGGGTGCTCCGGTTTCCTCCCACATGCCAAAGACTTGCAGGTTGATAGGTAAATTAGCCATTGTAAAAAAAATTGCCCCTAGTTTAGGTAAGTGGTAGGAGAACTGAGGGAAGGTGGGGATATGAGAGAGAAAATGGGATTAATCTAGGATTAGTATAAATGGGTGGTTGATAGTCAGCACAGACTCGGTGGGCCGAAGGGCCTGTTTCAGTGCTGTATCTCTCTATGACTCTATAAAGAAATCAGGCAATTACAGCTGGCAGATCCCAACTTAAAAAAAATCTCCAGGCAGAATTGACTGGGATTACAAGAAATCAAAGGCATCTGGATTCTCAGCAGGCCAGGCAGCATCTGGGGAGGGAGAAATAGAGTTAAAAGTCGGATGTTTGCTGACACAATAGGAGGTCCCGGGGCTGGGATCTGGAGTGACATTTTGCTGGCAACAGCCAATTAAGTGGCTGCCATCAGGGCTGCCGTCCTAATACGGACAGTGGCGCGCCCTCAAGAGCTGCTGGCCCAATCAGAGTGGCTGCAGCTCAGCAGCGTCATCGGGAGAGATGGTTGCTGCTGAGGCAGGCAAGTGAGATGGGGCCTACAGCAGGGAGGTGAAGAAATTTTTTTAAATAATCAAAAGGCCGAGTGCTAGAGGGGAAACCCCTCCAGGAAAATCGTTGGTGCTGCGGGACCTGCCTTCCCTTCCCGTGGGATTTGCCTTGCCTTCCCGCAGGGCTGCCTTCCCTTCCCGAGGGATCTGCCTTCCTGTCCACGGCCCCCTTTTTGTTGCTGCCAGTGGGAGGTCACATCCATTTAGCTGGCAGTGTCCTCACGCGGCGGGGGTTCAATCGGCCATTGGCAGGATGCCAATGGTGTATGATCGCTTTAAGAGTGATGTCCCTTTAAGAACTCAGTATGCTAATGAACTAAGTACCAGATCTAGTCATGTGACTAGAAGGCATAATTACTCTGCACAGCAACACCCTGGATAAAGGTTTTGTATATAGTTTGCTGTGTATTGTATATACTAATTTAGCTGTTAATAAACCTTCTAGAGATCTTCAAGGAACTGGAATCCACGTACCTTACTGTGTTGCTTAAGATAACACAAAGAAAATCATGATATGGTGACAGCGGTGGTGAAAAGACAAGATAGAAGCTTGAAGACCACGGGTAAAACTGCAAACAAGTGAAGAAACTTTAAAACAAGTACCTGAAAAGAGTGAAAGAAAGCTACATACCTTAGAAGGTTGAGAAAAGCTCCATAGAACAGAAGCATGGTAAAGCAAGCGATTGAGTGAGTCATTATGCTGACGATCGAGAAGTCCCGGTAAAAAAATAAAGCCTTTGAAGAATTTTAAAAAATTCATTTTCTAAAGGTTCAGTGTGAGCGAGAGAGAAAAAGGGGAAAACTCTGAAAAGCATGCGAACTGAAAAAAAACGAAGTCCAATAGTGAAAAAAAGCGCAATAAACCTTCAAACACAACAGAGTCTCCATTAAAGCAGTCAAGCTGAAAAAAATCATTAAACCAGTCAAGCATGAAGAAGATAAATAAACTCTAGCAAATAAAAGCAAGGGGAAAAGCCCTGGAACTGCCTATCGAACAGCTGTGTACACATACAAGCAAAGCGCTGAAACAGAAAAATCAGAGAACACTGTTAAACACCTGTCACACTCTGTCAAATCAGCTAGCCTGAAGAAAAGTATTTCTTAAAGGGGAAACAGCGCACAGAGTTCATAAAACAAGTATTAAGCCACAAATAGAAGTCTTAATAAGTGCAGTGCTGAAGGCACACACAGCGCTTAACAAAGTTAAATACAGAGCAGAAAGCAAAAGAACAGCAGAAGGATGGATATCAAATTTCCCAGCATGAACTGGAAGGCCATTGATATCCTATCCAATTTTAACATTTTAAACAAAGAATGCAGTTATGCTTCATGGACCAAGCAGTTGCAGAACCAGAGAAGCAGGCTGTGAAAGTACTGATAGCAGTTGGAAATGAGGGGCTATATCGAATCAATACCTCTGGCTTATCTGAAGAGGATCAGAAAGATCCTTCAAAGATATGGAAAGTGCTAGAAGATCAGCTTCAGGTAAGAGGGAATTTAGAATTCATCGCCTGGAATTGATGTCCTACAGGCAACATCCACAGGTATTAATAGATCAATTCGTCAGTAGATGCCGTACGAAGGGCAACAAATGTAATTTTTCAGAAACTGAGCTGTTGGAGTGAACAATGGAGCTGGTTGTCTCAACACCTATTGAAGCATTTCAAAAAGACTTCTTGGGAAAAAGAAAGGTCACAGCATTGATGCATTACTAGAAAATGGCAGGAATTACGAAACCATTGTAGCTGGACAACAGCATTTGCAAGCATGAGGTACAGTCGACAATAACGGCAAGGTAACCAGATCACAAAAAGCAAGCAAGCTGTGTGGTAAGTGTGGTTTGTCCCACTCACTGCAAAGTTGTCCTGCATTTCAAGATCGTAGCAAAAGGACACTGGGCCTGCCTAAGCAATAAATCTGGCTCCAAAGAAGCAGCCAGGAGTCACAATAGGACAACAAGCAACAGATCAGCCAAGGGTGAAATCCACATCCCCAGAAGGTTAAACCGTAACAAATTCGGGAAGAGTTGTCAAACCACTGAAACGATACATGGATTCTTAAGCTTCTGCACGCGTAAATTTCACAATCCTTACCTTTATACTTGTAAATTTTATCATCTCTATCCCTGTTTAGCTAATTTTGATATCTAATTGGGAATCTATTTACTTGTAGAGTATGAGACTTATCTTTGGAAAGAAAGGGGATGTTGCATGATCGTTTTTAGAGTGATGTTCCTTTAAGAACTCAGTATTCTAATGAGTTAAGTACCAGGATCTGGTCATGTGACTAGAAACCATAGTCACTCTGCACAGCAACACCTTGGATAAAGGTTCTGTATATAGTTTGCTCTGTATAGTATGTACTAGTTTACCTGTTAATAAACCTTCTAAGATCCTCAAGGAACTGGAATCCACGTATCTCATTGTGTTGCTTAAGATAACACAAAGAAACTCATGACAGCCAACATCACCATAACCTGGCCCCGAACTGCGACTTTAAGTATGGAAATTGGCTGTTTACCTCCTTGGAATGGGCAGCCTGTCCATTTCCGAAACCACTGTCAGTTAAAATGCCCCAACAGCGGGACCATATAAGGTAGCTCATCCGGCGTGCCTCTCCGCGATTTTAATGCACCGCCCCCCACTACCCAGCCCACCTGCCGGGGGCCAGTAAAATTCATCCCAACATTTCAGGTTGATGACCTTTCATCAATGACCTGAAACGTTAACTCTGTTTCTCTCTCCACAGACACTGCCAAACCTGCTGAGTATTTCCAGGCTTTTATGTTTCTATTTCAGATTTCCAGCATCTTTTTTTTAATTCATTCATGGGATGTGGGCGTCGCTGGTTAGGCCAGCATTTATTGCCCATCCCTAATTGCCCTTGAGAAGGTGGTGGTGAGCTGCCTTCTTGAACCGTTGCAGTCCATGTGGGGTAGGTACACCCACAGTGCTGTTAGGAAGGGAGTTCCAGGATTTTGACCCAGCGACAGTGAAGGAACGGTGATATAGTTCCAAGTCAAGCTGGTGTGTGACTTGGAGGGGAACTTGCAGGTGATGGTGTTCCCATGCATCTGCTGCCCTTGTCCTTCCAGAAGGTAGAGGTCGTGGGTTTGGAAGGTGCTGTCTAAGGAGCCTTGGTGCGTTGCTGCAGTGCATCTTGTAGATGGTACACACTGCTGCCACTGTGTGTCAGTGGTGGAGGGAGTGAATATTGAGGGTGGTGGATGGGGTGCCAGTCAAGTGGGCTGCTTTGTCCTGGATGGCATCGAGCTAATTCAGTGTTGTTGCAGCTTCACCCATCCAGGCAAGTGGAAAGTATTCCATCACATTTCTGCCTTGTGCCTTGTAGATGGTGGACAGGCTTTGGGGAGTCAGGAGGTCAGTTATTCATTGCAGAATTCCCAACCTCTGACCTGCTCTTGAGGCCACAGCATTTATGTGGCTGGTCCAGTTCAGTCTCTGGTCAATGGTGTGCCCCAGGATTTTGATAGTGGGGAATTCAGCAATGGTAATGTCATTGAATGGCAAGGGGAGATGGTTAGATTCTCCCTTGTTGAAGATGGTAATTGCCTGGCACTTGTGTGGCACGAATGTCACTTGGCACTTATCAGTCCAAGTCTGGATGTTGTCCAAGTCTTTCTGCATTTCTACACGGACTGCTTCAGTATCTGAGGAGTTACCAATGGTGCTGAACATTATACAATCATCAGTGAACATCCCCACTTCTGACCTTATGATGGAGGGAAGGTCATTGATGAAGCAGCTGAAAGATGGTTGGACCTAGGAAACTACTGTGAGGAACTCCTGCAGTGATGTCCTGGGACTGAGATGATTGGCCTCCAGCAACCACAGCCATCTTCCTTTGTGCTAGGTATGACTCCAACCAGCGTAGAGTTTTCCACCTGATTCCCATTGACTCCAGTTTTGCTAAGGCTCTTTGATGCTATACTTGGTCAAATGCTGCCTTGATGTCAAGGGCAGTCACTTTCACCTCACCTCTGGAATTTAGTTCTTTTGTCCATGTTTGGACCAAGGCTGTGGTGAGGTCAGGAGTTGACTGGCCCTGTCAGAAGTGAAACTGAGCATCAGTGAGCAGGTTTTTGATGAGTAAGTGCCGCTTGAATAACACTGTTGATGACACCGTCCATCACTTTGCTGATGACCAAGAGTAGACTGATGGGGCAGTAATTGGCTGGGTTGGATTGTCCCAGGACATACCTGGGCAATTTTCCACATTGCCGGGTAGATGCCAGTGTTGTAGCTGTACTGGAACAGCTTGGTGAAGGGCACGTCAAGTTCTGGAGCAAAGGTCTTCAGTACTATTGCCGGAATGTTGTCAGGGCCCATAGCCTTTGCAGTATCCAGTGCCTTCAGTCGTTTCTTGATATCACGCGGAGTGAATCTAATTGGCTGAAGTCTGGCATCTGTGAAGCTGGGGAAACTCAGGAGTGGGCCAAGATGGATCATCAACTCGGCACTTCTGGCTGAAGATAGATGCAAATGCTTCAGCCTTGTCTTTTGCACTGATGTGCTGTGTTCCACCATTGTTGATTTATTTTAGGCTTCGCATGCAGTCTGCAACAGGAGGATGCCCGTGTGCTGAGGAATGTTATATTTTTACCTTATCCAGTTGTGATCTGAGCTGATCAAAGAGACTGTGTTTGTTGTGAAGCCAGGTCACGAGGAAAACTCTAACAGCAAAAGGATTTGGTGAAGATAAATCACAAGTTATACATTTCCCACAACTTGTGGAATACTGTGTGGGAGTTTATTCACCTTGAACAAAGCATCACTCCACAAACTGCCATTTCATAAAACAAAATGAGCATTGCTGCCTACATCCAGGTGACTTACACAGTAGGGGTAAATATCCGGAGACTCCATGGCAGCATTACAGTTAATGACCAGAGAATCGAGAGTACTGCAGGTTGGGACTATTTACAGCCACACACAATTCTTCCAACAGTGTTCCTGTCATTGAGGAACATTCGTTTCTATGTCCATGTGTAAAAGAGATACTTTGCCACAAATAGTGAACTGAGGCAAACTTTGCCCAAGTACACACTGAGCATCAGCTGTGGCGTCAGCTATGGTTCAATGGGCAGCACACTCGCCTCCAAGTCAGAGGTGTGGGTTCAATTCCCACTCCAGAGACCTGAGCATAAAATCCAGGCAGGCAGAGGGTCAGTACTGCAGGAGCGCTGGATTGTCGGAGGGTCAGTACTGCAGGAGCGCTGCACTGTGGGAGGGTCAGTACTGAGGGAGTGCTGCACTGTGGGAGGGTCAGTACTGAGGGAGTGCTGCACTGTCGGAGGGTCAGTACTGAGGGAGCGCTAGATTGTCGGAGGGTCAGTACTGCAGGAGCGCTGGACTGTCGGAGGGTCAGTACTGCAGGAGCGCTGGACTGTCGGAGGGTCAGTACTGAGGGAGTGCTGCACTGTGGGAGGGTCAGTCCTGAGGGAGTGCTGCACTGTGGGAGGGTCAGTCCTGAGGGAGTGCTGCACTGTCGGAGGGTCAGTACTGAGGGAGCGCTGCACTGTCAGAGCGTCAGTACTGAGGGAGTGCTGCACTGTCGGACGGTCAGTACTGAGGGAGCGCTGCACTGTCGGAGGGTCAGTACTGAGGGAGCGCTGCACTGTCGGAGGGTCAGTACTGAGGGAGCGCTACACTGTCAGAGGGTCAGTACTGAGGGAGTGCTGCACTGTCGGACGGTCAGTACTGAGGGAGCGCTGCACTGTCGGACGGTCAGTACTGAGGGAGTGCTGCACTGTCGGAGGGTCAGTACTGAGGGAGCGCTGCACTGTCGGAGGGTCAGTACTGAGGGAGCGCTACACTGTCAGAGGGTCAGTACTGAGGGAGTGCTGCACTGTCGGACGGTCAGTACTGAGGGAGCGCTGCACTGTCGGACGGTCAGTACTGAGGGAGTGCTGCACTGTCGGACGGTCAGTACTGAGGGAGCGCTGCACTGTCGGAGGGTCAGTAATGAGGGAGCGCTGCACTTTTGGAGAGTCAGTGCTGAGGGAGCCGTGCACTGTTGGAGGGTCAATACTGAGGGAGTGCTGCACTGTCAGAGGTGCCATCTTTCAGATGAGAAGTTAAACTGAGGCCCTGTATGCGCTCTCAGGTGGGTGTAAAGGATCCTGCGGTCACTATTTTGAAGAAGAGCAGGGGAGTTCTCTCTAGCCTCCTGGAGTCAATATTTATCCCTCAATCAACATCACTGAAACAGGTTATCTGGTCATTATATTGCTGTTTGTGGGATCTTGCTGTGTGAATTTTGATTGCCACGTTTCTTCCATTACAACAGTGACTACATTTCAGAAGTATTTCATTGGTCGTAAAGCACTTTGGGACGTTCTGTGGTGGTGAAAATGCGATGTAAATGCAGGTCTTACTTTTTCTAAAAGGTGAGAGCACACCAGTGCTAAAAATGTGCAGTACAACATTGCAGGCTCTAACTGGTGCCTAAGGACACAGGAATGCCAGGGCTGATGAGAACAATGTATCTGGCTGGCTGCATGTGTAAAATGAGGTCCAGTTGCACCCCATTGCTCTGAGATGGTAGCAGGGTACGTACAGTCTGCCAGCTCTACACGGCATGTACTGCAATGTTCGAATATTAGACTCAGCAACTGTCTCACTGCTGAAATATTTCCTTAGTTGTTACACAGCTCTGTGGGAACTTGCCAAACCAGACTTCAGACCTAAATCATACTTTGTGTTTGAGCCTTTACCAGTTTTTGAGTCACAGCGTGCTGCGCTAACCATTATTCACCTGTCTTGTTCCATGTTATTGCTAGTAGTTACATTTGTGATCTGTTTGCCCAGCCATTTATGGAAGTTGTGAATTACTGTTTGCAGCTATGTGAAGGATATCTTTAAAAAGGCTTAACAAGCGTGGAATTATTTTCCACCGTTTGCTGCCAGAGTTGAGAATTTCCCAGGTCATGGTAAACGTAATATTCTTACTGCGATTCAGTGTGGAGTTTTAGTTGTCTTATATCCTTGCACTAACTAGCTGCAGGCTGAAGTCTCCAAGATCTCCTGCTGTAATTGCAATTTTGGAAGTTACAGGAAGCATGTTACAAAGCGACAGCTGAACCCAGCCTTCTTCAATAAGTAGTGGGAAACACAGCTCAAATTATGGGACCACCAGCCATACAATGGCCTGTAATTCACTGTCACACATGGCACACAAACATAATCACCTCTCAAAGGAACAGGAGGAGTCCATTCAGCCCTTCGAGCCTGTTCTGCCATTCTGCCATTATGGTTGATCTGTATTTCAACTAAGGAGTCTGTAAACTTTAATACATTTACCTAACAAAAATCTACGAAACGCAGTTTTGATATTTTCAATTGACCCCGGGACTCAACAGCTTTTTGGGGGAGAGAGTTCCAGATTTCCACTCCCCTTTGTGTGAAGAAGTGCTTCCTGACATCACCCCTGAACGGCCTGGCTCTAATTTTAAGATTAGGCCCTCTTGTGCTGGACTCCCCCCACTGGACAAAAATAGTTCCTATTTACTCCAGTCAATTCAAGGCTGACTTCAGAAATCCGAATACAAAATCCAGGCTGACACTCCAACACTAATGAAATGCTGCACTGTCGGAGGGTCAGTACTGAGGGAGTGCTGCACTGTCGGAGGGTCAGTACTGAGGGAGTGCTGTACTGTCGGAGGGTCAGTACTGATGGAGTGCTGCACTGTCGGAGGGACAGTACTGAGGGAGTGCTGCACTGGCAGAGGGTCAGTGCTGAGGGCAAGCTGCACTGTCGGAGGGTCAGTACTGAGGGAGTGCTGCACTGTCGGAGAGTCAGTACTGAGGGAGTGCTGCACTGGCAGAGTGTCAGTACTGAGGGAGTGCTGCACTATCGGAGGGTCAGTACTGAGGGAGTGCTGCACTGGCAGGGGGTCAGTACTGAGGGAGTGCTGCACTGGCAGAGGGTCAGTACTGAGGGAGTGCTGCACTGTCGGAGGGTCAGTACTGAAGGAGCGCTGCACTGTCAGAGGGTCAGTACTGAGGGAGTGCTGCACTGTCGGAGGGTCAGTACTGAGGGAGTACTGCACTGTCGGAGGGTCAGTACTGAGGGAGTGCTGCGCTGTCGGAGGGTCAGTATTGAGGGACTGCTGTGCTGTCAGAGGGTCAGTACTGAAGGAGCGCTGCACTGTTGGAGGGTCAGTACTGAGGGAGTGCTGAACTGTTGGAGGGTCAGTACTGAGGGAGTGCTGCACTGTCACAGGGTCAATACTGACAGAGCACTGCACTGTCACAGGGTCAGTACTGAGGGAGCCCTGCACTGTCACAGGGTCAGTACTGAGAGAGTTCTGCACTGTTGGAGGTGCAGTGCTGAGGGAGTGCTGCACTGTTGGTGGGTCAGTACTGAGGGAGTGCTACACTATTGGTGGGTCAGTACTGAGGGTGTGCTGTACTGTCGGAGGGTCAGTACTGAGGGAGTGCTGCACTGTCGGAGGGTCAGTACTGAGGGAGTGCTGCGCTGTTGGAGGGTCAGTACTGAGGGAGTGCTGCACTGTCGGAGGGTCAGTACTGAGCGAGTGCTGCGCTGTTGGAGGGTCAGTATTGAGGGACTGCTGTGCTGTCGGAGGGTCAGTACTGAGGGAGCGCTGCACTGTTGGAGGTTCAGTACTGAGGGAGTGCTGAACTGTCACAGGGTCAATACTGACGGAGCACTGCACTGTCACAGGGTCAGTACTGAGAGAGTTCTGCACGGTTGGAGGTGCAGTGCTGAGGGAGTGCTGCACTGTTGGTGGATCAGTACAGAGGGAGTGCTGCACTGTTGGTGGGTCAGTACTGAGGGAGTGCTTCACTGTTGGTGGGTCAGTACTGAGGGAGTGCTACACTGTCAGAGGTGCGGTTCTGAGGGATTGCTGCACTGTCGGAGGGTCAGTACTGAGGGAGTGCTGCACTGGCAGGGGGTCAGTACTGAGGGAGTGCTGCACTGGCAGAGGGTCAGTACTGAGGGAGTGCTGCACTGTCGGAGGGTCAGTACTGAAGGAGCGCTGCACTGTCGGAGGGTCAGTACTGAGGGAGTGCTGCACTGTCGGAGGGTCAGTACTGAGGGAGTGCTGCACTGTTGGAGGGTCAGTACTGAGGGAGTGCTGCACTGTCGGAGGGTCAGTACTGAGGGAGTGCTGCGCTGTTGGAGGGTCAGTATTGAGGGACTGCTGTGCTGTCAGAGGGTCAGTACTGAAGGAGCGCTGCACTGTTGGAGGGTCAGTACTGAGGGAGTGCTGAACTGTTGGATGGTCAGTACTGAGGGAGTGCTGCACTGTCACAGGGTCAATACTGACGGAGCACTGCACTGTCACAGAGTCAGTACTGAGGGAGCCCTGCACTGTCACAGGGTCAGTACTGAGAGAGTTCTGCACTGTTGGAGGTGCAGTGCTGAGGGAGTGCTGCACTGTTGGTGGGTCAGTACTGAGGGAGTGCTACACTATTGGTGGGTCAGTACTGAGGGTGTGCTGTACTGTCGGAGGGTCAGTACTGAGGGAGGGCTGTGCTGTCGGAGGGTCAGTACTGAGGGAGTGCTGCACTGTCGGAGGGTCAGTACTGAGGGAGTGCTGCACTGTTGGAGGGTCAGTACTGAGGGAGTGCTGCACTGTCGGAGGGTCAGTACTGAGGGAGTGCTGCACTGTTGGAGGGTCAGTACTGAGGGAGTGCTGCACTGTCGGAGGGTCAGTACTGAGGTAGTGCTGCGCTGTTGGAGGGTCAGTATTGAGGGACTGCTGTGCTGTCGGAGGGTCAGTACTGAGGGAGCGCTGCACTGTTGGAGGTTCAGTACTGAGGGAGTGCTGAACTGTCACAGGGTCAATACTGACGGAGCACTGCACTGTCACAGGGTCAGTACTGAGAGAGTTCTGCACGGTTGGAGGTGCAGTGCTGAGGGAGTGCTGCACTGTTGGTGGATCAGTACAGAGGGAGTGCTACACTGTTGGTGGGTCAGTACTGAGGGAGTGCTACACTGTTGGTGGGTCAGTACTGAGGGAGTGCTACACTGTCAGAGGTGCGGTTCTGAGGGATTGCTGCACTGTCGGAGGTGTTGCATGAGAATGAAACTGAGGTCTCTTCTGTCTTCACAGATGGATGTAGAAGATCCCCTCACTCTGCCATTGGAACAGAATTATTTAAAATAAGCAGACTAACACTACAATTTATTTTTTGTGTTAATAGGATGTGGGCGTCGCTGGCAAGCCCAACATTTATTGCCCATCCCTAATTGCCCTTGAACTGAGTGTCTTGCTCGGCCATTTCAGAGTCAACCACATTGCTGTGGGTCTGGAATCACATGTAGGCCAGACCTGGTAAGAACGGCAGATTTATTTCCCTAAAGGGCATTAGTGAACCAGATGGGTTTTTACAACAATCGACTGTGGTTTCATGGTTGCCATTAGACTAGATTTTAATTCCAGATTTATTAATTGAATTCAAACTTTACTATTTGTCGCAGTGGGATTCGAACCCATGCCCCCAGAGCATTAGCCTGGGCTCTGGATTTCTAATCCAGTGACATTACCAGTATGCCACCTCCTCCCAAAATAGCGATGGAGTTGTCGTTACTCGACGGTTAAAAGACGGGAAAAGAAGAAATAAATAGGAAAATGCTATGTCCCCATGACAAAGCCGGCCTTATTTTATATCCTCACAAGATGTGGGTGTCGCTGGCAAGGCTGCCGTTTATTCCTCACCCCTACTTGCCTTTGAGAAGGTGGTTGTAAGCTGCCTTTTTGAACCATCCCCCACACAGCTTGTGGTTTAGGGTTTCTTGGAGCAGGTTTAATACAACTGAATGGCTTGCTCGACCATTTCAGAGGGCAGTTAAGAGTCAACCACATTGCTGTGGGTCTGGAGGCCAGACCAGATAAGGACTGCGGATTTCCTTCCCTAAAGGGCATTAGTAAACCAGATGTGTTTTTATGACAATCCGGTGGTTTCATGGTCACCATTACTGAGACTAGCTTTTTATTCCACATTTATTTAATTAAATTCCCCAGCTGCTGTGGTGGGATTTGTACTCATGTTTCTGGATGTTTCATCCAGGCCTCTAGGTTACTCGTCTTGTAACATAACCAGTATATTTTGTTTCCATAACTCCTCTCTAATTCAGGAGAGATTGTCAGTCTCACTCTCAGAGACGAGGGTTAAGCTCCGTTTTTGAGGCAGAGTAAGGGGTGATTTATTCATCAATCTAATTTTCACCATCTCAGGTAAATTGGCCATTATAAATTGCCCCTAGTATAGGTAGGTGGTAGGGAAATATAGGGACAGGTGGGGATGTGGTAGGAATATGTAATTAGTGTAGGATTAGTATAAATGGGTGGTTGATGGTCGGCACAGACTTGGTGGGCCGAAGGGCCTGTTTCAGTGCTGTATCTCTAAACTGAACTAAACTAAACCATTTGTCACCCACCAGGGTTGATTCCAAACTGCAGAGCTGTCCATGTAGACACTCACTTGGAAAATTGCAAGGAAAATCCCAGCAATGGGGAGTGGGATGAATGGGATAGCTCTTTCAAAGAGCCAGCACAGGCACGATGACCTCCTTCTTTTCTGTATCATTGTATGATTCTGTATGATGTGAATACTGTTTCATTATCTGTGGAGATTTTCCCAGCATCTGTCTTACCCACTCCTAGCCTGGATATAGAAAAACATTTCTCTCCATCTACTGACCAGAGAACTGTGCTCCCTCCAAGGAGCGCTCCCCATTGGGAGCACCAGAGTGTAAAATCCCCCTGACCTTTTACTCAGCACTCTATTCACCCACGTTACTATGCACACACAGCCCTTCACCTGAACATAAGAACATAAGAAATAAGAGCAGGAGTAGGCCATTCGACCCCTCGAGCCTGCTCAGCCATTCAATAAGATCATGGCTGATCTGATTGTGGCCTTAACTCCACTTTCCTGCCTGACCCCCATAACCCTTGACTCCCTTGTAGGTCACATTCTGTCTAACTCAGCCTTGAATATATTCAATGACCCAGCCTCCACTGCTCTCTGGGAAACAGAATTCCAAAGATTAATGACCTTCTGAGAGAAGAAATTCCTCCTCATCTCTGTCTTAAATGGGAGACTGCTTATTTTGAAAGTGTGCCCCCTAGTTCTAGATTCCCCCACAAAGGGAAACTTCTCTCAGCATCTACTCTGTCAAGCCCCCTCAGAATCTTATATGTTTCAATGAGATCATCTCTCGTTTTTCTAAACTTCAATGAGTATAGGCCCAACCTGCTCAACCTTTCCTCATAAAACAACCCCTTCATCTCAGGAATCAGCCTAGTGAACCTTACCTGAACTGCTTCCAATGCAAGTATATCCCTTCTTAAGTAAGGAGACCAAAACTGTACACAGTACTCTCCAGGTGTGATCTGACCAACACCCTGTACAGCTGGAGCAAGACTTCCCTATACTTCATCCTCCTTGCAATAAAGACCAACTTTCCATTTGCCTTCCTAAGTACTTGCTGTATCTGCCAGCTATCTTTTTGTGATTCATGTATGAGGACACCCAGATCCGTCTGTACCACAGCATTCTGCTGTCTCTCTCCATTTAAATAATAATCTGCTTTTCTATTCTTCCCACCAAAGTGCATAACCTCACATTTTCTCACATTATACTCCATCTGCCTGACTCCTCTTATTCTCAAAGTAACGTTTTGTGGAAATCTTTGTATGGTATTCACTGGTGAACCTATTAACCTGATGGTCATTCACTTATGCGAGATCCATGGTCTGATTGGAGGTTTTTTGGCATTTTTACCCAATGCCACTCCCTCCACAATTACCAAAGTTCAGACAAACAGCAATAAACTGGGGAAGACATTACTCTGTGTACCTTTCAGGTTTAGAGTTCACAGAATGAAGGGGAAATTGTGTGGGTCGTCAGGCACATGTCAATTTACTGACCTTAGCTCCTTGCACAGCTGACTCTGCACTGGGAGCATTTTCCATGTAAACTTACACCCACTGGAAATGCTAATGATGAACTTAAGTGACAGAGAAACAATAGAGAATTATCCTATAGTCTGTATTCTCCTTTGAGCATCAGACTGAAAGTGGGGCTCGTGAAGATGGAACACAGATGGGTAGATTCTCCACTTTGGGTGTAATCAGAAATTGCGCCCAAAATGTGGTTGAAATTGTGCTGGCTAGGCTAGGCTTCAAGTTTCTGCTAAAAACCATTTGCATAAAAACAAACGTAAAATTTCCCATCCATCAGTGCAATGAGACAACAGAATTGAATAAAATCATACTGTTTTTCTCCATTAAACAATATTCCATGATATATTTAAGAACTGTAACCTGGCTCAACTTTATTAAAACATTATGAAACAGCTCCAAGCTGACATTCCAGAAATGCAAAAGAAATCAGTTTGTGAGTTGCCTCACAATCCTTCCATTCCATTTTACCTGCAACGTATTACACATCAAAACCATATTTTGGTGTATACAGCCCGAGGGGTTTTACACAGGTTCCAGCCCCTCGGTTCACTACGGCGGGAGGACCTTACACAGTGGTCTTTCCCCATTGAGCCTTTGCCGCAGCTGCCCCAAGCTTTAGTGTGTCCCTCAGCACATAGTCCTGGACCTTGGAATGTGCCAGTCTGCAATACTCGGTCGTGGACAACTCTTTGCACTGGAAGACCAGCAAGTTTCAGGCAGACGAAAGAGCGTCTTTCACCGAATTGATGATCCTCCAGCGTTGATGTTTGTCTCGGTGTGCGTCCCTGGGAACAGAGCACAGACTCCTGTGTTACAGAGCTGCTTGGGATGAACCTCGACAAAAACCACTGCATCTCTTTCCACACCTGCTTTGCAAAGACACATTCCGGAAGGAGGTGGGTAACAGTCTCTTCCTCACCACAGCCACCTCGAGGGCATTGTGCGGGGGGGTGAGACTCCGGGCATGCAGGAAGGATCTGACGGGGAGGGCCCTTCTCACTACCAGCCAAGCTACATCTTGGTGCTTGTTTGAAAGTTCTGGTGATGAGGCACTCTGCCAAATGACTTTGGCAGTCTGCTCGGGGAACCATCCGACAGGATCCACCATCTCCTTTTCCCATAGGGCCTTGAGGACATTCCGTGCAGACCACTGCCTGATGCATTGGTGGTCAAAGATGTTTTTCTGCACAAACTTTTCCACAAAGGATAGGTGGTACAGCACAGTCCAACTGGATGGAGCCTTCCGCGGCAATGTGACCAGGCCCATCCTTCGCAACACCAGGGACAGATAGAACCTCAGCACGTAGTGACACTTGGTGTTTGAATACTGGTGATCTACGCACAGCTTGATGCAGCCGCACACAAAGGTGGTCATGAGGATGAGGGTGACATTGGGTACTTTCTCCCCCCCCTTTATCCAGAGGTTTGAACATTGTGTCCCTCCGGACCCGGTCCATAATGAATCTCCAGATAAAACGGAAAATGGTTCGGGCAACCGCCACAGGAGTGAGGTATGGGCCAGACCTGCGCCATGTACAGCAACAATGTGAGCACCTCGCACCTGATGACCAGGTTCTTACCCACAATGGAGAGAGAACACTGCTCCCACACGCTCAGCTGGTGTTGTACCTTGGCTACTCACTCCTCCCAGGTTTTGGTGCATGCCCTGACGGTGAAGGGGACAAAGGATCAGTCAGCCCAGTTCCCAAAGAACATGGCCTCGCTCTTGCTGTGGTTAACTTTGGCTCCCGAGGCCAGGTCGAGCTGGTCGCAGATGCTCATCAGTCTGCGAACGGACAGCGGATCCGAGCAGAAGACGGAGACGTCATCCATGTACAGGGCGGTTTTAACCTGAGTGCCTCTGCTGCCTGGGATTGTCACCGCTCCTCTGCCCACATCCTTCCTAATAGACTGAGCAAAAGGATCGATACAGCAAACAAACCAGACCGGAGAGAGAGGACAGCCCTGTCTGACTCCAGATTTGATCGGGAAACTTTCTGATTCCCACCCATTGATTGAGACTGCGCTACTGATGTTTGTGTAGAGCAGTTTGATCCAATTGCAGATTCCCTCCCCAAACCCCATTTTGGAGAGCATGTCCATCATGTATGTGTACGATATCCTGTCAAAAGACACCTCCTGATCCAAGCTGATGAGGCAGGTGTCCACCTCCCTGACCCGTACATAGGCGTTCGTATCCCTGAGTAGCTGGGTAAAGTACGGGTCTGAGCGGGATGAATCACCACCTGCAAGTTCCCCTCCAAGCTACACACAATCATGACTTGGAACTATATCACTGTTCCTTCACGGTCACTGGGTCAAAATCCTGGAACTTCCTTCCTAGCAGTACTGTGGGTGTATCTATCCCACATGGACTGCAGCAGTTCAAGAAGGCAGCTCACCACCACCTTCTCAAGGGCAATTACAATGGGGAAGTTTCTGCGGGAAAATACCTTTGACCAACAATCCATCAGGCAGTGGTCTGCACGAAATGTCCTCAAGGCCCTATGGGAAAAGGAGATGGTGGATCCTGTTGGATGGTTCCCCGAGCAGACTGCCAAAGTCATTTGGAAGATGCCTCATCACCAGAGTTTTCAAACAAGCACCAAGATGTAGCTTGGCTGGTGGTGAGAAGGGCCCTCCCCGTCAGATGCTTCCTGCATGCCCGGAGTCTCACCCCCTCCGCACAATGCCCTCGAGGTAGCTGTGGTGAGGAAAAGACAGTTGCCCACCTCCTTCTGGAATGTGGCTTTGCAAAGCAGGTGTGGAAAGAGATGCAGTGGTTTTTGTCGAGGTTCATCACAAGCAGCTCTGTAACACAGGAGTCTGTGCTCTACGGGCTGTTCCCAGGGACGCACACCGAGACAAACATCAACGCTGGAGGATCATCAATTCGGTGAAAGACGCTCTTTCGTCTGCCTGAAACTTGCTGGTCTTCCAGTGCAAAGAGTTGTCCACGGCCGAGTGTTGCAGACTGGCACATTCCAAGGTCCAGGACTATGTGCTGAGGGACACACTAAAGCTTGGGGCAGCCGCGGCAAAGGCTCAATGGGGAAAGACCACAGTGTAAGGTCCCCCCACCAAAGTGAACTGATGGGCTGGAACCATGGGAAACCCCTCGGGCTGTATCCAGAAAATATGGATTTGCCACAAAATGTACATTGCACGTAAAATGAAATGGAAGGGTTGTGAGGCAACTCACTCCTGTATTGAAGGAAACTGATCTCCTTTGCACTGAACTGATCTCCAAGTATTGTCGACTTGGTGCTGTTTTGAACTGTTTTGTAATGTTTTTTTTTTACAGATTTTTATGAATAAAGTATATTTTGGATAAAGAAAAAAGTGGGAAGAGGTCGTTAAGACGGCAGACAGCATTATTATTTCTGCTTCCTGGTTGGATTTGAAACCCATGACTACTTGTCACATGAAAGGATTGCCACTGTCATTCTGACACATGCTTTTGTTTAAACAATTACACCCCTTTGCTTGATGGTATACCGTGTACAAACCATCTACATCGATAGGAATGAATCGCTTCCTATTGGAATCTTGTGGGCTTCCGCTAACCCCTTCAGCAAGTCCATAAACATGATTTCCCAGCAAGACATTGCAGTAGCCAGTTTAATCTCATTGCAATTCTGGCACAAATTCCTTGAAGCAAATTATATAGTCTAATATCTAAAAGCAAACCCTCTGCAATGCTCCAGGATTGTCCAAAATTCTGCAGGAATTGAAAATTAATCTCCAGGAAACTGCTGGGAGCAAAACCCGAGAGAAAAATCAAAGGGGCATTGAAAAATCGAGTGTTCTTTTCATTTTCTTTGAACGCTTTCCTTATTAATTATAAAAATATTGGAGATGGGAAGAAAAGGCTGCTTGATTGATAGTCAAGAATAAACCAATTGGATAGCAGAGGCTCTGTCTGCTTTCCAATTGGTCGTGGGAAGGCAGTGTATCTGCAGGATGGACCAATGGCGGGAATGTGTGAGGCGGTTCAAGTTGGGAGGTCATGTGATGAAACCTCCAGGAATACACCCAACCAGAATTGGCAACCCCAGCCAACACCTTCTTCAGCCACTGAGAGAGTCAGAGACAAAGAGGATGAATGTTTTACAATGTGGTTCTCCCAGTACTGAGCCCCGCACAATGGGAGCACACATTGGGAATTCAGGCATGGAGGCCAATACACCCAATTCATGGCCCCGAGATATTTTCCATCAGCAACCAAGGTCTGACAGGGAAGCACCTTCAGTGGTTGCTTTTGATGGTCTTTCAGGCTGAGGAATCTGGAGCGAACAAATCAAACACGTGCCTCCACATCCTATAGTCTTGTGATATTTTGCTTGTGGGAAGTTACAAATCACCAAAAGGAAATGTAAAAGACTTTTTTTTAATCCAATGTATGTGTTTTGCAGCTGAGGAAAGTTTATTTGCAGAGCAGATTGAGGGATATGTTTTACGATATTCATGTTTCTGTATTTATTAAACATTGTCGATTGTTGTAAAAATCCATCTGATTCACGAATGTCCTGTCGGGAAGGAAGTCTGCTGTCCTTACCTGGTCTGGCCTACATGTGACTCCAGACCCACAGCAATGTGGTTAACTCTTACATGCCCTCTGAAATGGCCGAGCAAACCACTCAGTTGTACCTAACGGCTATGAAGTTAATAAAAAGGAATGAAACCGGACGGACCACCCGGCATGGACCTAGGCACCGGAAACGACAACGGCAAACCCAGCCCTGTCGACCCTGCAAAGTCCTCCTTACTAACATCTGGGGGCTTGTGCCAAAGTTGGGAGAGTTGTCCCACAGACTAGTCAAGCAACAGCCTGACATAGTCATACTCATGGAATCATACCTGACAGACCATGTCCCAGACACTGCCATCACCATCCCCGGGTACGTCCTGTCCCACCGGCAGGACAGACCCAGCAGAGGTGGTGGCACAGTGGTCTACAGTAGGGAGGGAGTTGCCCTGGGAATCCTCAACATCGACTCTGGACCCCATGAAGTCTCATGGTATCAGGTTAAACATGGACAAGGAAACCTCCTGCTGATTACCACCTACTACCCTCCCTCAGCTGATGAGTCAGTACTCCTCCATGTTGAACACCATTTGGAGGAAGTACTGAGGGTGGCAAGGGCACAGAATGTACTCTGGGTGGGGGACTTCAATGTCCATCACCAAGAGTGGCTTGGTAGCACCACTACTGACCGAGCTGGCCAAGTCCTAAAGGACATATCTGCTAGACTGGGTATGCGGCAGGTAGTGAGGGAACCAACAAGAGGGAAAAACATGCTTGACCTCGTCCTCACCAATCTGCCTGCTGCAGATGCACCTGTCCATGACTGTATTGGTAGGAGTGACCACCGCACAGTCCTTGTGGAGACGAAGTCCCGCCTTCACATTGAGGATACCTGCCTTCGTATTGTGTGGCACTACCACCGAGCTAAATGGGTTAGATTTCGAACAGATCTAGCAATGCAAAACTGGGCATCCATGAGGTGCTGTGGGCCATCAGCAGCAGCAGAATTGTACTCAACCACAATCTGTAACCTCATGGCCCGGCATATCTCCCACTCTACCATTACCATCAAGCCAGGAGACCAACCCTGGTTCAATGAAGAGTGCAGGAGGGCATGCCAGGAGCAGCACCAGGCTTACCTAAAAACGAGGTGTCAACCTGGTGAAGCTACAACACAGGACTATCTGCATGCCAAACTGCGTAAGCAGCATGCGATAGACAGAGCGAAGCGATCCCATAACCAACAGATCAGATCTAAGCTCTGCAGTCCTGCCACATCCAGTCGTGAATAGTGGTGGATAATTAAACAATTGACTGGAGGAGGTGGCTCCACAAATATCCCCATCCTCAATGATGGGGGAGTCCAGCACATCAGTGCGAAAGATAAGGCAGAAGCATTTGCAACAATCTTCAGCCAGAGGTGCCGAATTGATGATCCGTCTCGGTCTCGTCCTGACGTCCCCAGCATCACAGATGCCAGACTTTAGCCAATTCGATTCACTCCGCGTGATATCAAGAAACGACTGAAGGCACTGGATACTGCAAAGGCTATGGACCCTGACAACATTCCGGTAATAGTATTGAAGACCTGTGCTCCAGAACTTGCCGTGTCCCTAGCCAAGCTGTTCCAGTACAGCTACAACACTGGCATCTATCCTGCAATATGGAAAATTGCCCAGGTATGTCCTGTACACAAAAAGCAGGACAAGTCCAACCCGGCCAATTACCGCCCCATCAGTCTACTCTCAATCATCAGTAAAGTGATGGAAGGTGTCATCAACAGTGCTATCAAACGGCATTTGCTTAGCCATAACCTGCTCAGTGACACTGAGTTTGGGTTCCGCCAGGGCCACTCAGCTCCTGACCTCATTACAGCCTTGGTTCAAACATGGACAAAAGAGCTAAACTCAAGAGGTGAGGTGAGAGTGACTGCCCTTGCCATCAAGGCAGTATTTGAACGAGTATGGCATCAAGGAGCCCTAGCAAAACTGAGGTCAATGGGAATCAGGGGGAAAACCCTCCGCTGGCTGGAGTCATACCTAGCGCAAAGGAAGATGGCTGTGGTTTTTTTTCAATTCATTCATGGGATGTGGGCGTCGCTGGCCAGGCCAGCATTTATTGCCATCCCTAATTGCCCTTGAGAAGGTGGTGGTGAGCTGCCTTCTTGAACTGCTGCAGTCCATGTGGGTCGGTACACCCAAAGTGCTGTTGGAAGTCAATCATCTGAACTCCAGGATATCACTGCAGGAGTTCCTCAGGGTAGTGTCCTAGGCCCAACCATCTTCAGCTGCTTCATCAATGACCTTCCCTCCATCATAAGGTCAGAAGTGGGGATGTTCACCGATGATTGCAAAATGTTCAGCACCATTCATGACTCCTCAGATACTGAAGCAGTCCGTGTAGAAATGCAGCAAGACCTGGACAATATCCAGGCTTGGGCTGATAAGTGGCAAGTAACATTCGCGCCACACAAGTGCCAGGCAATGACCATCTCCAACAAGACAGAATCTAACCATCTCCCCTTGACATTCAATGGCATTACCATCGCTGAATCCCCCACTATCAACATCCTGGGGGCTACTATTGACCAGAAACTGAACTGGAGTAGCCATATAAATACCGTGGCTACAAGAGCAGGTCAGAGGCTAGGAATCCTGAGGCGAGTAACTCACCTCCTGACTCCCCAAAGCCTGTCCACCATCTACAAGGCACAAGTGAGGAGTGTGATGGAATACTCTCCACTTGCCTGGATGGGTGCAGCTCCAACATCACTCAAGAAGATCGACACCATCCAGGACAAAGCAGCCCACTTGATTGGCACCCCATCAACAAACATTCATTCCCTGCACCACCGACGCACAGTGGCAGCAGTGTGTACCATCTACAAGATGCACTGCAGCAATGCACCAAGGCTCCTTAGGCAGCACCTTCCAAACCCGCGACCTCTACCAACTAGAAGGGCAAGGGCAGCAAATGCATGGGAACACCACCACCTGCAAGTTCCCCTCCAAGCCACACGCCATCCTGACTTGGAACTATATCGCCGTTCCTTCACTATCACTGGGTCAAAATCCTGGAACTCCCTTCCTAATAGCACTGTCGGTGTACCTGCACCCATGGACTGCAGCAGTTCAAGAAGGCAGCTCACCACCACCTTCTCAAGGGCAATTAGGGATAGACAATAAATGCTGGCCTGGCCAGCGACACCCACATCCCATGAATGAATTAAAAAAAACTTGTCCAGAGAGTTATACTTAAATTTTGGGTTTTTAAAGCAAAGTGCATTCACACAAGTTTTTTTAAAGTACTGCAAGACTAAGCATTAAAATATTAATGGGCCAATTATTGAAGATATTCCATCCTAGACTGAAGACAGTTAAGTATATATTAGTCTGTCGCAGTTATCGATAAGTAGCCTCACGTCCATTGTGTTGGGAAGTCTCTGGTCCTGCGCACTAGGTAGTTGGTGTTTTCCAATTCAGATAGTGAAGTCAGGGTGATAAATCAGGGACAGAAACAGAGACAGTCCAGTTTCACCCAGACCTGCATTTATATAGTACCGTTGACATCCTCAGTTTGTCCCCAAATACTCCACAGCCAATGCACTTCAACACTGCACAGCAAGATCAAATGGTTCAAGTGGCAATGTTTCCCAGTGTCGGAGCGACTGCTCGGCATATAAATCAGACACGGAGCAGAAAATATTGCCACCTCACCAAACCTAAAGAAACAGGCAACATTTTAAACATTGCCAATTGATGAGGATAAAGTGCTAGGATTTATGAAAACTCATTGCAAAAATGTGTCGTCTGATTGTAACTCACCATTACATCTGGTGTAATTTTCCGAATAATTTTCTTCCGTGTTGTTTGTGAGTTGTGATCTGCAGGTGACAGTAATGTAGCTGTATGAAGTGTAAATGCCTGGTCTTTGATAAGCTGAGTGACTAACCCCTGATAACAAGGTTATCTGCTCATCCAGAAAATAAACAGCAACCCTTGATAACAAGGATTTGGCACCAGCAACTGAATTCAGCCAAGGAGGTTCGATCTGAAATATTTTTCCAAATCCAAATAGAGAACGTTTGGCATTTTTGCAGAAAAATTTGCATTTTAGCACAAAAAACAAAGGACTCCATCTCCACAGCAGTTTTCACAATACCTTACAGCCAATTAAATACTTTGGAAGTGTAGTCACTGTTGTAATGTAGGAAAAGTGGCAGCCAATTTGTGCACAGCAAAGCTCCCACAAATAGCATTGGGATAATGACCAGATAACCTGATGTCTTTTGAAGGATATTGACCAGGACACGGGGGAAAACTTCCCTGAACTTCTTCAAATAATGTCATAGGACCTTTCAGATACAGCTGAGGGGGCAGGCGAGGCCTTGGCTTAATGCCTCACCCAAAAGATGGCACCATTGACAGCGCCACACTCCTTCAGTACTGCCCCTCCCACTGTTCAGTACTTCCTCAGAACTGCCCCTCCCACTGTTCAGCACTTCCTCAGTACTGCCCCTCCCACTGTTCAGCACTCCCTCAGTACTGACCCACTGACAGTGCAGCACTCCCTCAGTACTGACCCTCTGACAGTGTAGCACTCCCTCAGTACTGACCATCTGACAGTGCAGCACTCCCTCAGTACTGCCCCTCTGACAGTGCAGCACTCCCTCAGTACTGACCCTCTGATAGTGCAGCACTCCCTCAGTACTGATCCTCCGACAGTGCAGCACTCCCTCAGTACTGACCCTCCGACAGTGCAGCTCTGCCTCAGTACTGACCCTCTGACATTGCAGCACTCCCTCAATACTGACCATCTGGCAGTGCAGCACTCCCTCAATACTGACCATCTGGCAGTGCAGCACTCCCTCAGTACTGACCCTCTGACAGTGCAGCACTCCCTCAGTACTGACCTTCCGACAGTGCAGCACTCCCTCAGTACTGACCTTCCGACAGTGCCTCAGCACCTCACTGAAGCGTCAGCCAGGATTATATGCTCAGATCCTGGAACTGAGCTTGAAACCATGTTGTTCTGACTCTGAGGCGCGGGAGTGCTGATTACCAAACCAATCTGACACTTACAATTCATATTAATACAAACACCTGCAATAGGGCGTGGATGAAATATTCCCGATACATTTAGAAGATATTTTCAAGGAAACGAGTTGCAGACTGGGAATGCAGTGCGCTTATCCATGGGGTCAGATCCAATATGTTTACTCACCAGCATTTGTATTAGTTCCAGGGATGTTACATAAACACTCATTATCTTCAGCAGCTGCACCAGGGGAAGAGGTCACTCTATGTAATTTATATCAACCCACAGGGGTAAATAGCAATAAATGTATGTATATCAGACAGGGGCGTGTGAATCTGTACCAGAGCAGTTCACAGTATCTTAGCCCTCTTAAATAGAATGGGGCTGAAATCCCCCCGCTGCTATGGTGAACACACACCACAGGTCCGGAGACAGTCTTCTGAAAAGGCCATGAGCGAACTGGGACATGTTTAAAATGGGGCCAGGGTTATCCGCAGTCTCCAGCAATTAGAAATTAATCTCCAGTAATTAGAGATTAATCTTTAGCAATTAGAAATTAATCTCCTAGGCCCAAGAGAAAAATCACAGTGGTGATCAAAAGATAAAATGTATTTTTTTCTTCATTACTAATAAAAATATTGGGGTAAACAAGGGTGGTTGATCAGGCGTGAAGGTTATAGGCGGAGGTGAGTGATCAATACATCAAATCAGACTTGGCAACCCCAGAGGGGACCTTCCCTCTGCTCCTACAGACCATGAACCTAAAGAGGCCCTTGGTCAGAACGTGGCAGAGTGCAGTGCACATCCGCCTGAACAGCTGTACATACCTGAACACCTGTACACACCTGTTCAGCTGTACATACTTGAACACCTGTACACACCTGAACACCTGTACATACCTGAACAACCTGAACAGATGCACACACCTGAACACACTGAACAACTATACACACCTGAACTATACACACCTGAACAGTTATACACACCTGAAAAGCTGCATACACCTGACCAGCTGCACACACCTGAACAGCTATACACACCTGAACTATACACACCTGAACAGCTATACACACCTGAACAGCTGCATACACCTGAACAGCTGCACACACCTGAACACACCTGACCAGCTGCACACACCTGAACAGCTATACACACCTGAACGGACCTGAACAGCTGCACACACCTGAACACACCTGAACAGCTGCACACACCTGAACACACCTGAACAGCTATACACACCTGAACAGCTATACACACCTGTTCTCACCAGGTGTACCTTCCTACGAACTCTGTGACGTGCGGCTCTAGTGGGTCTGAGCTGGGACTGGAGCTTACACTCCTCAGGATCAAATCTACAAATATTTTGTTACTTATTTTTAAACCATAGAATGTAAGATAAGAGAATGCATTAAAATCCACACTTCTGGACCCCATCTCCCATGAGTGTCAGCCTTGGATCAGCGTGCAGCACCCTAATCTCCGACTCAAAGGTTCAAGATCCCCCTCCCCACCCCACTCCAGAGACATGAGCACAAAAAGCAAGGCTGACTCCCAGTTCAGTACTGATAGAGTGCTACGCTGTCAGAGATGCTGTTTTTTTGATGAGGCATTAAACTGAGGCTCCATCTGCCCTCTCAGATGAGTGCAAAAGATCCCATGGCACTATTTTGAAGATGAGCAGGTGAATTCCCCCCAGTGTCCTAACCAATATTTATCCCTCAATCAACATCACTAAAAACATATGATCTGGTCATTATCACATTGCTGTTTGTGGGATCTTGCTGTGCACAACTTGGCTGCTACATTACAACAGTGACTACACGTCAAAAGTACTTCATTGGCTGTAAAGCGCTTTGGGACGTTCAGCGTCCACCAGTGAAGGGAACTATAGAAATGCACATCTTCCTTTTTTTCTTTTATCAAGGCATTCCGTTATATTTCAGATTAACGGGTCAGCTGTGACTCAGTGCTAACATTTCGCCTCTCAGTCAGAAGATCGAACACAGCAAGATCCCACAAATAGAAAATGACCAGATCATCTGTTTCTTGTGATGTTGATTGAGGGATAAACATTGACCAGGACACTGGGGAGAACTCCCCTTCTCTTCTTCAAAATAGTGCCATGGGATCTTCTACATCCACCTGACAGAGCAGAAGACAGATTAGTTTAACATGTCATCTGAAAGACACCACACAGAGCCATGAGCCAGTCTATATTATGTAGTTAGGTCTCTGGATTGGAGCTTGAACTCATGTCCGACATGGTCCAGAGGTGAGAGTGTTACTGGCAGCAAACACCATCATATCTTTTGATTGAGTCCTGGATCCTGGATGCAGGTGCAACAGGTGGTAAAAAAGGCAAATGATATGTTGGCCTTCATAGTGAGAGGATTCAAGTACAGGAGCAGGAATGTCTTGCTGCAATTATACAGGGCCTTGATGAGGCCACACCTGGAATATTGTGTGCAGTTTTGGTCTCCTTATCTGAGGAAGGATGTTCTTGCTGTAGAGGGAGTGCAGTGAAGGTTTACCAGACTGATTCCTGGGATGGCGGGACTGACGTATGAGGAGAGATTGAGTCGGTTAGGATTATATTCGCTGGAGTTCAGAAGAGTGAGAGGGGATCTCATAGAAAACTATAAAATTCTAACAGGAATTGACAGGGTAGATGCAGGAAGGATGTTCCCGATGGTGGAGGAGTCCAGAACCAGGGGTCATAGGCTAAGGATACGGGGTAAACCATTCAGGAGAAATTTCTTCACCCAGAGAGTGATGAACCTGTGGAATTTGCTACCACAGAAAGCAGTTGAGGCCAAAACATTGTATATTTTCAAGAAAGAGTTATATATAGCTCTTGGGTTTAAAGGGATCAAAGGATATGGGTTGAAAGCGGGAACAGGTTACTGAGTTGGATGATCAGCCATGATCATAATGAATGGCAGAGCAGGCTCAAAGGGCCGAATGGCCTACTCCTGCTCCTATTTTCTATGTTTCTATGGATCATCAATGGTTGAATCATGCTATTGTTATTGATAGGAAATTCCAACTCAGGGCTTTCTGCTTGATGGGCTTCCAATCAAGTGATGGTCCCAACGCTACTGCAGATGTCTCCATTCAAAGGAAACAAATGGTCCTTTTGTAAGTAGAACATGTTATTTTCCTTCATTTCTTCCACCACCCAGTCAATGATGTTTTCTCGTTCAGAATAAACTAAAGAAGCCTTTTCAAAATGAGTGGGAACAAGCAACTCCTTGATAAATGTGACCATTAGGGTGTTTCTTCACTCCTTCATGTTTACAGAAGTCAGTCTATTAAACGGCAAAGGGCACACCATGTGAATGCACCAAGGGTGGTGGACCATCAGGCTATCAATCCTGCCCCATTCAACAGTAAAACTGCCACCCATCCCCATATAGTTCAGCCACCCCCCTCATCACAGAGTGTCCCACAAGAAGTTTATAAAAAACACAGCAAAACAAATCCTGCATCTAATTCAGGAAAAACTCTGGCAAATTCCTCTCAGAGTCCCGACGGCAATCAAGCAAGCTTCAAGTGACCTGGGTAACCCATAACTCCTCATAATTACAGTCTGTCCTCGATAAGTAGGATTATCTCTTCCCCTCAGGAACTTGTCAAATTCCCTTTTAAAGGGCTGTATGTTTTGTCAGTTTTGTCCAGAGATTGGTGACTGTTTGAGAAAACATTCACATCTTGGACTCCAAACTAACTTTTTGCTTGTGGAATTTCTTCCAGTTGCACAATCCCTATCTATCTCAGACTACTTATGCAACTGGACCCAGTTCAATCGAGTACAGTGGAGTAGTAATTACATTATTGGACAAGTAATGCAGAAAATATGAGTTCAAATCCCACCATGGAAGTTTGAGAATCTGAATTCAGTTGAACAAAACTGAAAATAAAAGGCTGGTCTCTGTAAAAATGATTGTGAAGCTGTTGGATTGTCATAAAAGTTTCGCTGATGGCCTTCTTAGTGTCTTTACCAGGTCTAGGCCTATATTTAACTCCAATCCCATGCCAATGTGGATGACTCTGAAGTGGTCTACCAGTTCAACAAGAAAACCCATTGAAACCTTCTCCGAGAAAATAAGGATGGGCATTAATCCCAAGAATTAAAGTTTACAAAACTCAATTGTATCCTCTCTAAGCCTCATTTTCTCCTAACTCTTGGAGCCGGTAATTAAGCTCCAATACCCTCCTGACCAATCTTCTCCACATTTTCTGTAGGGTTTATACCATGTGTAGGGGCCTAATGGACACAATAGTCCAAGTTCAGACGTATAGCTGAACTATCACTTCATGTAGCCTAAGCACAGTTCTCTTTAGTTCAATAATTCTGGCAATACAACATCAAACACTATTTACCTTCCCTATAGTCATTGCACACTTCTCTGCATCTTTGATAAGTGATCAACTATGAACCCCTGGTCTGTTAGGAACATAGGAACTGGTAAACACAGAAAGACCAGGGTCCATTTCGTTCACCTTCCACCATCCTGGTAGTCACATGATACAACGATAATGGAGTTATTGACCAATCACAGCGATCAATCTCTATCAATGAGTCTCCAACAGACCCGGACATGAAATGAAGAAAATCCCCAGTGGTAGAACGCTCTGGGAATCATAGGCTCAAAGTCAGCTGCTCCTCCCAAGAACATTACACTCAGCACACGTGCTGTCTCAAATTACTCACAGACTGTGACCCAAAACATTATTATCTGACAAAAATCTGTCAAATCTATCAAATGAATCAATAATAACCGCTCCCACTGTCTCCTAAGGGCACTGGTTCTCAAACTGGGGTCCATAGCCTCCTGGGGGTCTGTACAGACTTTCCAAGGGAGCCTACGAAATAATTGAGCAGTGGCTTGAAGTGGGCTTGGTGCAAGCTGGGAGCTAGGAGTGGAGTGCAGCTACCACATGTGCAACGCAAGAGTGGGCTGGCGGTCACAGCTTGGATGGGAGCGCAATGGAGGAGCACTGAGAATGGCAGGAAGATCGCTGGGCAGACCCATAGTTATCAAGGCTGGTGGTGGGTGCCAGGTGAGTTCAGCCTTGTTCAAGAGAGGAGGGTTAGTTTAAATATATAAGTGCTACATACTGTCCAGTGAGAAGCAGGCACACCCATCTCACTGATATCTGTAAGAAAATACCTGTTTTCTTAAAAAGATTATTAGAACATTCTTTATATGCAGCACCTTCATATTATGAGTAATATCTAGTATTATAATTTAGATGGAGGGTCTGTGCTTATTAATCCATTCAACAAAAAAAGATTGAGAACCACAGCCCTAGTGAGCCTGTCCCATAGATTGCCCACTCACTCACTGAAATAATTTGCCTGCGATTTTAACTCATTCATAACCACCCACTTGCACAGGGTTAAAATCAGGCTCAATGTTTCTACAGATTCATTTTAAACTCAATGCCATTCAAGTGGAGGCCATTTCCTCTGGTTCTGCTGTTGTGGACAAAGAACAAAGAACAGTACAGCACAGGAACAGGCCATTCGTCCCTCCAAGCCTGCGCCGATCTTGATGCCTGCCTAAACTAAAACCTTCTGCACTTCCGGGGTCCGTATCCCTCTATTCCCATCCTATTCATCTATTTGTCAAGATGCCTCTTAAATGTCGCTATCGTACCTGCTTCCACCACCTCCCCCGGCAGCAAGTTTCAGGCACTCACCACCCTCTGTGTCAAGAACTTGCCTCGCACATCCCCTCTAAACTTTGCCCCTCTCACCTTAAACCTATGTACCCTAGTAACTGACTTTTCCACCCTGGGAAAAAGCTTCTGACTATCCACTCTGTCCATGCCACTCATAACTTTGTAAACCTCTATCATGTCACCCCTCCACGTCCGTCGTTCCAGTGAAAATAATCCGAGTTTATCCAACCTCTCCTCATAGCTAATGCCCTCCAGAAGGCAACATCCTGGTAAACCTCTTCTGTACCCTCTCCAAAGCCTCCACGTCCTTCTGGTAGTGTGGCGACCAGAATTGCACGCAATATTCTAAGTGTGGCCTAACTGAAGTACTGTACAGCTGCAGCATGACTTGCCAATTTTTATACTCTATGCCCCGACCAATGAAGGCAAGCATGCCGTATGCCTTCTTGACTACCTTATCCACCTGCGTTGCCACTTTCAGTGACCTGTGGACCTGTACGCCCAGATCTCTCTGCCTGTCAATACTCTTAAGGGTTCTGCCATTAACTGTATACTTCACACCTGCATTAGATCTTCCAAAATGCATTACCTCACATTTGTCTGGATTAAACTCCATCTGCCATTTCTCCGCCCAAGTCTCCAACCGATCTATATCCTGCTATATCCTCTGACAATCCTCATCACTATCCGCAACTCCACCAACCTTTGTGTCGTCCACAAACTTACTAATCAGACCAGCTACATTTTCCTCCAAATCATTTATATATACTACAAAGAGCAAAGGTCCCAGCACTGATCCCTGCGGAACACCACTAGTCACATCCCTCCATTCAGAAAAGCACCCTTCCACTGCTACCCTCTGTCTTCTATGACAGAGCCAGTTCTGTATCCATCTTGCCAGCTCACCTTTGATCCCGTGTGACTTCACCTTTTGTACCAGACTGCCATGCGGGATCTTGTCAAAGGCTTTACTGAAGTCCATATAGATAACATCCACTGCCCTTCCCTCATCAATCATCTTTGTCACTTCCTCAAAAAACTCGATCAAGTTAGTGAGACACGACCTCCCCTTTACAAAACCATGCTGCCTCTCGCTAATAAGTTTATTTGTTTCCAAATGGGAGAAAATCCTGTCCCGAAGAATCCTCTCTAATAATTTCCCTACCACTGATGTAAGGCTCACCGGCCTATAATTTCCTGGATTATCCTTGCTACCCTTCTTAAACAAATGAACAACATTGGCTATTCTCCAGTCCTCTGGGACATCACCTGTAGCCAATGAGGATGCAAAGATTTCTGTCAAGGCCCCAGCAATTTCTTCCCTTGCCTCCCTCAGTATTCTAGGGTAGATTTCATCAGGCCCTGGGGACTTATCTACCTTAATGCTGTGCAAGACACCCAACACCTCCTCCTTTTTGATAATGAGATGACTGAGACTATCTGCACTCCCTTCCCTGGGCTCATCATCCACCAAGTCCTTCTCTTTGGTGAATACTGATGCAAAGTAATCATTTAGTACCTTGCCCATTTCCTCTGGCTCCACACGTAGATTCCCTTCTTTGTCCTTGAGCGGGCCAACCCTTTCCCTGGTTACCCTCTTGCTCTTTATAAACATATAAAAAGCCTTGGGATTATCCTTAATCCTGTTTGCCAATGACTTTTCATGACCCCTTTTAGCCCTCCTGACTCCTTGCTTAAGTTCCTTTCTACTGTCTTTATATTCCTCAAGGGATTCGTCTGTTTCTAGCCTTCCAGCCCTTACGAATGCTTCCTTTTTCTTTTTGACAAGGCTCACAATATCCCGTGTTATCCAAGGTTTCCGAAACTTGCCAAACAACAACAAGGTGAGGCAGCAAGTCATAACTGACATTATCCACCCCTTTGGAACCCCGAAAGCAGCAAATCAAGTGCTGAGAGAGAGGAGGGTGCACATTAACTGTCATTTAGCTGGTTTTTTTCATTCTTTCGTCAGTTGTGGGCATCACTGGCAAGGCCAGCATTTGTTGCCCATCCCTAATTGCCCTTGACAACTGAGTGGCTTGCTGGGCCATTTCAGAGTCAACCACATTGTTGTGGGTCTGGAGTCACATGTCGGCCAGACCAGGTAAGGATGGGGCGGCACAGTGGCACAGTGGTTAGCACCGCAGCCTCACAGCTCCAGCGACCCGGGTTCAATTCTGGGTACTGCCTGTGTGGAGTTTGCAAGTTCTCCCTGTGTCTGCGTGGGTTTCCTCTGGGTGCTCCGGTTTCCTCCCACATGCCAAAGACTTGCAGGTTGATAGGTTAATTGGCCATTATAAATTGCCCCTAGTATAGGTAGGTGGTAGGGAAATATAGGGACAGGTGGGGATGTGGTAAGAATATGGAATTAGTGTAGGATTAGTATAAATGGGTGGTTGATGGTCGGCACAGACTCGGTGGGCCAAAGGGCCTGTTTCAGTGCTGTATCTCTAAACTAAATTTCCTTCTCTAAAGGACATTAGTGAATCAGATGGGTTTTTATGACCATCCAACAGCTTCATTGCTACTTTAACTGAGACCAGTTTTTAATTTCCCAATTTTGAAAACCCAATTCAAATTCTCAAATGGACGTGAGGCGGATGTGAACTCATACACCTTGGATTACACATCCACTAACATAATGAAAACCCTTATTTGTGAGCTAATTATAGCAAGTGAGCATGAAGCTGTTGTTAAGACCCAACCTTACCTGGTCTGGGCCTATATGTGACTCCAGTTCCACATTACATATTGGTTTAAGAAGGCAGCTCACTATTACCTTCTCAAAGTAATTACAGATGGGTAACAAATGCTGGCCTTGCCGGTGACACCCATATCCCGAGAAAAAATGTAAAACTTAGAAATCTAAGGCAATTGCAAGATTTCTTCACAATCTGGAAGTGCAGTTGCTTGAACATGTGCTGTTCTGCTGTTGACTGCTCTTACTCAGTCTTGGTTCTGTGAAACCGAGGTCCTGTCTCCTCTCTCAGCTGAACAGGAAAGATCCCACTGTACAATTCAACAGGAGAGTAGGAAAGTTCTCCCTAGTGTCCCAGCCAAAATCTATCCTTTCAGCAACAGATTATCTTGCCCTTTAGCTCATTTCATTTTGTGGGATCTTGCTGTGCTCAAATTGGCTCCTCTGTTTCCTACATTACAACAGTGGCTGCACTTCAAAAAATACTTCAATGGCTGTAAGGTGTTGCGGGATATCCTGAAGTTGAGAAATGTGCTATATAAATGCAATTCCTTCTTTCTTTTTTGGCTAATGTATCCATTAAGATAGAGGAATCATCAGCAGCCTTAATGTTGATCCACTATTCTTATCAGAAGTGGATGATGACCTAGAAGCCAGAAAAAGTTGATCAACAGATTCAATAAAAGCTGATCACTGAGAGAAGCCCAGCTCTCAATATTGGCTTCAGGAAACATGCAGATAAGGAATTAGAAGGCTCAATGGGACGGGAATCTCCCATAACTTCAACCATAGGTGGTCGCCCAGTTTTATTGCAGGAGAAACAAAGACTAAAATTAGCAGCAGTGGTAAAGACAGAAATCTTTGGCCAGAATGTGAATCCTAAAGGGGACGGGATGGGTCCTCCTTCAGGGTCCTGTGATTTGTAACATATGGTTTTGCACATTTTGGCCCCACTGCTTGACTGAATGAAAATGTCAATGTCATCTTTCAGAAATTAAGTCATTAATCCAAAGCCAAACCATTTTCTTTCCAAACCTTGATGACTGCAGCCTTTCCTGACAGAAATACTCAAGAAAGGCACTTTAAACATTTATATAATATATACTTTAAACATTTATATAATATATACTTTAAACATTTATATCCTTTTTATCTCAAAAAAAAGTCTTGACCCAATCTTGAAGGAAATAATTCCTGACGTGAAACAACAGCTGGCCATGGCCCAGAGTTCCTCTGCGGATAGAGAAACATTTTTAAAATGCTGCACTTTAGCAGATCATAGAACAACAGGGCTGGATTTTCCTGGTTTGGTCACGATCCCAACATCAGCCTCAATTCTGGGTCGGGATCCCACAAGTAGCAGTGCTGGACGTTAAGTGCCAGCTTCCCGGAGATGTCCAATTATGAAGCTGCCTCCGGGAGCCCCGTCGAATTAAGTTCAGCGAGCAGACCAAGGAAGCAGAAGGCCCGCAGTGATGTCTGGCCGATAGCCCCACTGGGAGAGGTGGACACTGCTGAGGCAGGCAGGCGAGAGTGAGGGCACCTCAACATGGAGGCTCCCTCAGTTTCCGTATGAGAGGTCAGCAAATAAAGAGTCCCGAAGTCGGTAGGGCCATTGCCGTGGAAGGGAAACCCTTCTGCAGAATTGGTTTCAGATGTAGTTGTAGCCTTTCATTCCTCTGGGCTCTTCATTGAGGTTTGGAGCCTCTGGCTCCAATGACTTCCTGGCCTGTCGCTGGGAGGCTGCACACAACAGGGGCCACTCCTACGGCAACCAAATATCGGTGCCATTGCAAGATGTCCCATGAGTGGGGCCCTGATTGCCCTAATTGGTTGCCTGCTCCATGGAGAAGGCAGCGACCCTGTTCCCAGCCTGCCACTGAGAAAGTCCCCCAGAGGTGGGAAGGCTTCAGGGAGCTGGGTCCGGGGTGGGGGGAGGTGCGGGGTGGGGTTGGTGTGCAGATCAACTGCCTGGTGGTAGGTACTCAGCAGCAGACCAAGGTGCTAGCTCTCCTGGCAGGCCCACATGCCCTCTCTCCTCCTGCCTGGGTGGGGGTAGAGCCAAAGACTTGGAAGGCCTTTGTTTGGACCTCCAGCCTTGAGAGCGTTCTCGCCATGGTTAATTCACAGGGAACCCGTCTCCATGCTAATTAATGGCTCAGCCACGTGAAAATCTTCACTTTAATCAGTTTCCCACCAGAGTCAGGGTTGGGACCCGAAAACAGTCCCGACTTCTGATTCCCGCCTCCGTGGGGAAAATTCAGCCCTAGGACTCTCAGAAATGAACAACTCAGCTTCAACCTATGTATAATTAATCATTGAAGAAAGTAAAGTCTGATCGGTTCTTACAGCCTTCAGTTCATTGGTTGTTACTGAACCTTCTAATCCCAGTGAAAGATAACTGACTCTTCCTGTGAAATGCTGAGTGTCAGTCTCAAACCCAGATGGTTGCTATGTGTTGCTGAACTCTATATCCATGTCAGTTGTGGTTCGATGGGTGGCATCTTCCTCTGCTGAATCAATAGAATGTGGGTTTAAGCCCCACTCCAGCCACTTGAAGCACCAAATCCAGCTGAAACTCCATCCAGGGCCAAAATTTACCCTCAACCCACATCTTGAAAACAGATTATCTGGTTGATATCTCATTGCTGTTTATGGGAGCTTGCTGTGTGCAAATTGGCTGCCACATTTCCTATAATAATATAGTGACTACACTTCAAAAGTGGTTCATCGGCTGTGATGTGTTTTGGGGCTCCTGAGGTGATGAAAGGCTCTGTAGAAATACACAACCCTCTTTCTCCTGGTTTGGCATTCAAAGGGAGGTTTTACATGGTCACAATCCCGATGCAAAGCTTGGATGATGCCAGGATGAACTGGTCCCCTTCCCCGAGACTGCACTCCTTACTGGCCTGCATCACACCTCAGTCCCACCCCAGTGCAGAGCCCACAGACTCCCTGATAGGTGCCCCTGACAGACAAAACTCCAAGTCAGGAGAGCAGAAGAGGAAATTTTACTCTAAGCAGAGCAGAATCAATACTGCACACAATGGGCTGGATTTTATGAGTCCCCTGCAGTAGGGTCGGAGGTGGGCGGGAGCCCATAGAATCGCGATGAGTGGTGGGCCCATCACTGCCCCATCGCAGGGCAATCTTCCCGGGGGCAGGATAGGCCGACGACGGCCTTCCCACCCAGAGGCCAATTGAGGCCTTAAGTGGCATATTAATGGCCAGGTAAGGACCTCTTCCCCAGGCTGCTGGGATTTCTTCAGCGGTGGGGTTACCTCCGCCACGAGGCACCCTGCCTGCGGGCTTTGGGGGGTTCCTCCTCCGTGGGCCATCTGAGCCTTACTTACCTGTGGTCCGGCGTTCCAGCGCTGGGCCTAGATCCGAGATCTCTGCAGTACCGGCAATGGCCAACACTCCCAGTGGTGCTGCTGATGCTGCTGAGCGGCTGGTCCTCTAATTGGCCAGCAGCTCTAGGAGGCGGGATCCCTGTCTTTAAAGGGACAGAGATCCGGCGCCGGAAACTTCGCCGCCGGAAACTTTGCCTCCGGAACAACGGAGGATCGTGCCGGGGTTGGGGGGCGGGGTGTGCAAAAAAACCGAGGCGGGCATCGCCCCCGCTTTTTCGGCCTTGTGCCGGGAGCTCTGCCTCCTCCACAAAATCCATCCCAAGATACTGAGAAACCCGCGACCTCTACCACCTAGAAGGACAAGGGCAGCAGATGCATGGGAACACCACCACCTGCAAATTCTCCTCCAAGCCACACACCATCCTGACTTGGAACTATATCACCGTTCCTTCACTGGCGCTGGGTCACAATCCTGGAACTCTCTTCCTAACAGCGCTGTGGGTGTACCTACCCCACATGGACTGCAGCGGTTCAAGAAGTCAGCTCACCACCACCTTCTGAAGAGAAATTAGGGATGGGCAATAAAACCATTGCTCACATAATGTGAATGAATTAAAAAAAACACCAGGAGAACAGCCTACTCTTTTTTAACGAGCACTGTCGGACCTGTCACTGTCCACCCAAACAGGATCTCATTTTAACACATGATGTGAAAGTTGGGGACCTTTAACAGTGTTGCACTCTGCCAGTACTTCACTGGAACATCAACTTCAATTCAGCTCAGGAGCCCATGTAGGGCTTACAGCCACGACATTACGTCTCAGAGGTCAAGTGCGACCAGCCAAGACAAGCTGCCACTAAGGGTATTAAAATGTTTTGTAGACAATCGCAATAATGTGTCAAGAAATGTAGCACACAGTTCACCAGTGGAGGCCCTTCACCGTCCTCTGCTGTGCCAGTTTATTCTCTCAGCCTAGCCTGGCATTATTTAACTCTTTTACATCAGGCACGTTTCTAAAAGATAGCAGAGTTGCTCCTGCAGAACTACAAATATTAAAAGGAAAACACTGTGCCGGCTGTTAGAACCCCGATTTAAACTCTGACCATCAGCTCTGTCTCCTTTACCCAGCAATAGGCGAGGCATGCAGCACCCTGAATTGACAAACGGTTCAGATATTCTTACTGACTAAAAAAGGTTCTGTCCTTCTGTTCATTGCCTCAGCTTGGTCCTTAACTCAAAATGACAGGTACTAAAATCCCAAAGCTACAGAGCGTTACTCTATCCTGCACTGCATTCCCATCAGGGCCATTATACCATAGAAGGACTGGTAGAAATTCAGGGGAGCAACTAATGAAAATCAAAAGGGGGCCCTGAAGGTTCACAGAACTCTCTGTCAAAGGCATGACGGCAGCATTACTGCCCAAGTCATTAATCACAATTCAGCCTCAGGGACGGAAGCGTTCAAGTTCTTTACACTAAGTGGAGTTCCTGAGCACAAAATGGGAACCAACAAACCACATGTTGTGCTATATCAATAGACTTACTTCGAATTTACAGCACAGAAACAGGCCATTCAGCCCAATTGGTCCATGCCGGTATTTATGCTCCACATGAGCCTCCTCCCACCTTACTTCAACTCACCTCATCAGCATATCCTTCTATTCCTTTCCCCCTCAGGTACTTATCCATCTTCCCCTTAAATATATCTGTGCTATTGATACAAACCACTCCCTGTGGTAGTGAGTTCCACATTCTCCCCACTCTCTGGTAAAGAAGTTTCTCATGAATTCTCTATTGGATTTATTAGTGACTCTCTTATATTTATGGCCCCTAGTTTTGGACTCCCCGACAAGTGGAAAAATTCTCTGTTTACCCTATCAAACCATTTCACAATCTTAAAATCTCAGATCACCCCCTCAGCTTTGCCTTTTCTAGAGGAAAGAGCCCCAGCCTGTTCAACCTTTCCTGATAGTAATAACCTCAGCAGTTCTGGTATCATCTTGTAAATATTTTTGCACCTTGTCCAGTGCCTCTATATCTTTTTTGTAACATGGAAGACTCCCACTGATCACTAGAGGGTTAACAGTGTAAGGTTACTGTGTGTTCCAGCTGCATAGCCTTGTTTTGTTAACAGAACATATTGGGAACCCATTCATATGCAGTTCATTCTTTCCCAATATGTGCTCCCAGGGGATAACTCCATGCCAGGAGCACAGGGTTACAACATTTACCCCACTGTAAACACTGACAGAAGGTTTCCCATGTTCTCTAATCCTGAAATGGGATGGAGGTGGGGGTTTGGGGGTGGAATGCAGCACAGCTGAAGAGCAGAATGTGTATAAAAGGAGGGGCTGAAGGAGGCAGTGGTGGAAGGAGCTTACACTTGGGCCGTAAGATTATTGTGGGGCCAGCAGGAGCATTCATATCCCTCCTGTCCTCACAAACAAAATTAAAAATTCATTTATATAGCACCTTTCTTGTCCTCAGGATATCCCAAAGCACCTCCTACAGCATGTGATCAATGACCAGATAAGCTGTTTTAATTATATTGATTTGTGGATAAATATCAGCCTATAAATATCAGATAAATATTGGCCTAACCATCAGCCTCAAGAAAACGAACACCATGGGGCAGGACGTCAGAAATGCTCCATCCATAAATATCACCGACCACGCTCTGGAAGTGGTTCAAGAGTTCACCTACCTAGGCTCAACTATCACCAGTAACCTGTCTCTAGATGCAGAAATCAACAAGCGCATGGGAAAGGCTTCCATTGCTATGTCCAGACTGGCCAAGAGAGTGTGAGAAAATGGCGCACTGACACAAAGGTCGGAGTGTATCAAGCCTGTGTCCTCAGTACCTTGCTCTACGGCAGCGAGGCCTGGACAACGTATGTCAGCCAAGAGCAACGTCTCAATTCATTCCATCTTCGCTGCCTCCAGAGAATACTTGGCATCAGGTGGCAGGACCATATCTCCAACACAGAAGTCCTCGAGGCGGCCAACATCCCCAGCTTATACACACTACTGAGTCAGCGGCGCTTGAGATGGCTTGGCCATGTGAGCCGCATGGAAGATGGCAGGATTCCCAAAGACACATTGTACAGCGAGCTCGCCACTGGTATCAGACCCACCGGCCGTCCATGTCTCCGCTTTAAAGACGTCTGCAAACGCGACATGAAGTCCTGTGACATTGATCATAAGTTGTGGGAGTCAGTTGCCAGCGTTCGTCAGAGCTGGCGGGCAGCCATAAAGGCAGGGCTAAAGTGTGGCGAGTCGAAGAGACTTAGCAGATGGCAGGAAAAAAGACAGAAGCGCAAGGGGAGAGCCAACTGTGTAACAGCCCCGACAAACAAATTTTTCTGCAGCACCTGTGGAAGAGCCTGACACTCTGGAATTGGCCTTTGTAGCCACTCCAGGCGCTGCTCCACACACCAATGACCACCTCCAGGCGCTTACCCATTGTCTCTCGAGGTAAGGAGGCCAAAGAAGATCAGCCCTAGGACACCAGGGAGAACTCCCCTGCTCTTCTTCCAATTGTCACCATGAGACAATTGATGTTAGCAAGACTCTGAAATAACCAAACCAACTGTGCATTTGCGGCAGATAGAGAAATGAAACTGACTATTGTCAGCCACTCAGTTCCTGGCAGATGCTGTCTCCAAGGTGAAGACGTGAGGTCCCAACACAGATCCTTGTGGGACATCGTTCCAGTTAGAGTATCTGCTCATTCTACCTACTGTCTGTCTCCTGTCCCTCAGCCAATTTCCTAACCAGGTCAATAATTTACCTTCAATTCCATGGGATTCAAGGTAATCTGACAGTCTTTGATGAGGGACTTTATCAAATGCCTTCTGGAAGTCCATATAAATAACATCAATAGACATTCCCCTGTCCACTACTCTAGTTACAGACTTCCCTGAACATTGCTGTTACTACCAAACTAATGCCAACTATTCCTCACTGATTGATTATATCCAGAGATAGATAAAACGTCATGTGCTATTTGTGGAGCAAAGTTGCCTATTACTTGCATTGGATCATTGAGTCATTGTTTGATTTCTCTCTATTATCATAGAGTGGCTGAGCACAGAAGGAGGCCATTCAGCCCAACGTGCCTGTGCCAAGGTGATCTAATAGCCCCATGTCCAGGAATGGGGAAAATCTGCTCTTCCATTTCTGAAATATAAAGCAGGATAAAACAGGTGTGAGACAAAATGAGAGTGTGAAGGAATAGCCTGTGTTGTTCGATCAATGTTTGCTTGACTGGCAAAGTATGAAAGATATGATTGCCAGAGACACAATACAAACATGGATCACTGATGCTTTCTGTGTCTGAGTCTCAGGGGATCAGTCCAGACGCATTAGAACAATGAATCTGTAACCTTTCTCAGTGAGATTACCAGGTTACTGTTAATTAGCCGCAAAATTTACAAATTAATGGGAAGCTTCCCTTTGAGATGAATGGTACAATCCCTGTTCAGTCCCACCTGAGTTACTGTGCGCTTGGCGTGATGGTGCACTGGTAATGTCAGTGGTTTAGAGCCCAGGCTAATGCTCTGGGGGCATGGGTTCACATCCCACCACAGTAGATAGTGAAATTTGAATTCAATTAATCAAAAAGTGTGGACTTAAAGGCTAGTCTAATGGTAACCATGAATGATTGTTGTTTTAAAAAAACCCATCTGGTTCGTTAATGTCCTTTAGGGAAGGAAAGCTGCTGCTCTTGTCTGGGCTACATGTGACTTCAGACCCACAGCAATGTGATTGACTCTTAAATGCTCTCTGAAAATCCCACAGTTCAAGGACAATAAATGTTGGCCCAGTCAGTGATGCCTACAAACAAACATTTTAAAAAAAGTTGAGATGGTTTTAGTGGAGGTGTCGATAAGAAGGTAACATAAATTCTCAGGCACCCTTGACATCATCACAACATTTCCCACTTAACAGAATAGCTGAAACATGTCGTGTCGACAGCCATTGTCTGAGAATTTGCTGGCTCTTTTCTAGTCAGGGCTGTAACAAGGCTGTGTATATGCAATCACAATATGAGCAAGCTCCATGGAATGTTCTGGCAAATGCAATTGGTAGCCTAGTTGTATTTTTGCTCCTTATTTAGACAGCAATGGTATAGGCAGCTCGGCAGTATAGTCGCCTATTCCAGGCTATGAAATGCTGGGAGATTCCACGAGCCTCAGGTATTAACATAACGAGCTGATTTACATTTCATACAAATGATCAGATCACTGTATTCAGTACAGTTCCAGCTGGCAGCTTCACACATAATCACTAAACTCATTTCCTCAGTTTGAATTTGATTGGAATCTGTTTCTGGAATGTTCCCTTTCTCTGAGGTGAAGCTGAAAGTACAGGCTTGAATTTTCTGATGGGCATATGGTAGTGTTATAGGTAATATTATTGGACAAATAATCCAGAGAATAGGAGTTCAAATCACACAAGGGCTGTTTGAGAAATTGAATTCAATTTTTAGAAGATCTGAAGATGTGGAGTCATAGAGTTATTAGGGCATAGAGAAAGGCCATTCGGCCCAGCAGGTCTGTGCCGACACGCTGCAGAGCAATCCAGTCAGTCTCACTCCCCTGATCAATCCCCGTAGCTCTGCAAGTTTATTTCCCTCAAGTGTCCATCCAATTTCCTTTCAAAATCTTGATCGTCTCCACTTCCACTACCCTCGTGGGCAGTGAGTTCCAGGTCATTACCACCCACTGTGTAAAAATGTTCTTCCTCACATCCCCCCACCCCATATCTCTTGCCCCCAGCAGCTTAAATCTGTGCCCCCTACTCCTTGTACTATCAGCTTTTTCTTGGTCTAACCTTATCTCAATCCATCATAATCTTGTACACCTCTATCAAATCTTCCCTCAATCTCCTTTGCTCCTGGTAGAACAACTCCAGCTTCTCCAACCTAACCTTGTAACTAAAATCCCTCATCCCTGGAACCATTCTGGTAAATCTCCTCTGCACCCTCTCAAGGACCCTCACATCCTTCCTGAGGTGTGGTGACCAGAACTGGACACAATACACTAGCTGGGGCCTAAGCAGAGCTTTATAAAGTTCAGCATAACTTCCCTGCTTTTGTACTCAATGCCTCTATTTATGAAGCCCAAGATCCCATATTTTTTAACAGCCATTCTGTCAATATGTCCTAGTATATAAATCTGGTCTCAGTAATAGTGACCATGAGGGTCAGATTGTTGTAAAAACCCAGCTGGTTCACGAATGTCCATTTAGGGGAGGAAACCTGCCGTCCTTACCCAGTTTGGCTCAATTTGTGGCCAAGCAAGTCACTCAGTTGTATCAAACTGTTACAAAGATTAACCACTGTGGAGCACCTTCACCAAACAGACTGCAATATTTTAAGAAGAAGTCTCATCGCCATCTTCTCAGGGCAACGAGGGATGGGTAATAAATACCAGCCTTGCCCTCAAGGCCTACATCACAAGAATCATAGGAAGATAGGAACAGGAGTAGGCCATTCAGCCCCTCGAGCCTGTCCCGCCATTCAATGAGATCGTGGCTGATCCGTGGCCTAACTCCCATAATATCTTTGCTTAACAAAAATCTATCTATCTCAGATTTAAAATTAACAACTGTTCTAGCTTCAACTGCTGTTTGTGGGAGAGAGTTCCAAACCTCTACCACCCTTTTGCCTGAAGAAGTGCTTCCTAACATCTCTCCTGAACGGTCTGGTCCTAATTTTTAGACTATGCCGCCTAGTTTTAGAATCTCCAACCAGTGGAAATAGTTTATCTTTATCTAGCCTGTCTTTTCCTGTTAATATCTTGAAGACTTCGATCAGATCACACCTTAACATTCTAAATTCTAGTGAAAACAGGCCTAATTTGTGTAATCTCTCCTCGTAACTTAACCCCTGTAGTCCAGGTATCATTCTTGTAAACCTACATTGCACTCCCTCCAAGGCCAATATATCCTTCCTAAGGTGTGGTTCCCACGCTTTTAAAATCTTTTAAAAGATCTGTGGGAGCCCACCCTTCAGTTACTGCCTCTGCTAATAGAACGTTGATCAGGAGACCCGGGCTGCAATGAATTGAGGTACCATCTGCTGACAGCACTAACTCCAGGCAGCCACAAAGCTCAAGAGCTAATGAGTGATGAGCTGGTTTTCCTGGATGCCTGTTGCCAGGCAGTGAGAGTTACAGCTGGTCAGGATATCAGCCTCAATAGGAAGCAGCTCACCTTCCGAATGCTCACCATGGCTGTGGCATCCAGGACATAGCATAGTCACAGGAAAACAACTCGCGCCAAGTCTTGTTCACCCATCAGCCCTGTGCCCGCTGATCTACAGTGGCTCTTGGTTAAGCAACACCTCAATTTAAAATTACTATCCTTTTCTTCAAAGCCCCCCATGGCCTTACCCTTCCCTATCTCTGGAACCTCCTCCTGTCCTACAACCGGCCGAGATCTCTGCATTCCTTCAATTTTGGCCTCTTGAGCAACCCCGATTTTGATCATTTCGCCATTGGCGGCTGTGCCTCCAGTTGCCTGGGCCCTAAACTCTGAAATTCCCTCCCTAAACCTCTCTGCCTCTCTACTTCTCTTTCTTCCTTTAAAATGTTCCTTAATGTTGGTCATCATCTCTAATATCTCCTTATGTGGCCCGGTGTCAAATTTTGTTTGATAATGCTCCTCTGAAGCACCTTGGGGCATTTTACTGTGTTAAAGGAGGTGTCAGAGGTGATGCTCCTCAGATGAGATGTTCAACCAAGGCTCTTCGTCTTATCCTCCGTGTGCTAAAAATCCCACAATGTAGGATAGGCCGACAACGACCTTCCCACCCAGAGGCCAATTGAGGCCCTTAAGTGGCCTATTAACAGCCAGTTCAAAAAGAGTACTTTGTGTCAAGCGTTGTATGAGATGTAATAAATTGAATACTCCTTAACCTGGTATATTCTGATCTGTGCGTCTCAACATCATATCCATTCATTTAACCTACCAATCACTGGGGAATCTTCAGGCAGTATGAAGCCTTGTTTTGGATTAATGACTATGTCGATGTGCTCACAATTTTTAAAAATTCTTTCATGGGATGTGGGCGTCGCAGGCCAGTCCAGCATGTATTGCCCATCCCTAATCGCCCTTGAACTGAGTGGCTTGCTTGGCCATTTTCGAGGGCATGTAAGAGTCAACCACATTGCTGTGGATCTGGAGTCACATGTAGGCCAGACCAGGTAAGGACAGCAGATTTCCTTCCCTAAAGGACATTAGTGAACCAGTTGGGTTTTTACAACAATCAACAATGGTTTCATGGCCATCATTAGACTAGCTTTAAATTCCAGATTTATTAATTGAATTCAAATTCCACCTTCTGCTGTGGTGGAATTCGAACCCATGTCCCCAGAGCAATACCTGGGTCTCTGGGTTACTAGTCCAGTGACAATACCAGTACACCACCGCCTCCCCTCAGCAGAGTTTCTACAGCAGAGACCACCTCTCAGGGGTTTTCTGTTTCATGGTGCAACAATAATACCCTGACTGTAGTTATTCACTCACAGACTGAGTTAGGCACCTCTACCAGGACTCAGGATCGTCAGTCCCTCCAGTGTCATTACATCACTGACCAAAATGCACCATGTGTCGGACGTTATGTTTTTAATGCTCCTGGCACACAGTCTCGCACCAGCACGACATTGTGGAATTGACCTCAAATATCTTTCAGCAAATGTTCAATTCACGTACACAGACTAAACATTCTCCTTTTAGCTGAACAGTATGAACTGATGACCCAAAAACACACCTGGAGGGAGCACTCCGACTAAAGTGCTTCAAAGTAAAAGACTCAATGTTTACCCACAACCGTCATCCTGAATATAGCTCCCAGAGATTTACATAGAAGATTAATCATTATCCAGTCTTATACCCAACCTCTCCCCCACACTGTCCTGGAAGCAGCCATTGTTTGAGTTTATCAGAGATGAGACCATTGCAATTGGTCAAACACTCACATTGCTTCACAACATCGCCTTTTCCCTCACTCTCCTGCACACAGTCAGAACTAGAGATTGCCGTTAGACAGTGCATTATGGTGTCTGACAATCCAAGGGGCAATGGATTAATAACCTAACGATTTCAATTCCAATACCACAATGGCTGCTTGTGAAATTGAATTTATTAAAACCAGTAGTTTAAGGGTTAATCAACCAAGCAAAATTTGTTGAATTTGTTTGCTTGAACCGCTGCAGTCCATGTGGGGTAGGTACACCCACAGTGCTGTTAGGAAGGGAGTTCCAGGATTGTGACACAGCAACAGTGAAGGAACGGTGATATAGTTCCAAGTCAGGATGGTGTGTGACTTGGAGGGGAACTTGCAGGTGGTGGTGTTCCCATGCATCAGCTGCCCTTGTCCTTCAAGGTGGTAGAGGTCGCGGGTTTGGAGGGTGCTGTCGAAGGAGCCTTGGTGAGTTGCTGCAGTGCATCTTGTAGATGGTACACACTGCTGCCACTGTGCGTCAGTGGTGGAGAGAGTGAATGTTTAAAGTAGTAGATGGGGTGCTGATCAAGCAGTGAACTGTCTGGCCAACCTGAGACTCCAGTCTCACAATATGTGGTTGAATCTTAATGACATGGCACCCTGAACTTCTCAGAGCAACTAAAGGTAGGCAACAAATGTCGCCTTGCCAGCATGGCTTACATCCCAAGATCTGGACTGGAGGCGGTTTCAGAGATAAGGAGGGTTGTAGGGGCTGGAGGACGTTACAGAGATAGGGAGGGTTGTAGGGGCTGGAGGAGGTTACAGAGATAGGGAAGGTTGTGGGGCTGGAGGAGGTTACAGATATAGGGAGGGTTGTAGGGGCTGGAGGAGGTTACAGAGATAGGGAGGGTTGTGGGGCTGGAGGAGGTTACAGAGATAGGGAGGGTTGTAGGGGCTGGAGGAGGTTACAGAGATAGGGAGGGTTGTAGGGGCTGTAGGAGGTTACAGAGATAGGGAGGGTTGTGGGGCTGGAGGAGGTTACAGAGATAGGGAGGGTTGTAGGGGCTGGAGGAGGTTACAGAGATAGGGAGGGTTGTAGGGGCTGGAGGAGGTTACAGATATAGGGAGGGTTGTGGGGCTGGAGGAGGTTACAGATATAGGGAGGGTTGTAGGGGCTGGAGGGGGTTACATATATAGGGAGGGTTGTGGGGCTGGAGGAGGTTACAGAGATAGGGAGGGTTGTAGGGGCTGGAGGAGGTTACAGATATAGGGAGGGTTGTGGGGCTGGAGGAGGTTACAGATATAGGGAGTGTTGTAGGGGCTGGAGGAGGTTACAGATATAGGGAGGGTTGTGGGGCTGGAGGAGGTTACAGATATAGGGAGGGTTGTGGGGCTGGAGGAGGTTACAGAGATAGGGAGGGTTGTAGGGGCTGGAGGAGGTTACAGAGATAGGGAGGGTTGTAGGGGCTGGAGGAGGTTACAGAGATAGGGAGGGTTGTGGGGCTGGAGGAGGTTACAGATATAGGGAGGGTTGTAGGGGCTGGAGGAGGTTACAGAGATAGGGAGGGTTGTAGGGGCTGGAGGAGGTTACAGATATAGGGAGGGTTGTAGGGGCTGGAGGAGATTGCAGATATAGGGAGGGTGGAGGCCACAGAGGGATTTAACCAGTGATGGGCCAGAGTAATGACATTCTGTAGATCTACAGTAAATACGGGATTAACTAAATATTTCTCTTTTGAAGATAATCCAATAACAGTCACACCTCCTGCATTAAGCTGCAGTGAAAACTAAGCCCGAAACATGGTTCCTGAATATTACATTAAATCAATAGTTTGTACAAACTTTCCATTGAGTGTCTCTGGCCCAACTCCCACTGATGGATTCAGATCGATTATTCAATTGAAACAAGACAAGCAGAGAAATAATTTTTTTTTAAGTGACTGAACCAATCAAAATTTAAATATATGTCTTTCAAAACGCAAAAGGAACAACCAATGTGTATATACATTGTATATAAAGCATGTATAAATACATATATATAAACACTTATATATAGCATATATTAACAAAACCCACAAGTTATTTGTGTTTGAAGCAAAGACTCTCCCTCTGATACTGGGCCCGATACAATGAGTGGAATGTTGCACTTTTTGTGATGGAACTTGGAGAGGACGGGGTGATGAAATTTAGTGTGGGTCAGGGCACAGGCTGGCAGAAATTTAGATCAATTGACACTCAGATAGCTGATATTGAGAGTCTGACTAGAGGGTCATACAGTCATACAGCACTGAAACAGGCCCTTCGGCCCACCGAGTCTGTGCCGACCATCAACCACCCATTTATACTAATCCTTCATTAATCCCATATTCCCTTCCACATCCCCTCCTACATTAATCCCATATTCCGTACCATTCTCCTACCTACACTAGGGGCAATTTATAATGGCCAATTTACCTATCAACCTGCAAGTCTTTGGCTGTGGGAGGAAACCGGAGCACCCGGCGGAAACCCACACAGACACAGGGAGAACTTGCAAACTTCACTAGGCAGTACCCACAACTGAACCCGGGTCACTGGAGCTGTGAGGCTGCGGTGCTAACCACCGAGAAGTCAAGCCTTCAGGTGATGAAGTCATGAACTAAAGGGAGAGATGGGGAAAGACAATGTTGCAGAGGTAGAAGAAAGTGGCTTTGGGAAAGGAGTGGATTGAAGGAGAATACAGGACTTATTGTAGACCAGGAGACCAAGATTCTGCACCTCTTACCTCAGCTTGACATGGCAACATGGCGGGGGGGGTGGGGGGGGTGGTGTGGGGGGGGGTGGGTAATAGACTTCAGCCCAAACGTATTCATAAATGGACTTCCTGAAGTCTCTTTCACTTTCTTCAAAGCAGACATATCTTTACAATATCAGGATTCTCCTAGCTCTCACAGTGGATTGGTTTGGAAATGGTTTTAATCAAACTTCTTCAAAGTGATACCTCAAACTTGAAAGCTTGGATCAGATATCAAAAAAAAACTTCCTGTTCTTACAGGCGGGGTTCACAGAAAACCACTTAATCATAAAAGCTGAGGGATCAAACTGATGGCACTGCTTGCTACAGAGGGGAAGAAAGATCCATTGTCAAACCTTCGTGTTTTTTGAATGAAGCATGAAAATTCAGGAATGTGAAACAGCTCAAGAACTTGCAATCCATAAACCAAATTAGACATAAGCATCAGACATGGTCACCGCGACCAATCCTTTGAGTGAAATCACATTTCACACTCTTAGCTCAGTGCATTGCAAATCTATGCTGGCACTCCAGTGCAGTACTGAGGGAGTGCCACACTGTCGGAGGGTCAGTACTGAGGGAGTGCCACACTGTCGGAGGGTCAGTACAAAGGGAGTGCTGCACTGTCGCAGGGGCAGTACTGAGGGAGCACCGCACTGTCGGAGGGGCAGTACTGAGGGAGTGCTGCACTGTCGGAGGGTCAGTACTGAGGGAGTGCCACACTGTCGGAGGGTCAGTACTGAGGGAGTGCCGCACCTTCGGAGGGTCAGTACTGAGGGAGTGCCGCACCTTCGGAGGGTCAGTACTGAGGGAGTGCTGCACTGTCGGAGGGTCAGTACTGAGGGAGTGCCACACTGTCGGAGGGTCAGTACTGAGGGAGTGCCGCACCTTCGGAGGGTCAGTACTGAGGGAGTGCTGCACTGTCGGAGGGTCAGTACTGAGGGAGCACCGCACTGTCGGAGAGGCAGTACAAAGGGAGTGCTGCACTGTCGCAGGGGCAGTACTGAGAGAGTTCTGCACTGTCGGAGGGTCAGTACTGAGGGAGTGCCACACTGTCGGAGGGTCAGTACTGAGGGAGTGCCGCACCTTCGGAGGGTCAGTACTGAGGGAGTGCTGCACTGTCGGAGGGTCAGTACTGAGGGAGCACCGCACTGTCGGAGGGGCAGTTCTGAGAGAGTTCTGCACTGTCGGAGGGTCAGTACTGAGGGAGTTCTACTCTGTCAGAGGGGCAGTACTGAGGGATTGTCACACTGTCAGAGGTGCCGTCTTTTGGATGAGGCATTAAACTGAGCCCCCGTCTGCCTGTTCGGGTGGATGCTAAAGTTACCATGACGCTATTTTGAAGAGGAGTACGGCTATCTGCCTGATGTTCTGGTCAATATTTATCCCTCAACCAACATTACCAAAAACAGATTATGTGGTCATGATCACATTGCTGTTTGTGGGATCTTGCTGTGCACGTATAGGCTGCTGTATTTTCCTACATTACAACAGTGACTACATTTCAAAAGTACTTGCTTGGCTGTAATGCACTTTGGAACATCAGGAAAGGCACTATATAAATCTGCTTATTTCTCTTTTCTTTCCTTTATAAAATTGTGTTTTTTTCAACTGTGCCTGTTGCCTCGGCAATGAACTCTATCCGGGGGTGTTAGTGTCAGACAGCACCTGCTTCAGGGGTACACAATAAAAATTGGGACTGCAGTCGCATTACAACAAAAGTTTTAGCTCAGTGGTAACCATCCCATCTCTGAGTCAGTAAGTACAGGGTTCAAACCCTGTTCTAGACAATCCCAGGGAGATGGCAGCTCTGCCTCTGGTGTGCAGCAATGCACAGTCTGCTCCGGGTATGCTCCAAAACTCTCACTGATGACTGATGTTACTGCAGCCTTGAACCTCATGTAATGGGTCCAAGCTCGGAGAGAAATGAGGTCCTCGTCAATTTGTTATTCATTGGCCAATAAGGATGTGACATCTGCCTCATTGAAACACGCTGTCGGATGTGTACAATTCTCTGCAGCAGAAACTGTGAATGCAGCAAAAGTCCTTCATTAATGGTTAGTGGCCTTGCTAACAGTTTAAAAATCCAGAAAACATGAGTTCAAATCGCACTCATGATAGGTTAAGAATTTGAATTCAGGCTGTGGGAAAGCTGGTCTCAGTAAAAGTGACAATGAAGGTGTCAGATTGTTATTTAAAAAAAAACAACCAGTTCACTAATCCCCTTTCGGGAAGGAAAGCTGCATCTTTACCCAGTCTGGATCTATATGTGACTCCAGTCGCATAGCTTCTGAAATGGATGAGCAAGACACTCAGTTGCATCAAGAAGGTTCACCACCACCTTCAGAGGGCAATGGGAGAGAGGACAATACGTGCCAGCAAAGCCCACATTCTGAGAATGAAAACAGTGATGTACAGTAAAAGGGATCGCACAGCCATTCCAGACCTGTGAATCCAGTAAAGACAAGAAGGGATATCAGCGTGTGAAGGTCATGCTGAAACACAGAAGGCTGATTCCTATGTGTAGGCTTACTGCAAGAAATCCTCAGCCGACGAGGAAAATAACAAGAATTCTGTAAGGATTGGGAAAGTCATCAAGCAGCTATCATGGTCATTGCAAAGAGTCTTCAAAAGTTTGACTGCCCTGGAATGGTGAAGCAAGAAAGAGTTGCATTTCTATAGTGCCTTTCCCACCTCTGGACATCCCAAAGTGCATCACAGCCGATGAGGTATTTTTTGAAATGCAGTCACGGTTGTAATGTAGGAATCACGGCAGCATATTTGCACACATCAAGATCCCAAACACAGCCATGTGATAATGACCAGATAATCTCTTTTAGTGATGTTGGTCGAAGGATAAATATTGGCCGGGACACTAAGGAGAATTCCCCTGCTCTTCTTCCAAATAGTCCCATGATGTTTATTACATCCACCCAAGAGGGCAGATGGAGACTCAGTTTAATGTCTCATCGGAAAGACGCCATATCTGACAGTGCAGTGCTCCCACGGAGCTGCCCCTCCACTCAGTACTGACCCTCCGACAGTGCAGCACTCCCTCAGTACTTTCCCTCCGACAGTGCAGCACTCCTCAGTGCAGCACTCCCTCAGTGCTGCCCCTCTGACAGTGCAGCACTCCCTCAGTACTGACTCTCTGACAGTGCCGCACTCCCTCAGAACTGACCATCTGACAGTGCCGCACTCCCTCAGTACTGACCCTCTGACAGTGCAGCACTCCCTCAGTACTGATCCGCTGACAGTGCAGCACTCCTTCAGTACTGATCCTCTGACAGTGCAGCACGCCCTCAGCACCGCACTGGGAGTGTCAGCTTGCATTTTGTGTTGAAGTCCCTGGAATGGGACTTAAATCCTGGACCTTCTGACTCCGAAGTGAGAGTTCTACCCACAAATCAAGCTTGCAAAATAATTGTTGTTTTGTGTACACTGTCACAATATTGTTTCTGATGGATACAGTCTCAGAGTAGCTGATGGGGAGCAGCTGCAGTGAGTGGGCTTTGAGGAGGAAGATGCTTGAGATCAATCAGCAGCTCACAGAGTGTTGGTGAGTGTGGGGGAGGGGCAATCCCAGCCTGAAGATAAAACTGGGAAAATCTCTGTGAAATTATAAATGGCAGGAAATTGTCAGTGTTTTGTTGTGATCAATGACCAGTGTTTGCACGATGGAATTCCTCTCATTCTGACAAGTTCCATCCAATATCAGTCCTAGAACTAAGAATAAGCAGCACATTGGCAGGTTTCTCAAGGCTCTGCTTACAGTATTTGCTAAACTATTCCTCTGTTCTCTGTTGTGAGCGTCACTTGGCTGTTATAAACTGTTAATACTGGACTGACGTATATCACTGTTTATTTAGTCAATGGCTAAGCCTTCAGTTTTTTGGCTTTTTTAATGCTATTTGAAGTGGTTCTGATTTGCAGATTTTAGTCCTTGTTTTTAAAACCATGTTGAGTTTAGTCTTTATCCAAATTCAAATAAACATTCATTGCATCTGAAGTTATCCCATCGTGTGTGAATGAACAGTACTCACTGTCTCTGTACAATAAATGGGAACACATCAGTCTAAACAATGCATCACACCACAATCATCAACCTGCAATTTCCTTTAAGCCATCAGCCTCGGTGCTTACTGACTGACATTAGCTCCTGGACCATCCTTTCACTTCCCTCCATGAGCTGCTCCTTTCCTATCTCTGTAATCTGCTCCAGCCCTGCAACTCTCCGAGATATCCGCATTCCTCCATTTCTGCCCTCTGGTTTCTTTCATGGGATGTTGGTATCGCTGGCAAGGCCAGCATTTGTCGCCCATCCCAAATTGCCCCAGACAACTGAGTGGCTTGCTAGGCCATTTCAGAGGGCAGTTAAGAGTCAACCACATTGCTGTGAGTCTGGAGTCACATGTAGGCCAGACTGGGTAAGGACAGTAGATTTCCTTCCCTAAAGGGCATTAGTGAACCGGATGGGTTTTTTAAAACAACAATGAATGATAGTTTCATGGCACCATTACTGAGACTAACTTTCAATTCCAGATTTTATTAATTAATTTAATTTATTAATTCATTGACTGTAACTTTCACCAGTTGCTGTGGTGGGATTTGAACCTGTGGCCAAGAGCATTAGCCTGGGCCTCTAGATTACTAATACAGTGCCATTACCACTTTTCCTCCATCTCCTCTCATCCCTGATTTAATCACCCTTCCATTGGCGGCTGTGCCTTCAGCTGCCTGGGCCCTGAGCTCTGGAATTCCCTCCCTAAATCTTTCCATCTTTCCACCTCTCGCTCTCCACCTGTAAGACACTGCTTCAAACCTACCTCTTTGACCAAGCTTTTTGTCATATGTCCTTGAGACATTTTACTACTTTAAAGGTGCTATATAAATGCAAGTTGTTGTTGTAGAGTGAAAGAGGACAGTTATGGATGGTTTTGATGGCAGTGTGGGATTGTGCATTGGAGGAGTGTTCGCTGGGAATGAAGTCCAGTCTTAACAATGCTGCTGGAAATGATGAATAAAAGGTTGGTGTGTTTCTGTCAGAAGATCGGAGCTTTTGCACACTAGACTAAACGTGCACCATTTCCTCCCTTCCAGGTTCTGTAGAACCTCAGAGGACTGAGGAACTGGAAAGAAAAGAACTGGCTTCATATTCCAAGAAAAATTATAAAAGGCAAAAGTCACAGGGACCTGAAGGATACACTCGGAAAGGTTTGATTTATAGCCCATATGTGAGTGGATCTGATAACTCATTGAACAACATAGTCACAAGTGAGCCTCAAATGGGCCATCAATCATATCCTTTGCGACTCACTAATAGGATGAATACTTTGATGGAATGTTCAAGACATGGATCGTCACTGTCAGGAGCACGTATCAAGAAATCTTGTCCAGACATCACATATCTTAGTCCGTTAAAATTAATGGATGGAAAATCATCTACGATTTCCTGATACACATTCCCTGTGGACAAGATTCAGGAACATTGTCCTGAATATATTCAACCCACTCTGCATTTTAAACGTAATTCTGATAAGGAATTAGATGCGTTTAACCATCTAAAGAGATGATTGATTTCATAAAACCATGTGTTCCGTTGCTCATCAATGAGCAAGTGCTATAGGGAAGAGTCAGAGGAAAGGTTTTCCAGTGATTACTGCACTGCTCTGCATTAAACTGAAGCACCAGCTCCTGTTAGAGTGAATGAACAGTCTGCTCTACACTGTCTCAACCCTATCAGCTGCAGCCGGGTAATTTCTATCAGACACTGAGTGTATCCAGATAAGCAGTGAATGACAAGTGATACGACAAGAATTTGGTGATCACAGAATCACAGAACTGTTACAGCACAGAAGGAGGCCGTTCGGCCCATCTTGTCTGCGCTGGTTCTCCAAAGGAGCAATTTACTAGTGCCATTCCCTCATCTTCTCTCGTAGCCCTGCACATTCTTCCTTTTCAAAAAACAATCCGATTCCCTTTCGGATGCCTCGATTGAAGCTGCCTCCACCACACTCTCAGGCAGTGCATTCCAGACCCTAACAACTCACTACGTGAAAACGTCTTTCCTCATGTCACCATTGTTTCTTTTGCCAATTACTTTAAATCTGTGCCCTCTCGTTCTTGATCCTTCCAACAGTGCAAACAGTTTTTCCCTATTTACTCTGTACAGACCCCTCATTTTGAATACCTCTATCAAATCTCCTCTCAGCCTTCTCTTATCTGAGAAAAACATTCCCAACTTCTCCAATCTATCTTCATAATTGAAGTTCCTCATCCCCGGAACCATTCTCATGAATCTTTTCTGCACTCTCTCTCACGCCTTCGCATCTTTCCTAAAGTGTGGTGCCCAGAACTGGACACAATACTCCAGTTGAGGCCGAACCTGTGTTTTATACAAGTTTAACATAATGCCTGTAAAAATGGTACGGCAATTATCATGGGGGATTTTAATCTACATGTAGATTGGTCGAACCAGCTCAGTCAGGGTAGCCTTGAGGAGGAATTTGTTGAGTGTATCCGTGATAGTTTTCTTGAACAGAATGTAATGGAACCGACAAGGGAGCAAGCTATCCTAGATCTAGTACTGTGTAATGAGACAGGAATAATTAATGACCTCATGGTTAGGGATCCTCTTGGAAGGAGTGATCACAGTATGGTTGAATTTAGAATACAGATGGAGAGTGTGAAGATAAAATCCAATACCAGGGTCCTGTGCTTGAACAAGGGGGACTACAATAGAATGAGGGAGGACTTGGCTAAAGTGGATTGGAAACAAAGATTTTACGGTGGGACAGTTGACGAGCAGTGGAGGACTTTCAAAGCAATTTTTCAAAGTGCTCAGCAAAAGTATATTCCAGTGAAAAGGAAGGACTGGAAGAAAAGGGGTAATCTGCTATGGGTGTCTAAGGAAATAAGAGAGGCTATCAAATTGAAAAAGAAGGCATACAAAGTGGCTAAAAGCAGCATGAAACTAGAAGACTGGGAAAACTTTAAAGGTCAGCAGAAAGCTACAAAAAGAGCTATAAAGAGAAGTAAGATGGAACAGGAGAAAAAACTAGCACAGAATATAAAGACAGATAGCAAAAGTTTCTATAAATATATAAAACGAAAAAGAGTGGCTAAAGTAAACATTGGTCCTTTAGAGGATGAGAAGGGGAATTTAGTTATGGGATATGATGAAATGGCCGAGGCATTGAACAGGTATTTTGTATCGGTCTTCACAGTGGAGGACATTAATAACATGCCAGTAATTGACAAAGAGACGAACGTAGGTGAGGACCTGGAAACAATCATTATTACGGAAGGGGTAGTGTTGGGCAAGCTAATGGAGCTAAGGATTGATAAGTCTCCTGGCCCTGATGGAATGCATCCTAGGGTACTAAAAGAGATGGCGGGGGAAATAGCAGGTGCACTGATGGTAATTTTCCAAAATTCGCTGGACTCTGGGGTAGTCCCAGTTGATTGGAAAACAGCAGATGTGACGCCACTGTTTAAAAAGGGAGGTAGACAAAAGATGGGGAATTATAGACCGATTAGCTTAACCTCTGTAGTGGGGAAGATGCTTGAGTCTATTATCAAGGAGGAAATAGCAGGGCATCTCGATAGAAATTGTCCCGTTGGGCAGTCGCAGCATGGGTTCATGAAGGGCAGATCATGCTTGACAAACCTTTTGGAATTCTATGATGACATTACGAGCAAGGTGGACAATGGGGACCCAGTGGATGTGGTGTACCTAGATTTCCAAAAGGCCTTCGACAAGGTGCCGCACAAGAGGCTGCTGCATAAGATAAGGATGCATGGTGTTAGGGGTTAAGTATTAGCATGGATAGAGGATTGGTTGACTAACAGGAAGCAGAGAGTGGGGATAAATGAGTGCTATTCTGGTTGGCAATCAGTCACTAGTGGTGTGCCTCAGGGATCGGTGTTGGGACCGCAATTATTTACAATTTATATAGATGATTTGGAGTTGGGGACCACGTGTAGGGTGTCAAAGTTTGCAGATGACACTAAGATGAGTGGCAGAGCAAAGTGTGCAGATGACTGTGAAACTTTGCAGAGGAACATAGATACATTGAGTGAGTGGGCAAAGGTCTGGCAGATGGAATACAATGTTAATAAATGTGAAGTCATTCATTTCGGTAGGAGTAACAGGAAAAAGGATTATTACTTGAATGGTAAAAAGTTACAGCATGCTGCTATGCAGAGGGACCTGGGTGTCCTTGTGCATGAATCGCAGAAGGTTGGTCTGCAGGTACAGCAAGTAATTAGGAAGGCAAATGGAATTTTGTCCTTCATTGCTAAAGGGATTGAGTTTAAAAGCAGAGAGGTTATGTTGCAGCTGTATAAGGTACTGGTGAGGCCGCACCTGGAGTACTGTGTTCCGTTTTGGTCTCCTTACTTGAGAAAGGATATACTGGCACTGGAGAGGGTGCAGAGGAGGTTCACTAGGTTGATTCCGGAGTTGAGGGGGTTGGTTTATGAGGAGAGACTGAGTAGATTGGGATTATATTCATTGGAGTTCAGAAGAATGAGGGGGGATCTTATAGAAACATATAAAATCATGAAGGGAATAGATAAGATACAAGTAGAGAGGATGTTTCCACTGGCAGGTGAAGCTAGGACAAGAGGGCATAGCCTCAAGATTAGAGGGAGCAGATTTAGGACTGAATTAAGAAGGAACTTCTTCACCCAGAGGGTTGTTAATCTATGGAATTCCTTGCCCAGTGAAGTAGTTGACTCTTCTTCAGTAAACGTCTTTAAAGCTAAGGTAGATATCTTTTTGAACAATAAAGGAATTAAGGGATACGGTGGGAGCGCGGGTAAGTGGATCTGAGTCCACGAAAAGATCAGCCATGATCTTATTGAATGGCGGAGCAGGCTCGAGGGGCCGGACGGCCTACTCCTGCTCCTAGTTCTTATGATCTTATGATCATATAACCTTATGATAACCTTGCTCTTGTACTCTATACCTCTATTAATGAAGCCTATGTGCTGTATGATTTATTAACTGCTCTCTCAACCTGTCCTGTTACCTTCAATGATTTATGCACATATACACCCAGGTCCTGATCCCTGGGATGGCAGGATTGTGGGATTGTCCTATGAGGAGAGATTGAGGAGACAGGGCCTGTATTCTCTGGAGTTTAGAAGAATGAGAGGTGATCTCATTATAGGGCTCGACAGGGTAGATGCAGGAAGGATGTTTCCCCTGGCTGAGGGTCTAGACCAGGGAACACAATCTCAGAATAAGTGGTAGGCCATTTAGGACTGAGATGAGGAGGAATATCTTCACTCAGAGGCTGGTGAATCTTTGGAATTCTCTACCCCAGAGGGTTGTGGAAGCTCAGTTATTGAGTATGTTCAAGCCAGAGATCGATAGATTTCTAGATATTAAAGATATCAAGGGATATGGGGATAGTGCGGGAAAATGGCGGTGAGGTAGAAGATCAGCCATGATTTGGTTGAATGGCGGAGCAGGCCCAAGGGGCTGAATGGCCTACCCCTGCTCCTATTTCCTATGTTCCTATGTCCCTCTGCTCCTGCACCCCCTGTTAGAATTGCACCCTTTATTTTATATTGTCTCTCCACATTCATCCTACCAAAATGTATCACTTCACACTTCTCTACATTAAATTTCATCTGCTACCTCTCCGCCCATTCCACCAACCTGTCTACGTCCTTTTGAAGTTCTACACTATCCTCCTCACAGTTCACAATGCTTTCAAGTTTTGTATCAGCCGCAAATTTGAAATTGTGCCCTGTACACCAAAGTCTAGGACATTAATATATTAGGAAAAGCAAGAGTCCTGAGTGTTTATTGGACTGATAAACAGCTATTGTGGCTGCTATTGAGAGTCTATGCAGTGTGTAGGAATACAGTGGTTTAGTGATTATGTAACTGGACTAAAATTCCAGTCAATATGAGGGAAATCCCACTATGAGAATTTGACATGAAAAAAAATCTGGAAATAAACAGCTGGTCTCAGCAAAAGTGAGCATGAAGCTGTCAGATTGTTATTAAAACTCAACTGGTTCACCAATGTCCTTCAGTGATGGAAACCTGCCACCTTTGCCTAACCTGGGCCTATGTGTGACTCCAAACTCACAGCAACGTGGTTGAATCTGAACAGCTCTCTTAAGTGGCTGATCAAGACACACAGTTATATCAAACCCACTTCTGGTAGTTCAAGAAGGGAGCCCATGGGATTCTCAAGGGCAACTCGGGATGGGTAATAAATGCTTGCCAGCAACACCCACATCCTGAGAACAAATATAACTTTTTGAAATGAAGTCACACTGTTGTGGATGCCCGAATGTTTATTACAAAAGGTTAGTATTTAGGTACAGCAAATAATTAGGAAAGCTAATAGAATGTTATCAGGGCGGCACAGTGGCGCAGTAGGGCGGCACAGTGGCGCAGTGGTTAGCACCGCAGCCTCACAGCTCCAGTGACCCGGGTTCAATTCTGGGTACTGCCTGTGTGGAGTTTGCAAGTTCTCCCTGTGTCTGCGTGGGTTTCCTCTGGGTGCTCCGGTTTCCTCCCACAGCCAAAAGACTTGCAGGTTGGTAGGTAAATTGGCCATCATAAATTGCCCCTAGTATAGGCAGGTGGTAGGGAAATATAGGGACAGGTGGGGATGTGGTAGGAATATGGAATTAGTGTAGGATTAGTATAAATGGGTGGTTGATGGTCGGCACAGTGGGCCGGTGGGCCGAAGGGCCTGTTTCAGTGCTGTATCTCTAACTAACTAACTAACTAAAAAAACAATTTATCGTGAGGAGAATTGAATACAAAAGTACAGTTATACAGGGCATTGGTGAGACCACATCTGGAGTACTGTGTACAGCACTGTTCTCCTTATTTAAGGAAGGATGTAAATGCGTTGGAGGCAGTACAGAGAAGGTTTACTAGACTAATACCTGGAATGTGTGTGTTCACAGAATCACAGAATAATAGAGTGCAGAAGAGGCCCTTCGGCCCATCGAGTCTGCATCGATGCATTAAAGACACCTGACCTGTCTACCTAATCCTATTTGCCAGCACTTGGCCCATAACCTTGAATGTTATGACGTGCCAAGTGCTCATCCAGGTACTTTTTAAAGGATGTGAGGCAACCTGCCTCTATCACCCTCCCAGGCAGTGCATTCCAGACTGTCACCACCCTCTGGGTAAAAAAGTTCTTCCTCAAATCCTCCTTACGCCTCCTGCCCCTCACCTTAAACTTGTGACCCCTCGTAACTGACCCTTCAACTAAGGGGAACAGCTGCTCCCTATCCACCCTGTCCATGCCCTTCAATCTTGTACACCTCGATCAGGTCACCCCTCAGTCTTCTCTGCTCCAGCGAAAACAAGCCAAGCCTATCCAACCTCTCTTCATAGCTTAAATATTCCATCCCAGGCAACATCCCGGTGAATCGCCTCTGCACCCCTTCCAGTGCAATCACATCCTTCCTATAATGTGGCGACCAGAATTGCACACAGTACTCCAGCTGTGGCCTTACCAAAGTTCTATACAACTCCAACATGACCTCCCTGCTTTTGTAATCTATGCCTCGATTGATAAAGGCAAGTGTCCCATATGCCTTTTTCACCACCCTATTAACCTGCCCTTCTGCCTTTAGAAATGCATGGACAAACACGCCAACGTCCCTTTGTTCCTCGGAACTTCCCAGTGTCAGGCCATTCATTGAATACTTCCGTGTCACATTACTCCTTCCAAAGTGTATCACCTCACAATTTTCAGGGTTAAATTCCATCTGCCACTTTTCTGCCCATTTGACCATCCAGTCTATATCTTCCTGTAACCCAAGACACTCAAACTCACTGTTAACCACTCGGCCAATCTTTGTGTCATCCGCGAACTTACTGATCCTACCCCCCACATAGTCATCTATGTTGTTTATATAAATGACAAACAATAGGGGACCCAGCACAGATCCCTGTGGTATGCCACTGGACACTGGCTTCCAGTCACTAAAACAGCCATCTGTCATCACTCTCTGTCTCCTATAGCTAAGCCAATTTTGAATCCACCTTATCAAGTTACCCTGTATCCCATGTACATTTGCTTTCTTGATAAGTCTCCCATGTGGGACCTTGTCAAAGGCTTTGCTGAAATCCATGTAAACTACATCAACTGCACTACCCTCATCTACACACCTGGTCACATGCTCAGAAAATTCAATCAAGTTTGTTGGGCATGACCTCCCTCTGACAAAGCCATGCTGACTATTCCTAATCAAATTTCGCCTCTCCAAGTGGTGATAGATTCTCTCCTTCAGAATTTTCTCCAATAGTTTCCCTACCACTGACGTGAGACTCACTGGTCTGTAGTTCCCTGGCTTATCTCTACAACCTTTCTTAAATAGTGGGACCACATTAGCTGTTCTCCAGTCCTCTGGCACCTCCCCCGTGGCCAGAGAGGAATTAAAAATTTGGGTCAGAGCCCCTGCAATCTCCACCCTCGCCTCCCACAGCATCCTGGGACACAAATCATCCGAACCTGGAGATTTGTCCACTTTTAAGCCTGCCAATACCTCCAATACCTTTTCACTCCCTATGACAATCTGCTCAAGAACCTCACACTTAGGAGGAAAGATTGGACAGGCTAGGCTTGTATCCGCTGGAATTTAGAAGAGTAAGAGGCGACTTGATTGAAACATGTGAGAACCTGAGGGGTCTTGACAGGGTGGAGGTGGAAAGGATGTATCCTCTTGTTGGACAATCTTGTTGCCCATTTAAGACAGAGGTGAGGAAAAATATTTTCTCTCAGAGGGTTGTGAGTCTTTGGAATTCTCTTCCTCAAAAGGCGGTGGAAGCAGAGTCTTTGAATATTTTTAAGGCAGAGGTAAATACATTCTTGATAAGCAAGAGGGTGGAAGGTTATCGGGGGTAGGTGGGAATGTGGAGTCAAAGTTAATATGAGATGAGCCATGATCTTGTTGAATGGCGGAGCAGGCTTGAGGGGCCGAATGGCCTACTCCTGCTCCCAATTCGTATGTTCGTATGTGTTAGATTTGGAGTGTAGACACTCTTGTAATATAGGGACTGCAGCAGCCAATCTGTCCATGCTTTAACCACCCACTTATTACTGACAGTATTTTGTATACAAATGTGTTCTGCAACATTCTCTCTCTGGAAATTCTTGAGATGTTTGGGTCATTGCTCTGACTTCTGTGCTGTTAATCGCAGTCACACCCACTGCAAACATTCTGCAATAGAATTTTACAGCACAGAAACAGGCCATTCGGCCCAACGGATCTGTGTCAGTGTTAATGCTCCACACAAGCCTCCTCCGCCCCCTCTTCATCTCACCCAATCAACATATCCTTTCTGTTCCTTTCTCCTTCAATTGTATATTCAACTTCCCCTTAAATGTATCTACACTATTCACCTCAACCAGTCCCTGTGGTAGTGAGTTCCACATTCAAACCACTCTCTTGGTAAAGAAGTTTCTGCTGAATTCCCTATTCGATTTATTAGTCACTGTCTTATATTTATGGCCCCCTAGTTTTAGACTCTCCCAAACAGTCAGAGAGAGATAGAGGAGCAGATATGTAGGCAAATCTCAGAGAGGTGTAAAAATATTAGGGTAATAATAATAGGGGATTTCAACTTCCCCAATATCAACTGGGATAGTCTTAGTGCAAAAGGCTTAAAGGGGGCAGAATTCTTAAAATGCATACAGGAGAGCTTTTTGAGCCAGTACGTAGAAAGTCCGACTAGAGAAGGGGCAGCACTGGACCTAATCCTAAGGAATGAAGCCGGACAAGTGGTAGAAGTGTCAGTGGGGGAGCATTTCGGGGATAGTGACCATAACTCTAAGATTTAAAGTAGTTATGGAAAAGGACAAAAATGGACCGGAAATAAAGGTACCAATTTGGGGGAAGGCTGATTTCAATATGATAAAACAAGATCTGGTCAAAGTGGACTGAGAGCAGCTACTTGTAGAAAAGTCTACATCAGACCAGTGGGAGTCATTCAAAGAGGAAATAGTGAGAGCTCAGAGCCAACATGTACCCGTTAAGGTGAAGGGTTGGACCAACAAGTCTAGGGAACCCTGGATGTCAAGGGATATAGAGGATTAGATAAGGAAAAAAAAGGAGGCTTATGGCAGATCCCAAGCTCTGAAAACAGCGAAGGCACTAGAGGAGTACAGAAAGTGTAGGGGGGTACTTAAAAAAGTAATCAGGAGAGCAAAGAGGGGACATGAAAAAACACTGGTGGGCAAGATAAAGGAAAATCCTAAGGCGTTTTATAAGTATATTAAGAGCAAGAGGATAACCAGGGAAAGAGTAGGGCCCATTAGGGACCAAAGTGGCAATCTGTGAGCCGGAGGACATAGGTGAGGTTTTAAATGATTACTTTTCATCTGTGTTCACTATGGAGAAAGATGATGTAGGTGTAGAGATCAGGGAGGGGGATTTTGATATACTTGAACATATTAGCATTGAAAGGGAGAAAGTATTAGCTGTTTTAGCAGGCTTAAAAGTGGGTAAATCCTCAGGCCCAGATGAGATGTATCCCAGGCTGTTATGTGAGGCAAGGAAGGAGATAACAGGGGCTTTGACACAAATTTTCAAATCCTCTCTGGCCACGGGGGAGGTGCCAGAGGACTGGAGGACAGTGAATGTGATGCCATTATTCAAGAAGGGTAGCAGGGATAAACCAGGTAATTACAGGACGGTGAGTCTAACATCAGTGGTTGGGAAACTATTGGAAAAATTTCTGAGGGACAGGATTAATCTCCACTTGGAGAGGCAGGGATTAATCAAGAATAGTCAGCATGGCTTTGTCATGGGGAGATCATGTCTAACTAACTTGATTGAATTTTTTGAGGCGGTGAGTAGATGTGTAGATGAGGGTAAAGCAGTAGATGTAGTCTACATGGACTTCAGTAAGGCTTTTGATAAGGTCCTGCATGAGAGATTGGTTAAGAAGGTAACAGCCAATGGGATCCAGGGCAATTTGGCAAATTGGATCCAAAATTGGCTTAGTGGCAGGAAGTAGAGGGTAATGGTCGAGGGCTGTTTTTGCGATTGGAAGCCTGTGACCAGTGGTGTACCACAGGGATCGGTGCTGGGACCCTTGCTGTTTGTAGTGTACGTTAATGATTTAGACGTGAATATAGGAGGTATGATCAGTAAGTTCACAGATGACATGAAAATTGGTGGTGTTGTAAATAGTGAGGAGGAAAGTCTTACATTACAGGACGCTATAGATGGGTGGGTAAGATGGGCGGAGCAGTGGCAAATAGAATTTAATCCTGAGAAGTGTGAGGTGATGCATTTTGGGAGGACTAACAAGGCAAGGGAATATACAATGGATGGTAGGACACTAGGAAGTACAGAGGGTCAGAGGGATCTTGGTGTACTTGTCCATAGATCACTGAAGGCAGCAGCACAGGTAGATAAGGTGGTTAGGAAGGCATACGGGATACTTGCCTTCATTAGCTAAGGCATAGAATATAAGAGCAGGGAGGTTATGATGGAGCTGTATAAAACACTAGTTAGGCTGCAGCTGGAGTACTGAGTACAGTTCTGGGCACCACACTATAGGAAGGATGTGATTTCACTGGAGAGGGTGCAGAGGAGATTCACCAGGATGTTGCCTGGGCTGGAGCATTTCAGCTATGAAGAGACACTGGATAGGCTGGGATTGTTTTCCTTAGAGCAGAGAAGGCTGAGGGGGGACATGATTGAGGTATACAAAATTATGAGGGGCATTGATAGGTTAGATAGGAAGAAACCTTTTCCCTTAGTGGAGGGGCCAATAACAAGGGGGCATAGATTTAAGGTAAGGGACAGGAGGTTTAGAGGGGATTTGAGGAAATTTTTTTTCACTCAGATAGTGAAATCTGGAACACACTGCCTGAAGGGGTGGTAGAGGCAGGAACTCTCACAACATTTAAGAAGTATTTAGATGAGCACTTGAAACGCCATAGCATACAAGGCTATGGGCCAAGTGCTGGAAAATGGGATGAGAAAAGTTAGGTGCTTGATGGCCGGCACGGACACGATGGGCTGAAGGGCCTGTTTCCGTGCTGTATAACTCTATGACTTCCAAAAGTGTTTGATAAACTGCCACAAACAGGCTTGTCAGCAAAATTGAAACACATGGAATAAAAGTAACAGTAGCAGCATGGATACAAAATCGGCTGAGTGACAGGAAACAGAGAGTAGTGGTGAACCGTTGTTTTTCAGACAGGAGGAAGGTATACAGTGGGTGTTAGGATCACAGCTTTTCTTGATCGATATTAATGACTTAGCCTTGGGTGCACAGGACACAATTTCAAAATTTGCAGATGGCACAAAACATGGAAGTATTGTGAACTATGAGGAGGATTGTGGGAGGACATATAGCAGCTGAAATTGAATGCAAAGAAGTGTGAAACGATACATTTTGATAGGAAGAACAAGGAGAGGCAATATAAAATAAAGCGGGTGCAGGAACAGAGACACCTGGGGGTATATGTACACAAATCACTGGAAGGTGGCAGGGTAGATTGAGAAAGTGGTTCAAAAGGCATGTGAGTTCCTGGGCTTTATAAATCGAGGCACAGAGTACAAAGCAAGAAAGCTATACAACACCGGCTCTGCCTCAACTGGAATATTGTGTCCAATTCTGGACACCACACTTTCGGAAGGATGTGAAGGCTTTAGAGAGGGTGCAGAAAAGATTCACAAGAATGGTTCCAGGGATGAAGGAGAATTTTAAAGTCAAGGCATTGCTTGACCGGGACCCAATTAGGTCAGGAAGTACAGGGGTGATAGGTGAACAGGACTTGTTGTGAGTTAAGACACAGGCAACAGAGTTTTAGATGACCTCAAGTTTATAGAATGTGGGAGACTGGCCAGGAGTGCGTTGGAATAGTCAAGTCCAGAGGTAACGAAGGCATGAACGAGGGTTTCAGCAGCAGATGAGCTGAGACAGGGGCGAAGTCGGGTTATGTTACGGAGGTGGAAATAGGCAATCTTAGTGATGATCCAGATATGTGGTTGGAAGCTCATCTTATATGACAGCAAGGTTGTGAACAGTCTAGTTCAGCCTCAGACTGATGCCAGGGAGAGGGATGGAATCAGTAACTAGGGAGTGGAGTTTGGGGCAGGGACCGAAAACAATGGTTTCAGACTTCCCAATATTTATTTGGAGGAAATTTCTGCTCATCCAGCACTAGTTGTCAGATAAACAGTTTGATAATTTCGAGACAGTGGAGGAGTGGAGAGGGATGGTGGTGAGGTAGAGCTGGGTGTCATCGATGTACACATGGAAACTAACTTCAGACACAATCAAAAAGACATAGAGAAAAAACATAAGAAATAGGAACAGGCATAGACCATTTGGCCCCTCAAGCCTATTCTAGCATTCAACAAGATCATGGTTGATGTACCTTAACTCCTACTGTCCCTTAACATTCCTTAAAGAGAGAGAGAGAGGGAGAAATGGAGATAGAGAGAATGAGAGAGACACACATGCAGACACAGAAAGAGGGAGAGAAACAGAGAGACAGAAACAGAGAGAAAGAGATAGAGACAGAGAGAAAGGGAGAGAAACAGAGGCAGAGCAAGAAATAGAGAGACAGAAAAAAAGATGGCAAAGAGACATAGAGAGAGGGTGAAAGAGAGAGAAAAAGATAGAGACAAACAAACAAAGGTTTAGAGACGGGAAAGAGCAGAGACACCGATGTTTTCTGTTACATGGTGATGTGTGTTTTTAAGTCCCTGCTATTCTGAAGTGGGGTGACCTGCTGGGAGCTGCCTCACAGGGAGTTGGGGTAGGGGTCCTCAACAGACTGTGAGCATTATAAAGACCCCCAGTACCTGGTCACAGGCCTGGGGGAGTTCAGGTGAACTCTCCATTGTATCTGACCATGCAGCTTTATAGCGAGGACTCCTGGATCTCATCCTCAATTGTGCAGCTCAACCCCTGGCAATGTCGGAACAAACAGCAACTTTTCTGGTGCCAGTCACAAACAAACAAGATTGATTGATTTCTTTCAGCACAAGCATTAACACACGCTTTGCCTTTGTCCCAGGACAGCTTTGTTATTTAATCTCCCTCTGCCCCTATCAAACACCTTCCCCTTTGTTCTCTCTCCCACCCCCTTCCCTTCACTTGCTTAAAACCCATTACATTTCTAACCTTTGCCAGTTCTGATGAAGGGGGTCACTGACCTGAAACGTTAACTCTGCTTCTCTCTCCACAGATGCTGCCAGACCTGCTGAGCATTTCCAGTAACTTCTGCTTTTATTTCAAGATTTATTGAATTCAGTTGTTGCAGTGGGACTGGAACCCGGAGCCAGTAGCATCACCATTCGGTCACTGTTGCTGACAGGGCAGAGACTAAGGGGTGTGTTTCATTACTCAGGTGAACCCATTTGGCTCTCATTTCAGGAGATTGGGTGTAGATGTTGATATCTGACCTGTGGCCTCCAATGATTTCCATCTGAGATTAATGGGAGCAGCAAACTTGTAAAATTTGCCTGATTGGTGACCGGTACTGAGGCAAACTGCCACACCGAACCTTTCCCCTGGGAGTCAGGATCCGTAACTCAGTGAGGTCCTCCAGACATTCCTACCAGCCTCACTGAGCTGCCAGCGCTGATCCCTGCCCGCCTCCGGTGCCAGTTTGTAAAATTAGTTCCATAACTAATCAGGAATAAAAGCATTTCTCTACAGCAGGGGCCTTGCTGATTTCTGGCAACAAATGCCTCAGCCCAATGACTGCTCCAGTTTCTGGAATTGCTGTTCTTGTCCCTTACACAATGCTTTCATGAACATTGTGAACTCTCACACTCCCTCTCTCTGTCTCTCTCACACTCCCTCTCTCTGTCTCTCTCACACTCTCTGTCTGTCTGTCTCTCACTCAGACTGTCTCTCACATTCTCACTCTCTTCCTTTTGTCTCTGTCCCTGTCTCTCTTTGCCTCTCTCCTTCCTTCTGCATCTCTGTCTCTTTTGCTCTCTATCTCTATGTCTGTCTCTCTTTCTTTTTCTTACTACATATATCTTTTTCCTCTGTTTCTCTGTCTCTCTCTCTCAATGTCTGTCTGTCTGTCTCTCTGTTTCTGGCTGTCTCTATCTCTCTTTCTCTCTATATATATCTCACTTTTTCTCTCTATTTCTCTGTCTGTCTCTATCTCTCGTTCTGCTTCTTTCTCTGTCTGTTTGGCTGTCTTTCTCTGCCTCTGCTCCTCTCGCTGTCTGTCTGTCTGTCTCTCTCACGCCCTCAATCTCCGTTTCTCTCTCTCTCTCACCAACCCGGCCCTCCCATCACCGCACCCTGAGTTCTCTATGCGAACCATGGAAAGTACAAAGGCAGTGAATGCTCTACAATCCCAAAGACTAGACCCCAACAATGCAAAGCTCCAGATAGGATTATATAGAATAGTACAAAACAGAAACAGGTTATTTGTCCCAAAAGATCAATCTATCCAATTCCATTGGTCAAACAAAATGCAGCACCAGGCAACAGTCACATCTTGAACACACTCACACACACACGCTCACACACACACACACACACACTCACACACACACACTCACACTCACACACATACTCACACACTCACACACATACTCACACTCACACACACACACACACACACACTCACACACACACACTCACACACATACTCACACACTCACACACATACTCACACTCACACACACACACACACACACACTCATACTCACACACATTCTCACACTCACTCACTCACACTCACACTTATACTTACTCACACGTACTCACACTCATAGTCATACTCACACACTCTCACACATGCTCGCACACATACTCACACTCACAAGCACACTTATACTCATACTCACACTCACACACACACACACACACACTCACACACATACTCACACACACACACACATACTCACACACTCACACACACACACACACTCACACACACATACTCACACACTCACACTCACACACACACACACTCACACACACACACTCACACACACACTCACACACATACTCACACACATACTCACACTCACACACACACACACACTCACACACACACTCACACACACACACACACACACACACACACACGCATACTCACACTCATACTCACACACACTCATACTCACACTCACACACACTCACAAGCACACTTATACACATACTCACACACACACACTCACACACACACTCACACACACACTCACACGCATACTCACACTCATACTCACACACACTCATACTCACACTCACACACACTCACAAGCACACTTATACACATACTCACACTCACACACACACACACACATACACACACACACTCACACTCACACACATACTCACACACATACTCACACACACACACACACTCACACACACACTCACACTCATACTCACACACACACTCACACACACATTCACACGCATACTCACACTCATACTCACACTCACACACGCTCACAAGCACACTTATACTCATACTCACACTCACACACACACACACATACTCACACACACACTCACACACATACTCACACACTCACACACATACTCACACACACACACTCACACACATACTCACACACACACTCACACTCACACACACTCACACACTCATACTCACACACACACACTCACACACTCACTCATACACTCACACACTCACAATCACACACACTCACACTCACATGCACACTTACACTCACACACATACTCACACTCACACATGATCACATACTCACACTCACACATTCACATACACACACACACACACTCACAATTACACACACACTCACACACACATACTCACAATTACACACACACTCACACACACATACTCATACTCATACTCACACTCATTCTCACACTCACACTCACACACACACACTCACACATACTCTCACACACACACTGACTCTCAAACACACACACTCTCACACACGCTCACATACTCTCACACACACACACTCCCAGTGCTAACACCAACACATCTATGATGATAATAGGCAAAAACAATAACAAATGTCATTTGTATAGCGCTGTTTAACATAGTAAACCGCCCCAAGTTGCATCACAGGAGCGATTATCAAACAGATTTTGACATCGAGCCACTTAAGGCAATATTAGGGTCAGGTGATCAAACACTTTTTCAAAGAGGTAGATTTTAAAGAGTGACTTCAGGGAGGAGAGACCAGGAGAGAGGTGGAGTAGTTTAGGGAGGGGATTCCGGACAGGAGAGAGGTGGAGTGGTTTAGGGAGGGGATTCCGGACAGGAGAGAGGTGGAGTGGTTTAGGGAGGGGATTCCGGACAGGAGAGAGGTGGAGTGGTTTAGGGAGGGGATTCCGGACAGGAGAGAGGTGGAGCGGTTTAGGGAGGGGATTCCGGACAGGAGAGAGGTGGAGTGGTTTAGGGAGGGGATTCCGGACAGGAGAGAGGTGGAGTGGTTTAGGGAAGGGATTCCGGACAGGAGAGAGGTGGAGTGGTTTAGGGAGGGGATTCTGGACAGGAGAGAGGTGGAGTGGTTTAGGGAGGGGATTCCGGACAGGAGAGAGGTGGAGTGGTTTAGGGAGGGGATTCCGGACAGGAGAGAGGTGGAGTGGTTTAGGGAGGGGATTCCGGACAGGAGAGAGGTGGAGTGGTTTAGGGAGGGGATTCCGGACAGGAGAGAGGTGGAGTGGTTTAGGGAAGGGATTCCGGACAGGAGAGAGGTGGAGTGGTTTAGGGAGGGGATTCCGGACAGGAGAGAGGTGGAGTGGTTTAGGGAGGGGATTCCGGACAGGAGAGAGGTGGAGTGGTTTAGGGAAGGGATTCCGGACAGGAGAGAGGTGGAGTGGTTTAGGGAGGGGATTCCGGACAGGAGAGAGGTGGAGTGGTTTAGGGAGGGGATTCTGGAGCTTCTAACAGGCCAAATACTGTTTTTGTGTTTTTTTAAATCATTGACTGAATGAGTTTAGCAAAAATGAAAAGTGAGTGCAGAGGAGGCACGAAAAGGAGGAGTGCCTCGGTGTGCTGTGTGAGCAGGTGATGCACTGCCAGTTTGCTGCTGCAGTTCCTCGTACAGTGCGTGTCTGATTGCCACCACTGTGAAGCAGGGATCTGTGGAACAGAGATCAGACCCTTGTGCTGGTGCTGGAGATTGAGACACTTTTATCCTGGGATAGGGTTATCCTGGAGCGAGTGGAAATTGAGGCCCACTCTGAACGCCCAGGGACCCCCTTTCTGCTCCGAGTCCTCCAATAGCTCTTCAGCTATCTTAGAGAGTGTTAGGAGAATGCTAGAACAGGTCTGTCAGGGGTACAACAGAGGCACTGGCGGGGTTTAGAGAACTCATGAGTGCCAACTGTATAGGGAAATCAGAGCTCCAGTCATTGTTAGGGTTCCCACTAGAGATCATCATCACTAATAAAGAAAGATAGGAACACGAGACTGTCAAATAAACAGAGACTTCAGCACAGCTTCCTGATTCAGCACAGCTACCAACATTCTGGTATAACAGGCAGGAAAAGCCCATCCAGGCTGCCTGACAGGTGCCTGAAGCAATGTGGTTAAACATCCTGACAATCAGCCATCAGGTGGAAGCAAAAAACCCAGATAGAAACCCACGGACAATCAGGGGAAGAGTTCCTTTTCATTCCCATTCGGCAATGGAATCTACCCTGACCATCCCTGTCTTTAACGGGCATTCTACACACCTTATATCATACAGGATAGCGCCCCAGACATAAACCCATTCAGGCAGGAACAAGTCCAGCCAGAAACCCAGCCATGGTCACATCCCCTCTCCCTATCTCTGTAATCTCCTCCAGCCCACAACCCTCCGAGATATCTGCTCTCCTCCAATTCTGGCCTCTTGAGCATTCCTGATTTTAATCACTCTACCATCAGCTACCGTGTCTTCAGCTGCCTGGGCTCCAAGCTCTGGAATTCCCCCCTAAACCTCTCCACCTCTCTCTCCTCCTTTATAACACTCCTTAAAACCTACCTCTTTGACCAAGCTTTTGGTCACCTGACCGAATATCTCCTTACGTGGCTCAGCATCACATTTTGCTATACTAAGCTCCTGTGAAGCAACTTGGGACGTTTTATTACATTAAAGGAGCTATAGAAATACAAGTTGTTGTTGGTGTTGTCCAGTCAGGAACAGGCCCAGCTCTCTCTTCAGTGTTTACAGAGTGGAGACTCGCTCCACCAGCCATTCATGGGGTTATTTACCTCACCTCGGGAGGGTCCCAATCCCACGTGGGATGAGTGCAATGAAAGTACCAGCCTCTGGTCACATGGCCCTCACTATCACTGCACCCAGGGAGACACAGTGCCCATTTCAGGGGGGTAAATGCCTCACAATTAGACCCAGAATATCATTGCCTGAGAGGGAAGGGCAAATGCTTACACCCCCAGGCAGTGTCCAAACCCTCTACACCCACACACAGCTCATACCCACCCCCACCCCAAGACACGCCCCACACCCACCCACACACACCCCAGACACACACTGACACATCTTCCACCCACATACCCTCTTCACCCCCACACACCCACACACACACACACCCCTCATACCCACCCACACCCACAAACCCACAAACCCACAAACACACCCACACCCACACACACCCCCCACACCCACACCCCACACACACCCTCCACACCCCCCCCCCCACACCCACACCCCACACACACCCTCCACATCCCCCCCTACACCCACACCCCACACACACCCTCCTCCACCCACACACACAGACACACTCCTGCGCGCTCACTGACAGGCATCTCAAACAGAGGACACCCTCCAGAGTCACAGCAACTCAATTAAGAACAGCTCAAACTATCTCCATCATTCAGCAGTCTGTGTTAGGGCTCCCAGCGCTGTAACAGGGTTGATTTACTGTTTGCCCTGTGATTGGTGAATTTCTCACCAGGACCATCACTGCCCTGAGGTGTCAGCTTGTGTGTGTGTTCTATTCCGGGAGGCTACTCCACAATCACAGTGCAGTCATTATCTTTACTCAATGACTGTCAGTATGGAGTTACCTAAAGTCACTGCACCTCCCGGAGGGTCAATCTCAGCATCTGACCCTGTCCTCTGGCAGCTCCGCACACTAACACACCGAGCAACACTCACATCCTCCAGTATAACTTCACTCAGTGTCACTCACCGCTGCCTCTAAGCTCTGTGTCTGGGCCAGGAGCAGGACAGCTGGAAGTAGCCAGCAGAACATCAAGCAAAACATCGGCTCGACTCTTCCAGTGTCTGGACTTTACATTGAGATAGTGACCACAGCACCCAGGTGGAGAAGATCGCTGTAGGGAATGTTCTGCCTCTTCTGGCTCCTCCAGCAGCTTTGTTGAAGTAAAGTTACAGAGTGGAGCTGTTCCTCAGTGAGTCGGAGCAGAGATTGCCAGTGCCTGGGAAACTGCTGTCTCTTTCCAGTTTACACTCCGCCCACTCTCAGCTCCAGCCTTAAAACACATTGCACAGGGAGAAGGGAATCAGCATTAACCCTTCGGGGACTGGCTCCATTTTCAACAAAGGAATGACTTGCATTTATATGGCACTTTTCATGACCACTGGGCACCTCAAAGCACTTTCCAGGCAATGAAGTATTGTCACTGTTTAATGTGGGAAACATCACCCAATTTGTACATGACAAGCTCCCACAGCAATGTGAAAATGACCAAAGAATCTTGTTTTGGTGATTTTTGGTTGAGGGATAGATGTTGTGTAGGACACCAGAGAGAAGTCACCTTTCAAATAGTGCCATAGGATCTTGTGCATTCATGTGAGAGTTGAGAAAGATCCCTCGATTTAATATCGCATCGGAACAGCAGCACCTCCACCTGTGCAGCACTCCCTCAGTACTGACCCTCCGACAGTGCGGCGCTCCCTCAGTACTGACCCTCCGACAGTGCGGCGCTCCCTCAGTACTGACCCTCTGACAGTGCGGCGCTCCCTCAGTACTGACCCTCCACCAGTGCAGCACTCCCTCAGTACTGACCCTCCAACAGTGCAGCACTCCCTCAGTACGGATCCTCTGACAGTACAGCACTCCCTCAGTACTGACCCTCTGACAGTGCAGCTCTACCTCAGTACTGACCCTCTCACAGTGGAGCACTCCCTCAGTACTGACCTTCTGACACTGCAGCACTCCTTCAGTACTGACCCTCCGACAGTGCAGGACTCCCTCAGGACTGACCCTCCGACAGTGCAGCACTCCCTTAGTACTGACCCTCCGACAGTGCAGCACTCCCTCAGTACTGACCCTCCGACAGTGCAGCACTCCCTTAGTACTGACCCTCCGACAGTGCAGCACTCCCTCAGTACTGACCCTCTGACACTGTGGCACTCCCTTATTACTGCACTGGGAATGCCAACATGGATTTTGTGCTGGAGACTTTGGAGTGGGTTTGGAACCCACAATCTCATACTTCCGAGGTGAGATTGCTGGCCACTGAGCCCCTGCTGACCTGTATTTTGGATGGTTTAACACCCAGGGGATAACAATTTGATTTTTTAATGTACTATAGAAACCTTGAGACTCACGAAGGATTAAAATAAAGTAGAAAAATGTAGAATATTTTAAGTCACACTGTTTTAGTTAGCAAACTCCTTGTGTTTGAAATGGTTACACTATTGATTTTATATTGGAGGCTCTGGTGTTTGATCATTATACAAACTCCCTCTGTGACAAAGCATTGATTCCTCCAACAAAAGAAATATTCTTCCTAAATTCTTTCTCACCAAAGTTCTCCACACTGGTTAGGTTCTTCCAGCATATATATTATATACATCTCAGTGATATGGATTTGTCTATCAGCAGCACAGTATCAGATGAGGCAAATGCGTATGTGCAACGACATTAGTAATGTAACAGTTTCAACAGTGAGGATGTGTCGAAAAACCTTTGAAGTGAGTGCTGAAAATGGAGCCAGTCCCCGAAGGGTTAATGCTGATTCCCTTCTCCCTGTGCAATGTGTTTTAAGGCTGGAGCTGCTGGAAGGAGCTGAGAGTGGGCGGAGTGTAAACTGGAAAGAGACAGCAGTTTCCCAGGCACTGGCAATCTCTGCTCCGACTCACTGAGGAACAGCTCCACTCTGTAACTTTACTTCAACAAAGCTGCTGGAGGAGCCAGAAGAGGCAGAACATTCCCTACAGCGATCTTCTCCACCTGGGTGCTGTGATCACTGTCTCAATGTAAAGTCCAGACACTGGAAGAGTCGAGCCGATGTTTTGCTTGATGTTCTGCTGGCTACTTCCAGCTGTCCTGCTCCTGGCCCAGACACAGAGCTTAGAGGCAGCGGTGAGTGACACTGAGTGAAGTTATACTGGAGGATGTGAGTGTTGCTCGGTGTGTTAGTGTGCGGAGCTGCCAGAGGACAGGGTCAGATGCTGAGATTGACCCTCCGGGAGGTGCAGTGACTTTAGGTAACTCCATACTGACAGTCATTGAGTAAAGATAATGACTGCACTGTGATTGTGGAGTAGCCTCCCGGAATAGAACACACACACAAGCTGACACCTCAGGGCAGTGATGGTCCTGGTGAGAAATTCACCAATCACAGGACAAACAGTAAATCAACCCTGTTACAGCGCTGGGAGTCCTAACACAGACTGCTGAATGATGGAGATAGTTTGAGCTGTTCTTAATTGAGTTGCTGTGACTCTGGAGGGTGTCCTCTGTTTGAGATGCCTGTCAGTGAGCGCGCAGGAGTGTGTCTGTGTGTGTGGGTGGAGGAGGGTGTGTGTGGAAGGGAGTGTGGAGGGGATGTGTTCGTGGATGTGGATGGGTGTGTCTATGGGGTGTATGGGCTCAGTGTGGGTATGGGCTGTGTGTGGGTGTGTGGGTGTGTGCAGAGGGTTTGTGGGTGGAGGGGTAGAGGGTGTGTCAGTGTGTGAATGGGGTGTGTGTGGGTGGGTGTGGGGCGTGTCTTGGGGTGGGGGTGGGTATGAGCTGTGTGTGGGTGTAGAGGGTTTGGACACTGCCTGGGGGTGTAAGCATTTGCCCTTCCCTCTCAGGCAATGATATTCTGGGTCTAATTGTGAGACATTTACCCCCCTGAAATGGGCACTGTGTCTCCCTGGGTGCAGTGATAGTGAGGACCATGTGACCAGAGGCTGGTAATTTCATTGCACTCATCCCACGTGGGATTGGGACCCTCCCGAGGTGAGGTAAATAACTCTATTTATATCGAATCAACAATCTGTGTTTCAATATCTTTGATTATTTAAAAGTCCTTTGTAACGATCATTTTCTTTCCCTGATAATTAAAAGAGAATGAGAATTGTCTGCAGTAACTCATTTTACTCTCATGATTAAACCTTTGAAAATTTGATGCTTTCACATTAAATTTCAGACAATAAATGTTGGTTTATTTTTGCCAGCTTAACATGAGACAGTTCCTAAGGCCCCTACTGCTGAACGGAGTGTTACTGAGCGGAGTGTTACTGAGCGGAGTGTTACTGAGTGGGGTGTTACTGAGTAGAGTGTTACTGAATGGAGTGTTACTGAGCGGAGTGTTACTGAGCGGAGTGTTACTGAGCGGAATGTTACTGAGTGGAGTGTTACTGAGTGTAGTGTTACTGAGCAGAGTGTTACTGAGTGGAATGTTACTGAGCGGAATATTACTGAGCGGAGTGTTGCTGAGTGGAGTGTTACTGAGTGGAGTGTTACTGAGTGTAGTGTTACTAAGCAGGGTGTTACTGAGTGGAATGTTACTGAGGGTGGTGTTACTGAGTGGAGTGTTACTGAGTGGAATGTTACTGAGTGGAATGTTACTGAGCGGAGTGTTACTGAGTGAAGTGTTACTGAGTGGAGTGTTACTGAGCGGAGTGTTACTGATTGGAGTGTTCCTGAGTGGGGTGTTACTGAGCAGGGTGTTACTGATTGGGGTGTAACTGATTGGAGTGTAACTGAGTGGAGTGTTACTGACTGGAGTGTTACTGATTAGAGTGTTACTGAACGGGGTGATACTGAGTGTAGTGTTGTTGAACGGAATGTTACTGAGCGGAGTGTTACTGAGTGGAGTGTTACTGAGGGGAATGTCACTGAGCAGGGTGTTACTGAGCGGAGTGTTACTGAGCGGGGTATTACTGAGCGGAGTGTTACTGAGTGGAGTGTTACTGAGCAGAGTGTTACTGACCAGAAAGTTACTGAGCGGAGTGTTACTGAGTGGAGTGTTACTGAGCAGAGTGTTACTGACCAGAAAGTTACTGAGCGGAGTGTTACTGAGTGGAGTGTTACTGAGCAGAGTGTTACTGACCAGAAAGTTACTGAGCGGAGTGTTACTGAGTGGAGTGTTACTGAGTGGAATGTTACTGAGCGGGGTGTTACTGAGCGGAGTGTTACTGAGTGGAGTGTTACTGAGTGGAATGTTACTGAGCAGAGTGTTACTGAGTGGAATGTTACTGAGCGGTGTGTAACTGAGTGGAGTGTTACTGAGCGGAGAGTTACTGAGTGGAATGTTACTGAGCGGAATATTACTGTGCGGAGTGTTGCTGAGTGGAGTGTTACTGAGTGGAGTGTTACTGAGTGGAGTGTTACAGAGTGTAGTGTTACTAAGCAGGGTGTTACTGAGTGGAATGTTACTGAGGGTGGTGTTACTGAGTGGAGTGTTACTGAGTGTAGTGTTACTAAGCAGGGTGTTACTGAGTGGAATGTTACTGAGGGTGGTGTTACTGAGTGGAGTGTTACTGAGCAGAATGTTACTGAGTGGAGTGTTCCTGAGTGGGGTGTTACTGAGAAGAATGTTACTGATTGGAGTGTTACTGAGCAGAGTGTTACTGATTGGAGTGTTACTGATTGGAGTGTAACTGAGTGGAGTGTTACTGACTGGAGTGTTACTGATTGAAGTGTTACTGAGAGGAGTGTTACTGAGAGGCGTGTTACTGAGCAGAGTGTTAAGGAGCGGAATGTTACTGAACGGAGTGTTACTGAGTGGAGTGATACTGAGAGGTGTGTTACTGACTGGAGTGTTACTGAGCAGAGTGTTACTGATTGGAGTGTTACTGACTGGAGTGTTACTGATTGGAGTGTTACTGAGCAGAGTATTACTGAGCGGAATGTTACTGAACGGACTGTTGCTCAGTGGAGTGTTACTGAGTGATGTGTTACTAAGCGGAATGTTACTGAGTGGAGAATTACTGAACGGAATGTTACTGAGCGGTGTGTTACTGAGCGAGAGTTACTGATAGGCGTGTTACTGAGCGGAATGTTACTGAGTGGAGTGTTACTGAACGGAATGTTACTGAGTGGAGTGTTACTGAGAGGAGTGTTACTGAGAGGTGTGTTACTGAGCAGAGTGTTACTGAGCGGAATGTTACTGAACGGAGTGTTACTGAGTGGAGTGTTACTGAGCAGAGTGTTACTGATTGGAGTGTTACTGATTGGAGGGTTACTGAGTGGAGTGTTACTGAGCAGAGTGTTACTGAGCGGAATGTTACTGAACAGAGTGTTACTGAGTGGAGTGTTACTGAGCAGAATGTTACTGAGTGGAGAATTACTGAACGGAATGTTACTGAGCGGTGTGTTACTGAGCGAGAGTTACTGATAGGCGTGTTACTGAGCGGAATGTTACTGAGTGGAGTGTTACTGAACGGAATGTTACTGAGTGGAGTGTTACTGAGAGGAGTGTTACTGAGAGGTGTGTTACTGAGCAGAGTGTTACTGAGCGGAATGTTACTGAACGGAGTGTTACTGAGTGGAGTGTTACTGAGCAGAGTGTTACTGATTGGAGTGTTACTGATTGGAGGGTTACTGAGTGGAGTGTTACTGAGCAGAGTGTTACTGAGCAGAATGTTACTGAATGGAGTGTTACTGAGTGGAGTGTTACTGAGAGGCGTGTTACTGAGCAGAGTGTTACTGAGCGGAATGTTACTGAACGGAGTGTTACTGAGTGGAGTGTTACTGAGCAGAGTGTTACTGAGCGGAATGTTACTGAACGGAGTGTTACTGAGTGGAGTGATACTGAGAGGTGTGTTACTGACTGGAGTGTTACTGATTGGAGGGTTACTGAGTGGGGTGTTACTGACTGGAGTGTTACTGATTGGAGTGTCACTGAGAGGAGTGTTACTGAGTGGAGAGTTACTGAGTGGAGTGTTACTGAGTGGAGTGTTATTGATTGGAGTGTAACTGACCGGAAGGTTACTGAGCGGAATGTTACGGAGTGGAGAGTTTCTGATTGGAGTGTTACTGATGCTCTCACATTAAATTTCAGACTGTAAATGCTGGTTTAGTTTTGCCAGCTTAACATGTGACAGTTCCTAAGGCCTCTACTGCTGAGTGGAGTGTTACTGAGTGGAGTGTTACTGAGCGGAGTGTTACTGATTGGAGTGTTACTGAGTGGAGTGTTGCTGTGCGAAGTGTTACTGATTGGAGTATAACTGAGTGTAGTGTTACTGACTGGAGTGTTACTGATTGGAGTGTTACTGAGAGGAGTGTTACTGAGAGGAGTGTTACTGAGCGGAATGTTACTGAACGGAGTGATACTGAGTGGAGTGATACTGAGAGGAGTGTTACTGACTGTAGTGTTACTGAGCAGAGTGTTACTGATTGGAGTGTTACTGATTGGAGTTTTACTGATTGGAGTGTTACTGAGTGGAGTGTTACTGAGTGGAGTCTTACTGAGCGGAATGTTACTGAGCGGAATGTTACTGACCAGAAAGTTACTGAGCGGAATGTTACTGAGTGGAGTGTTACTGAGTGGAGTGTTACTGAGTGGAATGTTACTGAGTGGAATGTTACTGATTGGAGTGTTACTGAGTGGAATGTTACTGATTGGAGTGTAAGTGAGTGGAGTGTTACTGACTGGAGTGTTACTGAGCGGAGTGTTACTGAGAGGAGTGTTACTGAGAGGCGTGTTACTGAGCAGAGTGTTACTGAGCGGAATGTTATTGAGTGGAGTGTTACTGAGTGGAATGTTACTGAGTGGAATGTTACTGATTGGAGTGTAAGTGAGTGGAGTGTTACTGACTGGAGTGTTACTGATTGGAGTGTTACTGAGAGGAGTGTTACTGAGAGGCGTGTTACTGAGCAGAGTGTTACTGAGCGGAATGTTACTGAGTGGAGTGTTACAGATTGGAGTTTTACTGATTGGAGTGTTACTGAGTGGAGTGTTACTGAGCGGGGTGTTACTGAGCGGAATGTTACAGAGTGGAGTGTTACTGAGTGGAGTGTTACTGAGCAGAGTGTTACTGAGTGGAATGTTACTGATTGGAGTGTAACTGAGTGGAGTGTTACTGACTGGAGTGTTACTGATTGGAGTGTTACTGAGAGGAGTGTTACTGAGAGGCGTGTTACTGAGCAGAGTGTTACTGAGCGGAATGTTACTGAACGGCGTGTTACTGAGTGGAGTGATACTGAGAGGTGTGTTACTGACTGGAGTGTTACTGAGCAGAGTGTTACTGATTGGAGTGTTACTGACTGGAGTGTTACTGATTGGAGTGTTACTGACTGGAGTGTTACTGATTGGAGTGTTACTGAGCAGAGTATTACTGAGCGGAATGTTACTGAACGGACTGTTGCTCAGTGGAGTGTTACTGAGTGATGTGTTACTGAGCGGAATGTTACTGATAGGCGTGTTACTGAGCGGAATGTTACTGAGTGGAGAGTTACTGAACGGAATGTTACTGAGCGGAGAGTTACTGAGTGGAGTGTTACTGAGAGGTGTGTTACTGAGCGAGAGTTACTGATAGGCGTGTTACTGAGCGGAATGTTACTGAGTGGAGTGTTACTGAACGGAATGTTACTGAGTGGAGTGTTACTGAGAGGAGTGTTACTGAGAGGTGTGTTACTGAGCAGAGTGTTACTGAGCGGAATGTTACTGAACGGAGTGTTACTGAGTGGAGTGTTACTGAGCGGAATGTTACTGAGTGGAGAATTACTGAACGGAATGTTACTGAGCGGTGTGTTACTGAGCGAGAGTTACTGATAGGCGTGTTACTGAGCGGAATGTTACTGAGTGGAGTGTTACTGAGCAGAGTGTTACTGAGCGGAATGTTACTGAACGGAGTGTTACTGAGTGGAGTGTTACTGAGAGGCGTGTTACTGAGCAGAGTGTTACTGAGCGGAATGTTACTGAACGGAGTGTTACTGAGTGGAGTGATACTGAGAGGTGTGTTACTGACTGGAGTGTTACTGAGCAGAGTGTTACTGATTGGAGTGTTACTGATTGGAGGGTTACTGAGTGGGGTGTTACTGACTGGAGTGTTACTGATTGGAGTGTCACTGAGAGGAGTGTTACTGAGTGGAGAGTTACTGAGTGGAGTGTTACTGAGTGGAGTGTTACTGATTGGAGTGTAACTGACCGGAAGGTTACTGAGCGGAATGTTACGGAGTGGAGAGTTTCTGATTGGAGTGTTACTGATGCTCTCACATTAAATTTCAGACTGTAAATGCTGGTTTAGTTTTGCCAGCTTAACATGTGACAGTTCCTAAGGCCTCTACTGCTGAGTGGAGTGTTACTGAGTGGAGTGTTACTGAGCGGAGTGTTACTGATTGGAGTGTTACTGAGTGGAGTGTTGCTGTGCGAAGTGTTACTGATTGGAGTATAACTGAGTGTAGTGTTACTGACTGGAGTGTTACTGATTGGAGTGTTACTGAGAGGAGTGTTACTGAGAGGAGTGTTACTGAGCGGAATGTTACTGAACGGAGTGATACTGAGTGGAGTGATACTGAGAGGAGTGTTACTGACTGTAGTGTTACTGAGCAGAGTGTTACTGATTGGAGTGTTACTGATTGGAGTTTTACTGATTGGAGTGTTACTGAGTGGAGTGTTACTGAGTGGAGTCTTACTGAGCGGAATGTTACTGAGCGGAATGTTACTGACCAGAAAGTTACTGAGCGGAATGTTACTGAGTGGAGTGTTACTGAGTGGAGTGTTACTGAGTGGAATGTTACTGAGTGGAATGTTACTGATTGGAGTGTTACTGAGTGGAATGTTACTGATTGGAGTGTAAGTGAATGGAGTGTTACTGACTGGAGTGTTACTGATTGGAGGGTTACTGAGTGGAATGTTACTGAGTGGAATGTTACTGATTGGAGTGTAAGTGAGTGGAGTGTTACTGACTGGAGTGTTACTGAGCGGAGTGTTACTGAGAGGAGTGTTACTGAGAGGCGTGTTACTGAGCAGAGTGTTACTGAGCGGAATGTTACTGAGTGGAGTGTTACTGAGTGGAATGTTACTGAGTGGAATGTTACTGATTGGAGTGTAAGTGAGTGGAGTGTTACTGACTGGAGTGTTACTGATTGGAGTGTTACTGAGAGGAGTGTTACTGAGAGGCGTGTTACTGAGCAGAGTGTTACTGAGCGGAATGTTACTGAGTGGAGTGTTACAGATTGGAGTTTTACTGATTGGAGTGTTACTGAGTGGAGTGTTACTGAGCGGGGTGTTACTGAGCGGAATGTTACAGAGTGGAGTGTTACTGAGTGGAGTGTTACTGAGCAGAGTGTTACTGAGTGGAATGTTACTGATTGGAGTGTAACTGAGTGGAGTGTTACTGACTGGAGTGTTACTGATTGGAGTGTTATTGAGAGGAGTGTTACTGAGAGGCGTGTTACTGAGCAGAGTGTTACTGAGCGGAATGTTACTGAACGGCGTGTTACTGAGTGGAGTGATACTGAGAGGTGTGTTACTGACTGGAGTGTTACTGAGCAGAGTGTTACTGATTGGAGTGTTACTGACTGGAGTGTTACTGATTGGAGTGTTACTGACTGGAGTGTTACTGATTGGAGTGTTACTGAGCAGAGTATTACTGAGCGGAATGTTACTGAACGGACTGTTGCTCAGTGGAGTGTTACTGAGTGATGTGTTACTGAGCGGAATGTTACTGATAGGCGTGTTACTGAGCGGAATGTTACTGAGTGGAGAGTTACTGAACGGAATGTTACTGAGCGGAGAGTTACTGAGTGGAGTGTTACTGAGAGGTGTGTTACTGAGCGAGAGTTACTGATAGGCGTGTTACTGAGCGGAATGTTACTGAGTGGAGTGTTACTGAACGGAATGTTACTGAGCGGAGTGTTACTGAGTGGAGTGTTACTGAGAGGTGTGTTACTGAGCAGAGTGTTACTGAGTGGAATGTTGCTGAACGGAGTGTTACTGAGTGGAGTGATACTGAGAGGTGTGTTACTGACTGGAGTGTTACTGAGCAGAGTGTTACTGAGCGGAATGTTACTGAGCGGAATGTTACTGTACAGAAAGTTACTGAGCGGAATGTTACTGAGTGGAGTGTTACTCAGTGGAGAGTAACAGAGCAGAGAGTTACTGATTGAAGTGTTACTGAGCAGAGTACTACTGTTGCTTTCACATTAAATTTAAGACAATAAATGCTGGTTTCGTTTTGCCAGCTTAACATGTGACATTTCCTGAGGCCTCTATTGCTGAGCAGATTGTTACTGAGCGGTGTGTTACTGAGTGGAGTGTAACAGATAGGAGTTTTACTGATTGGAGTGTTACTGAGTGGAGTGTTACTGAGCGGGGTGTTACTGAGTGGAGTGTTACTGAATGGAGTGTTACTGAGTGGAGTGTTACTGAGTGGAATGTTACTGAGTGGAGTGTTACTGAGTGGAGTGTTACTGAGCAGAGTGTTACTGAGTGGAATGTTACTGAGTGGAGTGTTACTGAGTGGAGTGTTACTGAGCAGAGTGTTACTGAGTGGAATGTTACTGAGCGGAGTGTTACTGAGTGGAATGTTACTGTGCGGAATATTACTGAGCGGAGTGTTGCTGAGTGGAGTGTTACTGAGTGGAGTGTTACTGAGTGGAGTGTTACTGAGTGTAGTGTTACTAAGCAGGGTGTTACTGAGTGGAATGATACTGAGGGTGGTGTTACTGAGTGGAATGTTACTGAGCGGGGTGTTACTGAGCGGAATGTTACTGAGCGGAATGCTACCTAGTGGAGTGTTACTGAGTGGAGTGTTACTGAGCAGAGTGTTACTGAGTGGAATGTTACTGAGCGGAATATTACTGAGTGGAGTGTTACTGAGTGGAGTGTTACTGAGTGGAGAATTACTGAACGGAATGTTACTGAGCGGTGTGTTACTGAGCGAGAGTTACTGATAGGCGTGTTACTGAGCGGAATGTTACTGAGTGGAGTGTTACTGAACGGAATGTTACTGAGTGGAGTGTTACTGAGAGGAGTGTTACTGAGAGGTGTGTTACTGAGCAGAGTGTTACTGAGCGGAATGTTACTGAACGGAGTGTTACTGAGTGGAGTGTTACTGAGCAGAGTGTTACTGATTGGAGTGTTACTGATTGGAGGGTTACTGAGTGGAGTGTTACTGAGCAGAGTGTTACTGAGCGGAATGTTACTGAACGGAGTGTTACTGAGTGGAGTGTTACTGAGAGGCGTGTTACTGAGCAGAGTGTTACTGAGCGGAATGTTACTGAACGGAGTGTTACTGAGTGGAGTGTTACTGAGCAGAGTGTTACTGAGCGGAATGTTACTGAACGGAGTGTTACTGAGTGGAGTGATACTGAGAGGTGTGTTACTGACTGGAGTGTTACTGAGCAGAGTGTTACTGATTGGAGTGTTACTGATTGGAGGGTTATTGAGTGGGGTGTTACTGACTGGAGTGTTACTGATTGGAGTGTCACTGAGAGGAGTGTTACTGAGTGGAGAGTTACTGAGTGGAGTGTTACTGAGTGGAGTGTTACTGATTGGAGTGTAACTGACCGGAAGGTTACTGAGCGGAATGTTACGGAGTGGAGAGTTTCTGATTGCAGTGTTACTGATGCTCTCACATTAAATTTCAGACTGTAAATGCTGGTTTAGTTTTGCCAGCTTAACATGTGACAGTTCCTAAGGCCTCTACTGCTGAGTGGAGTGTTACTGAGTGGAGTGTTACTGAGCGGAGTGTTACTGATTGGAGTGTTACTGAGTGGAGTGTTGCTGTGCGAAGTGTTACTGATTGGAGTATAACTGAGTGTAGTGTTACTGACTGGAGTGTTACTGATTGGAGTGTTACTGAGAGGAGTGTTACTGAGAGGAGTGTTACTGAGCGGAATGTTACTGAACGGAGTGATACTGAGTGGAGTGATACTGAGAGGAGTGTTACTGACTGTAGTGTTACTGAGCAGAGTGTTACTGATTGGAGTGTTACTGATTGGAGTTTTACTGATTGGAGTGTTACTGAGTGGAGTGTTACTGAGTGGAGTCTTACTGAGCGGAATGTTACTGAGCGGAATGTTACTGACCAGAAAGTTACTGAGCGGAATGTTACTGAGTGGAGTGTTACTGAGTGGAGTGTTACTGAGTGGAATGTTACTGAGTGGAATGTTACTGATTGGAGTGTAAGTGAGTGGAGTGTTACTGACTGGAGTGTTACTGATTGGAGGGTTACTGAGTGGAATGTTACTGAGTGGAATGTTACTGATTGGAGTGTAAGTGAGTGGAGTGTTACTGACTGGAGTGTTACTGAGAGGAGTGTTACTGAGAGGCGTGTTACTGAGCAGAGTGTTACTGAGCGGAATGTTACTGAGTGGAGTGTTACTGAGTGGAATGTTACTGAGTGGAATGTTACTGATTGGAGTGTATGTGAGTGGAGTGTTACTGACTGGAGTGTTACTGATTGGAGTGTTACTGAGAGGAGTGTTACTGAGAGGCGTGTTACTGAGCAGAGTGTTACTGAGCGGAATGTTACTGAGTGGAGTGTTACAGATTGGAGTTTTACTGATTGGAGTGTTACTGAGTGGAGTGTTACTGAGCGGGGTGTTACTGAGCGGAATGTTACAGAGTAGAGTGTTACAGAGTGGAGTGTTACTGAGCAGAGTGTTACTGAGTGGAATGTTACTGATTGGAGTGTAACTGAGTGGAGTGTTACTGACTGGAGTGTTACTGATTGGAGTGTTACTGAGAGGAGTGTTACTGAGAGGCGTGTTACTGAGCAGAGTGTTACTGAGCGGAATGTTACTGAACGGCGTGTTACTGAGTGGAGTGATACTGAGAGGTGTGTTACTGACTGGAGTGTTACTGAGCAGAGTGTTACTGATTGGAGTGTTACTGACTGGAGTGTTACTGATTGGAGTGTTACTGACTGGAGTGTTACTGATTGGAGTGTTACTGAGCAGAGTATTACTGAGCGGAATGTTACTGAACGGACTGTTGCTCAGTGGAGTGTTACTGAGTGATGTGTTACTGAGCGGAATGTTACTGATAGGCGTGTTACTGAGCGGAATGTTACTGAGTGGAGAGTTACTGAACGGAATGTTACTGAGCGGAGTGTTACTGAGTGGAGTGTTACTGAGAGGTGTGTTACTGAGCGAGAGTTACTGATAGGCGTGTTACTGAGCGGAATGTTACTGAGTGGAGTGTTACTGAACGGAATGTTACTGAGCGGAGTGTTACTGAGTGGAGTGTTACTGAGAGGTGTGTTACTGAGCAGAGTGTTACTGAGTGGAATGTTGCTGAACGGAGTGTTACTGAGTGGAGTGATACTGAGAGGTGTGTTACTGACTGGAGTGTTACTGAGCAGAGTGTTACTGAGCGGAATGTTACTGAGCGGAATGTTACTGTACAGAAAGTTACTGAGCGGAATGTTACTGAGTGGAGTGTTACTCAGTGGAGAGTAACAGAGCAGAGAGTTACTGATTGAAGTGTTACTGAGCAGAGTGCTACTGTTGCTTTCACATTAAATTTAAGACAATAAATGCTGGTTTCGTTTTGCCAGCTTAACATGTGACATTTCCTGAGGCCTCTATTGCTGAGCAGATTGTTACTGAGCGGTGTGTTACTGAGTGGAGTGTAACAGATAGGAGTTTTACTGATTGGAGTGTTACTGAGTGGAGTGTTACTGAGCGGGGTGTTACTGAGTGGAGTGTTACTGAATGGAGTGTTACTGAGTGGAGTGTTACTGAGTGGAATGTTACTGAGTGGAGTGTTACTGAGTGGAGTGTTACTGAGCAGAGTGTTACTGAGTGGAATGTTACTGAGTGGAGTGTTACTGAGTGGAGTGTTACTGAGCAGAGTGTTACTGAGTGGAATGTTACTGAGCGGAGTGTTACTGAGTGGAATGTTACTGTGTGGAATATTACTGAGCGGAGTGTTGCTGAGTGGAGTGTTACTGAGTGGAGTGTTACTGAGTGGAGTGTTACTGAGTGTAGTGTTACTAAGCAGGGTGTTACTGAGTGGAATGATACTGAGGGTGGTGTTACTGAGTGGAATGTTACTGAGCGGGGTGTTACTGAGCGGAATGTTACTGAGCGGAATGCTACCTAGTGGAGTGTTACTGAGTGGAGTGTTACTGAGCAGAGTGTTACTGAGTGGAATGTTACTGAGCGGAATATTACTGAGTGGAGTGTTACTGAGTGGAGTGTTACTGAGTGTAGTGTTACTAAGCAGGGTGTTACTGAGTGGAATGTTACTGAGGGTGGTGTTACTGAGTGGAGTGTTACTGAGCGGAATGTTACTGAGCGGAATATTACTGAGTGGAGTGTTACTGAGTGGAGTGTTACTGAGTGTAGTGTTACTAAGCAGGGTGTTACTGAGTGGAATGTTACTGAGGGTGGTGTTACTCAGTGGAATGTTACTGAGCGGAGTGTTACTGAGTGGAGTGTTACTGAGTTGAGTGTTACTGATTGGAGTGTTACTGATTGGAGTGTAACTGAGTGGAGTGTTACTGACTGGAGTGTTACTGATTGGAGTGTTACTGAGAGGAGTGTTACTGAGCGGAATGTTACTGAACAGAGTGATACTGCGTGGAGTGATACTGCGAGGAGTGTTACTGACTGGAGTGTTACTGAGCAGAGTGTTACTGATTGGAGTGTTACTGATTGGAGTGTTACTGAGTGGAGTGTTACTGACTGGAGTGTAACTGAGAGGAGTGTTACTGAGCAGAGTATTACTGAGCGGAATGTTACTGAACGGACTGTTGCTCAGTGGAGTGTTACTGAGTGACGTGTTACTGAGCGGAATGTTACTGAGCGGAGTGTTGCTCAGTGGAGTGTTACTGAGTGGCGTGTTACTGAGCAGAGAGTTACTGATAGGCGTGTTACTGAGCGGAATGTTACTGAGCGGAGTGTTGCTCAGTGGAGTGTTACTGAGTGGCGTGTTACTGAGCGAGAGTTACTGATAGGCGTTTTACTGAGCGGAATGTTACTGAGTGGAGTGTTAATAAACGGAATGTTACTGAGCGGAGTGTTACTGAACGGAATGTTACTGAGCGGAGTGTTACTGAGTGGAGTGTTACTGAGCGGAGAGTTACTGATTGGAGTGTTACTGGCGGGCAAGATACTGAGCGGAATGTTCCGAACGGAGTGTTACTGAGCGGAGTGTTACTGACCAGAAAGTTACTGAGCGGAATGTTACGGAGTGGAGCGTTAGTGAGTGGAGTGTTACTGATTGGAGTGTTACTGAGTGGAGAGTTACTGAGTGGAGTGTTACTGAGTGGAGTGTTACTGATTGGAGTGTTACTGAGTGGGGTGTTACTGAGTGGAGAGTTACTGAGTGGAGTGTTACTGAGTGGAGTGTTACTGATTGGAGTGTTACTGTGCGAAGTGTTATTGACGGGCAAGTTACTGAGCGGAATGTTACGGAGCGGAGTGTTACTGAGTGGAGTGTTACTGAGTGGAGTGTTACTGATTGGAGTGTAACTGAGTGGAGTGTTACTGAGTGGAGTGTTACTGATTGGAGTGTAACTGAGTGGACTGTAACTGAGCGGAGAGTTACTGAGTGGAGTGTTTCTGACCGGAAGGTTACTGAGCGGAATGTTACGGAGTGGAGAGTTTCTGATTGGAGTGTTCCTGATGCTCTCACATTAAATTACAGACTATAAATGCTGGTTTAGTTTTGCCAGCTTAACATGTGACAGTTCCTAAGGCCTCTACTGCTGAGTGGAGTGTTACTGAGTGGAGTGTTACTGAGCGGAGTGTTACTGAGCGGAATGTTACTGACCAGAAAGTTACTGAGCGGAATGTTACTGAGTGGAGTGTTACTTAGTGGAGAGTAACAGAGCAGAGAGTTACTGATTGAAGTGTTACTGAGCAGAGTACTACTGTTGTTTTCACATTAAATTTAAGACAATAAATGCTGGTTTCGTTTTGCCAGCTTAACATGTGACATTTCCTGAGGCCTCTATTGCTGAGCAGAGTGTTACTGAGTGGACTGTTACTGAGTGGAGTGTTACTAAGCAGGGTGTTACTGAGTGGAATGTTACTGAGGGTGGTGTTACTGAGTGGAGTGTTACTGAGTGGAATGTTACTGAGTGGAATGTTACTGAGCGGAGTGTTACTGAGTGGAGTGTTACTGAGTGGAGTGTTACTGAGCGGAGTGTTACTGATTGGAGTGTTCCTGAGTGGGGTCTTACTGAGCAGAGTGTTACTGATTGGAGTGTTACTGAGTGGAGTGTTACTGATTGGAGTGTTACTGATTGGAGTGTAACTGAGTGGAGTGTTACTGACTGGAGTGTTACTGAGAGGTGTGTTACTGAGCAGAGTGTTACTGAGCGGAATGTTACTGAACGGAGTGATACTGAGTGGAGTGATACTGAGAGGTGTGTTACTGACTGGAGTGTTACTGAGCAGAGTGTTACTGATTGGAGTGTTACTGATTGGAGTGTTACTGACTGGAGTGTTACTGATTGGAGTGTTACTGAACGGAGTGTTACTGACTGGAGTGTTACTGAGTGGAGTGTTACTGAGCGGAGTGTTACTGATTGGAGTGTTACTGAGTGGAGTGTTACTGATTGGAGTGTAACTGAGCAGAGTATTACTGAGCGGAATGTTACTGAACGGACTGTTGCTCAGTGGAGTGTTACTGAGTGACGTGTTACTGAGCGGAATGTTACTGAGCGGAGTGTTGCTCAGTGGAGTATTACTGAGTGGCGTGTTACTGAGCAGAGAGTTACTGATAGGCGTGTTACTGAGCGGAATGTTACTGAGCGGAGTGTTGCTCAGTGGAGTGTTACTGAGTGGCGTGTTATTGAGCGAGAGTTACTGATAGGCGTGTTACTGATTGGAGTGTTACTGAGCGGAGTGTTACTGAGTGGAGTGTTACTGAGCGGAGAGTTACTGATTGGAGTGTTACTGACGGGCAAGATACTGAGCGGAATGTTCCGAACGGAGTGTTACTGAGCGGAGTGTTACTGACCAGAAAGTTACTGAGCGGAATGTTACGGAGTAGAGTGTTATTGAGTGGAGTGTTACTGATTGGAGTGTTACTGAGTGGAGAGTTACTGAGTGGAGTGTTACTGATTGGAGTGTTACTGTGCGAAGTGTTATTGACGGGCAAGTTACTGAGTGGAGTGTTACTGACCGGAAGGTTACTGAGCGGAGAGTTACTGATTGGAGTTTTACTGACGGGAAAGATACTGAGCGGAATGTTCCGAACGGAGTGTTACTGAGTGGAGTGTTACTGAGCAGAGTGTTACTGATTGGAGTGTTACTGACTGGAGTGTTACTGATTGGAGTGTTACTGAGAGGAGTGTTACTGAGAGGAGTGTTACTGAGCAGAGTGTCATTGAGCGGAATGTTACGGAGTGGAGTGTTATTGAGTGGAGTGTTACTGATTGGAGTGTTACTGAGTGGGGTGTTACTGAGTGGAGAGTTACTGAGTGGAGTGTTACAGAGTGGAGTGTTACTGATTGGAGTGTAACTGAGTGGACTGTAACTGAGTGGAGAGTTACTGAGTGGAGTGTTACTGACCGGAAGGTTACTGAGCGGAATGTTACGGAGTGGAGAGTTTCTGATTGGAGTGTTCCTGATGCTCTCACATTAAATTACAGACTATAAATGCTGGTTTAGTTTTGCCAGCTTAACATGTGACAGTTCCTAAGGCCTCTACTGCTGAGTGGAGTGTTACTGAGTGGAGTGTTACTGAGCGGAATGTTACTGAGCAGAATGTTACTGACCAGAAAGTTACTGAGTGGAATGTTACTGAGTGGAGTGTTACTCAGTGGAGAGTAACAGAGCAGAGAGTTACTGTTTGGAATGTTACTGAGCGGGGTGTTACTGAGCGGAGTGTTACTGAGCGGAATGTTACTGAGTGGAGTGTTACTGAGTGGAGTGTTACCGAGTGGAATGTTACTGAGTGTAGTGTTACTGAGTGGAATGTTACTGTGCGGAATATTACTGAGCGGAGTGTTGCTGAGTGGAGTGTTACTGAACGGAGTGTTACTGAGCAGTGTGATACTAAGCGGAATGTTACTGAGAGGAGTGTCACTGAGCAGAATGTTACTGAGTGGAGTGTTACTGAGCAGAATGTGACTGAGCAGAGTGTTACTGAGTGGAGTTTTACTGAACGGAATGTTACTGAGCAGAGTGTTACGAAGCGGAATGTTACTGAACGGATTGTTACTGAGCGGAATGTTACTGAGCAGAGTGTTACTGAGCAGAGTGTTACTGAGTGGCATTTTACTGAACGGAGTGTTACTGAGCAGAGTGTTACTAAACGGAATGTTACTGAATGGATTGTTACAGAGCGGAATGCTACTGAGCGGAGTGTTACTGAGCGGAATGTTACTGAGCGGAGTGTTACTGAGTGGAGTTTTACTGAACGGAGTGTTACTGAGCAGAGTGTTACTAAGCGGAATGTTACTGAACGGAGTGTTACTGAGTGGAATGTTACTGAACGGAGTGTTACTGAGCAGAGTGTTACTGAGTGGAGTTTTGCTGAACGGAGTGTTACTGAGCAGAGTGTTACTAAGCGGAATGTTACTGAACGGATTGTTACTGAGCAGAATGTTACTGAGCAGAGTGTTACTGAGTGGAGTTTTACTGAATGGAGTTTACTGAGCGGAGTGTTACTGAGCGGAATGTTACTGAGCGGAGTGTTACTGAGTGAAGTGTTAATGAGCGGAATATTACTGAGCAGGGTGTTGCTGAGTGAAGTGTCAATGAGCAGAATATTACTGAGCGGAATGTTACTGAGTGGAGTGTTACTGAGTGGAGTGTTACTGAGTGGAGTGTTACTGAGTGAAGTGTTCCTGAGTGGAGTGTCACTGAGTGGAATGTTATTGAGCAGAGTGTTACTGTGTAGGGTGATACTGTTTGGGGTATTACTGAGCGGAGTGTTACTGAACGGAGTGTTACTGAGTGACGTGTTACAGAGTGGAGTGTTACTGAGTGGAGTGTTACTGAGTAGAGTGATACTGATTGGAGTGTTACTGAGCAGAGTGTTACTGAGTAGAGTCATACTGTTTGGGGTGTTACTGAGCGGAGTGTTACTGAACGGAGTGTTACTGAGTGAAGTGTTACTGAGCGGTGTGTTACTGATTGGAGTGTTACTGAGTAGAGTGTTACTGAGCGGAGTGTTACTGAGTGGAGTGTTACTGAACGGAATGTTACTGAGTAGAATGTTACTGAGTGGAGTGTTACTGAGTGGAGTGTTACTGAGTAGAGTGATATTGTTTGGGGTGTTACTGAGCGGAGTGTTACTGAACGGAGTGTTACTGAGTGAAGTGTTACTGAGTGAAGTGTTACTGAGTGGAGTGTTACTGAGTAGAGTGATACTGAGTGGAATGTTACTGAGTAGAGTGATACTGATTGGATGGTTACTGAGCGGAGTGTTACTGAGCGGAATGTTACTGAACGGAATGTTACTGAGCAGAATGTTACTGAGCGGAGTGTTACTGAGTGGTGTGTTACTGAGTGAAGTGTCAATGAGCAGAATATTACTGAGCGGAATGTTACTGAGTGGAGTGTTACTGAGTGGAGTGTTACTGAGTGGAGTGTTACTGAGTGAAGTGTTCCTGAGTGGAGTGTCACTGAGTGGAATGTTATTGAGCAGAGTGTTACTGTGTAGAGTGATACTGTTTGGGGTATTACTGAGCGGAGTGTTACTGAACGGAGTGTTACTGAGTGACGTGTTACAGAGTGGAGTGTTACTGAGTGGAGTGTTACTGAGTAGAGTGATACTGATTGGAGTGTTACTGAGCAGAGTGTTACTGAACGGAGTGTTACTGAGTGAAGTGTTACTGAGTGGAGTGTTACTGAACGGAGTGTTACTGAACGGAATGTTACTGAGTAGAATGTTACTGAGTGGAGTGTTACTGAGTGGAGTGTTACTGAGTAGAGTGATATTGTTTGGGGTGTTACTGAGCGGAGTGTTACTGAACGGAGTGTTACTGAGTGAAGTGTTTCTGTGCGGAGTGTTACTGAACGGAGAGTTACTGAGTGGAGTGTTACTGAGTGGAATGTTACTGAGTAGAGTGATACTGATTGGATGGTTACTGAGCGGAGTGTTACTGAGCGGAATGTTACTGAACGGAATGTTACTGAGCAGAATGTTACTGAGCGGAGTGTTACTGAGTGGCGTGTTACTGAGTGGAGTGTCACTGAGAGGAATGTTATTGAGCAGGGTGTTGCTGAGTAAAGTGTTAATGAGCAGAATGTTACTGAACGGAATGTTACTGAGTGGAGTGTTACTGAGTGAAGTGTTACTGAGTGGAGTGTTACTGAGTGAAGTGTTCCTGAGTGGAGTGTCACTGAGTGGAATGTTATTGAGCGGAGTGTTACTGAACGGAGTGTTACTGAGTGGAGTATTACTGAGTGGAGTGTTACTGAGTGGAGTGTGACTGATTGGAGTGTTACGGTGTGAAGTTTTACTGAGTGGAATGTTACTGAGCGGAATGTTACTGAGTGAAGTGATACTGAGCGGAATATTACTGAGCAGGGTGTTGCTGAGTAAAGTGTTAATGAGCAGAATGTTACTGAGCGGAATTTTACTGAGTGGAGTGTTACTGAGTGAAGTGTTACTGAGTGGAGTGTTACTGAGTGAAGTGTTCCTGAGTGGAGTGTCACTGAGTGGAATGTTATTGAGCGGAGTGTTACTGAACGGAGTGTTACTGAGTGGAGTATTACTGAGTGGAGTGTTACTGAGTGGAGTGTGACTGATTGGAGTGTTACTGAGTGGAGTGTTACTGAATGGAGTGTTAATGAGCGGAGTGTTACTGAGTGGAGTCTTACTGAGTGGAATGTTAATGAGCGGAGTGTTACTGAGTGGAGTCTTACTGAGTGGAGTGTTACTGGGCGGAATGTTACTGAACGGAGTGTTACTGAGTGGAGTATTACTGAGTGGAGTGTTACTGAGTGGAGTGTTACTGAGTGGAGTGTTACTGAGAGGAGTTTTACTGAACGGATTGTTACTGAGCATAGTGTTACTAAGCGGAATGTTACTGAACGGATTGTTACTGAGCGGAATGTTACTGAGCAGAGTGTCACTGAGTGGCGTTTTACTGAACGGAGTGTTACTGAGCAGAGTGTTACTAAACGGAATGTTACTGAACGGATTGTTACAAAGCGGAATGCTACTGAGCGGAGTGTTACTAAGCGGAATGTTACTGAGCGGAGTGTTACTGAGTGGATTTCTACTGAACGGCGTGTTGCTGAGTGGAGTGTTACTGAGCGGAATCTTACTGAACGGAGTGTTACTGAGTGGAATGTTACTGAACGGAGTGTTACTGAGCAGAATGTTACTGAGTGGAGTGTTACTGAGCAGAATGTGACTGAGCAGAGTGTTACTGAGTGGAGTTTTGCTGAACGGAGTGTTACTGAGCAGAGTGTTACTAAGCGGGATGTTACTGAACGGATTGTTACTGAGCAGAATGTTACTGAGCAGAGTGTTACTGAGTGGAGTTTTACTGAATGGAGTGTTACTGAGCGGAATGCTACTGAGCGGAGTGTTACTGAGCGGAATGTTACTGAGCGGAGTGTTACTGAGTGGAATGTTACTGAGCGGAATGTTACTGAGCGGAGTGTTACTGAGCGGAGTGTTACTGAGCGGTGTGTTACTGAGCAGCGTGTTACTGAGTGGAGTGTTACTGACAGAGTGTTACTGAGCGGAATGTTACTGAGCAGGGTGTTGCTGAGTAAAGTGCTACTGAGCAGAGTGTTACTGAGCGGAATGTTACTGAGCGAAATGTTACTGAGCGGAGTGTTACTGAGCGGAGTGTTACTGAGCGGTGTGTTACTGAGCAGCGTGTTACTGAGTGGAGTGTTACTGACAGAGTGTTACTGAGTGGAGTGTTACTTAGTGGAGTGTTACTGAGTGGAGTGTTACTGAACAGAATGTTACTGAGTGAAGTGTTAATGAGTGGAGTGTTACTGAGTGGAATGTTACTGACAGAGTGTTACTGAGTGGAGTGTTACTTAGTGGAGTGTTACTGAGTGGAGTGTTACTGAACGGAATGTTACTGAGTGAAGTGTTACTGAGTGGAGTGTTACTGAGCAGAATATTACTGAGCAGGGTGTTGCTGAGTAAAGTGTTAATGAGCAGAATGTTACTGAGCGGAATGTTACTGAGTGGAGTGTTACTGAGTGAAGTGTTACTGAGTGGAGTGTTACTAAGTGGAGTGTCACTGAGTGGAATGTTATTGAGCAGAGTGTTATTGAACGAAATGTTACTGAGTGGAGTGTAACTGAACGGAGTGTTACGGTGTGAAGTGTTACTGAGTGAAGTGTTACTGAGCGGAATATTACTGAGCAGGGTGTTATGGAGCGGAGTGTTACAGATTGGAGTGTTACTGAGGGAACTGTTACTGAGCGGAGTGTTCCTGAGTGGAGTGTTACAGATTGGATTGTTACTGAGGGATCTGTTACTGAGCGGAGTGTTCCTGAGTGGAGTGTTACTGAGCGGAGTGTTACTGAGCGGAGTGTTACAGGGCGGTGTGTTACTGAGCGGAGTGTTACTGAGCGGAATATTACTGAGCAGGGTGTTGCTGAGTAAAGTGTTAATGAGCGGAATATTACTGAGCAGGGTGTTGCTGAGTGAAGTGTCAATGAGCAGAATATTACTGAGCGGAATGTTACTGAGTGGAGTGTTACTGAGTGGAGTGTTACTGAGTGGAGTGTTACTGAGTGAAGTGTTCCTGAACGGAGTGTTACTGAGTGGAGTATTACTGAGTGGAGTGTTACTGAGTGGAGTGTGACTGATTGGAGTGTTACTGAGTGGAGTGTTAATGAATGGAGTGTTAATGAGCGGAGTGTTACTGAGTGGAGTCTTACTGAGTGGAATGTTAATGAGCGGAGTGTTACTGAGTGGAATCTTACTGAGTGGAGTGTTACTGGGCGGAATGTTACTGAACGGAGTGTTACTGAGCAGAATGATACGGAGCAGAGTGTTACTGAGTGGAGTTTTACTGAACGGAGTGTTACTGAGCAGAGTGTTACTAAGCGGAATGTTACTGAACGGATTGTTACAGAGCGGAATGTTACTGAGTGGAGTGTTACTGAGCAGAATGTTACTGAGCAGAGTGTTACTGAGTGGAGTTTTACTGAACGGAGTGTTACTGAGCATAGTGTTACTAAGCGGAATGTTACTGAACGGATTGTTACTGAGCGGAATGTTACTGAGCAGAGTTTTACTGAGTGGCATTTTACTGAACGGAGTGTTACTGAGCAGAGTGTTACTAAACGGAATGTTACTGAACGGATTGTTACAAAGCGGAATGCTACTGAGCGGAGTGTTACTGAGCGGAATGTTACTGAGCGGAGTGTTACTGAGTGGATTTCTACTGAACGGTGTGTTGCTGAGTGGAGTGTTACTGAGCGGAATCTTACTGAACGGAGTGTTACTGAGTGGAATGTTACTGAACGGAGTGTTACTGAGCAGAATGTTACTGAGTGGAGTGTTACTGAGCAGAATGTGACTGAGCAGAGTGTTACTGAGTGGAGTTTTGCTGAACGGAGTGTTACTGAGCAGAGTGTTACTAAGCGGGATGTTACTGAACGGATTGTTACTGAGCAGAATGTTACTGAGCAGAGTGTTACTGAGTGGAGTTTTACTGAACGGAGTGTTACTGAGCAGAGTGTTACTAAGCGGAATGTTACTGAACGGAGTGTTACTGAGTGGAATGTTACTGAACGGAGTGTTACTGAGCAGAGTGTTACTGAGTGGAGTTTTGCTGAACGGAGTGTTACTGAGCAGAGTGTTACTAAGCGGAATGTTACTGAACGGATTGTTACTGAGCAGAATGTTACTGAGCAGAGTGTTACTGAGTGGAGTTTTACTGAATGGAGTTTACTGAGCGGAGTGTTACTGAGCGGAATGTTACTGAGCGGAGTGTTACTGAGTGAAGTGTTAATGAGCGGAATATTACTGAGCAGGGTGTTGCTGAGTGAAGTGTCAATGAGCAGAATATTACTGAGCGGAATGTTACTGAGTGGAGTGTTACTGAGTGGAGTGTTACTGAGTGGAGTGTTACTGAGTGAAGTGTTCCTGAGTGGAGTGTCACTGAGTGGAATGTTATTGAGCAGAGTGTTACTGTGTAGGGTGATACTGTTTGGGGTATTACTGAGCGGAGTGTTACTGAATGGAGTGTTACTGAGTGACGTGTTACAGAGTGGAGTGTTACTGAGTGGAGTGTTACTGAGTAGAGTGATACTGATTGGAGTGTTACTGAGCAGAGTGTTACTGAGTAGAGTCATACTGTTTGGGGTGTTACTGAGCGGAGTGTTACTGAACGGAGTGTTACTGAGTGAAGTGTTACTGAGCGGTGTGTTACTGATTGGAGTGTTACTGAGTAGAGTGTTACTGAGCGGAGTGTTACTGAGTGGAGTGTTACTGAACGGAATGTTACTGAGTAGAATGTTACTGAGTGGAGTGTTACTGAGTGGAGTGTTACTGAGTAGAGTGATATTGTTTGGGGTGTTACTGAGCGGAGTGTTACTGAACGGAGTGTTACTGAGTGAAGTGTTACTGAGTGAAGTGTTACTGAATGGAGTGTTACTGAGTAGAGTGATACTGAGTGGAATGTTACTGAGTAGAGTGATACTGATTGGATGGTTACTGAGCGGAGTGTTACTGAGCGGAATGTTACTGAACGGAATGTTACTGAGCAGAATGTTACTGAGCGGAGTGTTACTGAGTGGTGTGTTACTGAGTGAAGTGTCAATGAGCAGAATATTACTGAGCGGAATGTTACTGAGTGGAGTGTTACTGAGTGGAGTGTTACTGAGTGGAGTGTTACTGAGTGAAGTGTTCCTGAGTGGAGTGTCACTGAGTGGAATGTTATTGAGCAGAGTGTTACTGTGTAGAGTGATACTGTTTGGGGTATTACTGAGCGGAGTGTTACTGAACGGAGTGTTACTGAGTGACGTGTTACAGAGTGGAGTGTTACTGAGTGGAGTGTTACTGAGTAGAGTGATACTGATTGGAGTGTTACTGAGCAGAGTGTTACTGAGTAGAGTGATACTGTTTGGGGTGTTACTGAGCGGAGTGTTACTGAACGGAGTGTTACTGAGTGAAGTGTTACTGAGTGGAGTGTTACTGAACGGAGTGTTACTGAACGGAATGTTACTGAGTAGAATGTTACTGAGTGGAGTGTTACTGAGTGGAGTGTTACTGAGTAGAGTGATATTGTTTGGGGTGTTACTGAGCGGAGTGTTACTGAACGGAGTGTTACTGAGTGAAGTGTTTCTGTGCGGAGTGTTACTGAACGGAGTGTTACTGAGTGGAGTGTTACTGAGTGGAATGTTACTGAGTAGAGTGATACTGATTGGATGGTTACTGAGCGGAGTGTTACTGAGCGGAATGTTACTGAACGGAATGTTACTGAGCAGAATGTTACTGAGCGGAGTGTTACTGAGTGGCGTGTTACTGAGTGGAGTGTCACTGAGAGGAATGTTATTGAGCAGGGTGTTGCTGAGTAAAGTGTTAATGAGCAGAATGTTACTGAACGGAATGTTACTGAGTGGAGTGTTACTGAGTGAAGTGTTACTGAGTGGAGTGTTACTGAGTGAAGTGTTCCTGAGTGGAGTGTCACTGAGTGGAATGTTATTGAGCGGAGTGTTACTGAACGGAGTGTTACTGAGTGGAGTATTACTGAGTGGAGTGTTACTGAGTGGAGTGTGACTGATTGGAGTGTTACGGTGTGAAGTTTTACTGAGTGGAATGTTACTGAGCGGAATGTTACTGAGTGAAGTGATACTGAGCGGAATATTACTGAGCAGGGTGTTGCTGAGTAAAGTGTTAATGAGCAGAATGTTACTGAGCGGAATTTTACTGAGTGGAGTGTTACTGAGTGAAGTGTTACTGAGTGGAGTGTTACTGAGTGAAGTGTTCCTGAGTGGAGTGTCACTGAGTGGAATGTTATTGAGCGGAGTGTTACTGAACGGAGTGTTACTGAGTGGAGTATTACTGAGTGGAGTGTTACTGAGTGGAGTGTGACTGATTGGAGTGTTACTGAGTGGAGTGTTACTGAATGGAGTGTTAATGAGCGGAGTGTTACTGAGTGGAGTCTTACTGAGTGGAATGTTAATGAGCGGAGTGTTACTGAGTGGAGTCTTACTGAGTGGAGTGTTACTGGGCGGAATGTTACTGAACGGAGTGTTACTGAGTGGAGTATTACTGAGTGGAGTGTTACTGAGTGGAGTGTTACTGAGTGGAGTGTTACTGAGAGGAGTTTTACTGAACGGATTGTTACTGAGCATAGTGTTACTAAGCGGAATGTTACTGAGCAGAGTGTCACTGAGTGGCGTTTTACTGAACGGAGTGTTACTGAGCAGAGTGTTACTAAACGGAATGTTACTGAACGGATTGTTACAAAGCGGAATGCTACTGAGCGGAGTGTTACTAAGCGGAATGTTACTGAGCGGAGTGTTACTGAGTGGATTTCTACTGAACGGCGTGTTGCTGAGTGGAGTGTTACTGAGCGGAATCTTACTGAACGGAGTGTTACTGAGTGGAATGTTACTGAACGGAGTGTTACTGAGCAGAATGTTACTGAGTGGAGTGTTACTGAGCAGAATGTGACTGAGCAGAGTGTTACTGAGTGGAGTTTTGCTGAACGGAGTGTTACTGAGCAGAGTGTTACTAAGCGGGATGTTACTGAACGGATTGTTACTGAGCAGAATGTTACTGAGCAGAGTGTTACTGAGTGGAGTTTTACTGAATGGAGTGTTACTGAGCGGAATGCTACTGAGCGGAGTGTTACTGAGCGGAATGTTACTGAGCGGAGTGTTACTGAGTGGAATGTTACTGAGCGGAATGTTACTGAGCGGAGTGTTACTGAGCGGAGTGTTACTGAGCGGTGTGTTACTGAGCAGCGTGTTACTGAGTGGAGTGTTACTGACAGAGTGTTACTGAGCGGAATGTTACTGAGCAGGGTGTTGCTGAGTAAAGTGCTACTGAGCAGAGTGTTACTGAGCGGAATGTTACTGAGCGAAATGTTACTGAGCGGAGTGTTACTGAGCGGAGTGTTACTGAGCGGTGTGTTACTGAGCAGCGTGTTACTGAGTGGAGTGTTACTGACAGAGTGTTACTGAGTGGAGTGTTACTTAGTGGAGTGTTACTGAGTGGAGTGTTACTGAACAGAATGTTACTGAGTGAAGTGTTAATGAGTGGAGTTACTGAGTGGAATGTTACTGACAGAGTGTTACTGAGTGGAGTGTTACTTAGTGGAGTGTTACTGAGTGGAGTGTTACTGAACGGAATGTTACTGAGTGAAGTGTTACTGAGTGGAGTGTTACTGAGCAGAATATTACTGAGCAGGGTGTTGCTGAGTAAAGTGTTAATGAGCAGAATGTTACTGAGCGGAATGTTACTGAGTGGAGTGTTACTGAGTGAAGTGTTACTGAGTGGAGTGTTACTAAGTGGAGTGTCACTGAGTGGAATGTTATTGAGCAGAGTGTTATTGAACGAAATGTTACTGAGTGGAGTGTAACTGAACGGAGTGTTACGGTGTGAAGTGTTACTGAGTGAAGTGTTACTGAGCGGAATATTACTGAGCAGGGTGTTATGGAGCGGAGTGTTACAGATTGGAGTGTTACTGAGGGAACTGTTACTGAGCGGAGTGTTCCTGAGTGGAGTGTTACAGATTGGATTGTTACTGAGGGATCTGTTACTGAGCGGAGTGTTCCTGAGTGGAGTGTTACTGAGCGGAGTGTTACTGAGCGGAGTGTTACAGGGCGGTGTGTTACTGAGCGGAGTGTTACTGAGCGGAATATTACTGAGCAGGGTGTTGCTGAGTAAAGTGTTAATGAGCGGAATATTACTGAGCAGGGTGTTGCTGAGTGAAGTGTCAATGAGCAGAATATTACTGAGCGGAATGTTACTGAGTGGAGTGTTACTGAGTGGAGTGTTACTGAGTGGAGTGTTACTGAGTGAAGTGTTCCTGAACGGAGTGTTACTGAGTGGAGTATTACTGAGTGGAGTGTTACTGAGTGGAGTGTGACTGATTGGAGTGTTACTGAGTGGAGTGTTAATGAATGGAGTGTTAATGAGCGGAGTGTTACTGAGTGGAGTCTTACTGAGTGGAATGTTAATGAGCGGAGTGTTACTGAGTGGAATCTTACTGAGTGGAGTGTTACTGGGCGGAATGTTACTGAACGGAGTGTTAATGAGCAGAATGATACGGAGCAGAGTGTTACTGAGTGGAGTTTTACTGAACGGAGTGTTACTGAGCAGAGTGTTACTAAGCGGAATGTTACTGAACGGATTGTTACAGAGCGGAATGTTACTGAGTGGAGTGTTACTGAGCAGAATGTTACTGAGCAGAGTGTTACTGAGTGGAGTTTTACTGAACGGAGTGTTACTGAGCATAGTGTTACTAAGCGGAATGTTACTGAACGGATTGTTACTGAGCGGAATGTTACTGAGCAGAGTTTTACTGAGTGGCATTTTACTGAACGGAGTGTTACTGAGCAGAGTGTTACTAAACGGAATGTTACTGAACGGATTGTTACAAAGCGGAATGCTACTGAGCGGAGTGTTACTGAGCGGAATGTTACTGAGCGGAGTGTTACTGAGTGGATTTCTACTGAACGGTGTGTTGCTGAGTGGAGTGTTACTGAGCGGAATCTTACTGAACGGAGTGTTACTGAGTGGAATGTTACTGAACGGAGTGTTACTGAGCAGAATGTTACTGAGTGGAGTGTTACTGAGCAGAATGTGACTGAGCAGAGTGTTACTGAGTGGAGTTTTGCTGAACGGAGTGTTACTGAGCAGAGTGTTACTAAGCGGGATGTTACTGAACGGATTGTTACTGAGCAGAATGTTACTGAGCAGAGTGTTACTGAGTGGCGTTTTACTGAATGGAGTGTTACAGAGCAGAGTGTTACTGAGCGGAATGTTACTGAATGGATTGTTACAGAGCGGAATGCTACTGAGCGGAGTGTTACTGAGCGGAATGTTACTGAGCGGAGTGTTACTGAGTGGAATGTTACTGAGCAGAATGTTACTGAGCGAGGTGTTACTGAGCGGAGTGTTACTGAGCGGTGTGTTACTGAGCAGCGTGTTACTGAGTGGAGTGTTACTGACAGAGTGTTACTGAGCGGAATGTTACTGAGCAGGGTGTTGCTGAGTAAAGTGTTACTGAGCAGAGTGTTACTGAGCGGAGTGTTACTGAGCGGAGTGTTGCTGAGCAGAATGTTACTGAGCGGAGTGTTACTGAGCGGAATGTTACTGAGAGGAGTGTCACTGAGCAGAATGTTACTGAGTGGAGTGTTACTGAGCAGAATGTGACTGAGCAGAGTGTTACTGAGTGGAGTTTTGCTGAACGGAGTGTTACTGAGCAGAGTGTTACTAAGCGGGATGTTACTGAACGGATTGTTACTGAGCAGAATGTTACTGAGCAGAGTGTTACTGAGTGGAGTTTTACTGAATGGAGTGTTACTGAGCGGAATGCTACTGAGCGGAGTGTTACTGAGCGGAATGTTACTGAGCGGAGTGTTACTGAGTGGAATGTTACTGAGCGGAATGTTACTGAGCGGAGTGTTACTGAGCGGAGTGTTACTGAGCGGTGTGTTACTGAGCAGCGTGTTACTGAGTGGAGTGTTACTGACAGAGTGTTACTGAGCGGAATGTTACTGAGCAGGGTGTTGCTGAGTAAAGTGCTACTGAGCAGAGTGTTACTGAGCGGAATGTTACTGAGCGAAATGTTACTGAGCGGAGTGTTACTGAGCGGAGTGTTACTGAGCGGTGTGTTACTGAGCAGCGTGTTACTGAGTGGAGTGTTACTGACAGAGTGTTACTGAGTGGAGTGTTACTTAGTGGAGTGTTACTGAGTGGAGTGTTACTGAACAGAATGTTACTGAGTGAAGTGTTAATGAGTGGAGTTACTGAGTGGAATGTTACTGACAGAGTGTTACTGAGTGGAGTGTTACTTAGTGGAGTGTTACTGAGTGGAGTGTTACTGAACGGAATGTTACTGAGTGAAGTGTTACTGAGTGGAGTGTTACTGAGCAGAATATTACTGAGCAGGGTGTTGCTGAGTAAAGTGTTAATGAGCAGAATGTTACTGAGCGGAATGTTACTGAGTGGAGTGTTACTGAGTGAAGTGTTACTGAGTGGAGTGTTACTAAGTGGAGTGTCACTGAGTGGAATGTTATTGAGCAGAGTGTTATTGAACGAAATGTTACTGAGTGGAGTGTAACTGAACGGAGTGTTACGGTGTGAAGTGTTACTGAGTGAAGTGTTACTGAGCGGAATATTACTGAGCAGGGTGTTATGGAGCGGAGTGTTACAGATTGGAGTGTTACTGAGGGAACTGTTACTGAGCGGAGTGTTCCTGAGTGGAGTGTTACAGATTGGATTGTTACTGAGGGATCTGTTACTGAGCGGAGTGTTCCTGAGTGGAGTGTTACTGAGCGGAGTGTTACTGAGCGGAGTGTTACAGGGCGGTGTGTTACTGAGCGGAGTGTTACTGAGCGGAATATTACTGAGCAGGGTGTTGCTGAGTAAAGTGTTAATGAGCGGAATATTACTGAGCAGGGTGTTGCTGAGTGAAGTGTCAATGAGCAGAATATTACTGAGCGGAATGTTACTGAGTGGAGTGTTACTGAGTGGAGTGTTACTGAGTGGAGTGTTACTGAGTGAAGTGTTCCTGAACGGAGTGTTACTGAGTGGAGTATTACTGAGTGGAGTGTTACTGAGTGGAGTGTGACTGATTGGAGTGTTACTGAGTGGAGTGTTAATGAATGGAGTGTTAATGAGCGGAGTGTTACTGAGTGGAGTCTTACTGAGTGGAATGTTAATGAGCGGAGTGTTACTGAGTGGAATCTTACTGAGTGGAGTGTTACTGGGCGGAATGTTACTGAACGGAGTGTTACTGAGCAGAATGATACGGAGCAGAGTGTTACTGAGTGGAGTTTTACTGAACGGAGTGTTACTGAGCAGAGTGTTACTAAGCGGAATGTTACTGAACGGATTGTTACAGAGCGGAATGTTACTGAGTGGAGTGTTACTGAGCAGAATGTTACTGAGCAGAGTGTTACTGAGTGGAGTTTTACTGAACGGAGTGTTACTGAGCATAGTGTTACTAAGCGGAATGTTACTGAACGGATTGTTACTGAGCGGAATGTTACTGAGCAGAGTTTTACTGAGTGGCATTTTACTGAACGGAGTGTTACTGAGCAGAGTGTTACTAAACGGAATGTTACTGAACGGATTGTTACAAAGCGGAATGCTACTGAGCGGAGTGTTACTGAGCGGAATGTTACTGAGCGGAGTGTTACTGAGTGGATTTCTACTGAACGGTGTGTTGCTGAGTGGAGTGTTACTGAGCGGAATCTTACTGAACGGAGTGTTACTGAGTGGAATGTTACTGAACGGAGTGTTACTGAGCAGAATGTTACTGAGTGGAGTGTTACTGAGCAGAATGTGACTGAGCAGAGTGTTACTGAGTGGAGTTTTGCTGAACGGAGTGTTACTGAGCAGAGTGTTACTAAGCGGGATGTTACTGAACGGATTGTTACTGAGCAGAATGTTACTGAGCAGAGTGTTACTGAGTGGCGTTTTACTGAATGGAGTGTTACAGAGCAGAGTGTTACTGAGCGGAATGTTACTGAATGGATTGTTACAGAGCGGAATGCTACTGAGCGGAGTGTTACTGAGCGGAATGTTACTGAGCGGAGTGTTACTGAGTGGAATGTTACTGAGCAGAATGTTACTGAGCGAGGTGTTACTGAGCGGAGTGTTACTGAGCGGTGTGTTACTGAGCAGCGTGTTACTGAGTGGAGTGTTACTGACAGAGTGTTACTGAGCGGAATGTTACTGAGCAGGGTGTTGCTGAGTAAAGTGTTACTGAGCAGAGTGTTACTGAGCGGAGTGTTACTGAGCGGAGTGTTGCTGAGCAGAATGTTACTGAGCGGAGTGTTACTGAGCGGAATGTTACTGAGCGAAATGTTACTGAGCGGAGTGTTACTGAGCGGAGTGTTACTTAGTGGAGTGTTACTGAGTGGAGTGTTACTGAACAGAATGTTACTGAGTGAAGTGTTACTGAGTGGAGTGTTACTGAGTAGAATATTACTGAGCAGGGTGTTGCTGAGTAAAGTGTTAATGAGCAGAATGTTACTGAGCGGAATGTTACTGAGTGGAGTGTTACTGAGAGAAGTGTTACTGAGTGGATTGTTACTAAGTGGAGTGTCACTGAGTGGAATGTTATTGAGCAGAGTGTTATTGAATGAAATGTTACTGAGTGGAGTGTAACTGAACGGAGTGTTACGGTATGAAGTGTTACTGAGTGAAGTGTTACTGAGCGGAATATTACTGAGCGGGGTGTTATGGAGCGGAGTGTTACAGATTGGAGTGTTACTGAGGGAACTGTTACTGAGCGGAGTGTTCCTGAGTGGAGTGTTACAGATTGGATTGTTACTGAGGGATCTGTTACTGAGCGGAGTGTTCCTGAGTGGAGTGTTACTGAGCGGAGTGTTACTGAGCGGAGTGTTACAGGGCGGTGTGTTACTGAGCGGAGTGTTACTGAGCGGAATGTTACTGAGCGGAGTGTTACAGAGTGAAGTGTTAATGAGCGGAATATTACTGAGCAGGGTGTTGCTGAGTAAAGTGTTACTGAGCAGAGTGTTACTGAGCGGAGTGTTACTGAGCGGAGTGTTGCTGAGCAGAATGTTACTGAGCGGAGTGTTACTGAGCGGAATGTTACTGAGCGGAATGTTACTGAGCGGAGTGTTACTGAGCGGAGTGTTACTGGGCGGAGTGTTACTGAGTGGAGTGTTACTGACAGAGTGTTACTGAGTGGAGTGTTACTTAGTGGAGTGTTATTGAGTGGAGTGTTACTGAACGGAATGTTACCGAGTGAAGTGTTAATGAGTGGAGTGTTACTGAGTGGAATGTTACTGACAGAGTGTTACTGAGTGGAGTGTTACTTAGTGGAGTGTTACTGAGCAGAATATTACTGAGCAGGGTATTGCTGAGTAAAGTGTTAATGAGCAGAATGTTACTGAGCGGAATGTTACTGAGTGGATTGTTACTAAGTGGAGTGTCACTGAGTGGAATGTTATTGAGCAGAGTGTTATTGAATGAAATGTTACTGAGTGGAGTGTAACTGAACGGAGTGTTACGGTGTGAAGTGTTACTGAGTGAAGTGTTACTGAGCGGAATATTACTGAGCAGGGTGTTATGGAGCGTAGTGTTACAGATTGGAGTGTTACTGGGGGAACTGTTACTGAGCGGAGTGTTCCTGAGTGGAGTGTTACAGATTGGATTGTTACTGAGGGATCTGTTACTGAGCGGAGTGTTCCTGAGTGGAGTGTTAATGAGCGGAGTGTTACTGAGCGGAGTGTTACAGGGCGGTGTGTTACTGAGCGGAGTGTTACTGAGCGGAATGTTACTGAGCGGAGTGTTACTGAGTGAAGTGATAATGAGCGGAATATTACTGAGCAGGGTGTTGCTGAGTAAAGTGTCAATGAGCAGAATATTACTGAGCGGAATGTTACTGAGTGGAGTGTTACTGAGTGGCGTGTTACTGAGTGGAGTGTTACTGAGTGAAGTGTTCCTGAGTGGAGTGTCACTGAGTGGAATGTTATTGAGCGGAGTGTTACTGTGTAGAGTGATACTGTTTGGGGTATTACTGAGCGGAGTGTTACTGAACGGAGTGTTACTGAAAGATGAGTTACTGAGCGGAGTGTTACTGATTGGAGTGTTACTGAGTAGAGTGTTACTGAGTGGAGTGTGACTGAACGGAGTGTTCCTGAGCGGAATGTTACTGAGTAGAATGTTACTGAGTGGAGTGTTACTGAGTGGAGTGTTACTGAGTAGAGTGATACTGTTTGGGGTGTTACTGAGCGGAGTGTTACTGAACGGAGTGTTACTGAGTGAAGTGTTACTGAGCGGAGTGTTACTGAGTGGAGTGTTACTGAACGGAGTGTTACTGAACGGAATGTTACTGAGTAGAATGTTACTGCGTGGAGTGTTACTGAGTGGAGTGTTACTGAGTAGAGTGATATTGTTTGGGGTGTTACTGAGCGGAGTGTTACTGAACGGAGTGTTACTGAGTGAAGTGTTACTGAGTGGAGTGTTACTGAGTAGAGTGATACTGATTGGAGTGTTTCTGTGCGGAGTGTTACTGAACGGAGTGTTACTGAGTGGAGTGTTACTCAGTGGAATGTTACTGAGTAGAGTGATACTGATTGGAGGGTTACTGAGCGGAGTGTTACTGAGTGGAGTGTTACTGAGTGGAGTGTTACTAAGTGGAGTGTCACTGAGTGGAATGTTATTGAGCAGAGTGTTATTGAACGCAATGTTACTGAGTGGAGTGTAACTGAATGGAGTGTTACGGTGTGAAGTGTTACTGAGCGGAATATTACTGAGCAGGGTGTTGCTGAGTAAAGTGTTAATGAGCAGAATGTTACTGAGCGGAATGTTACTGAGTGGAGTGTTACTGAGTGAAGTGTTACTGAGTGGAGTGTTCCTGAGTGAAGTGTTCCTGAGTGGAGTGTCACTGAGTGGAATGTTATTGAGCAGAGTGTTATTGAACGAAATGTTACTGAGTGGAGTATTACTGAGTGGAGTGTTACTGAGTGGAGTGTGACTGATTGGAGTGTTACTGAGTGGAGTGTTACTGAATGGAGTGTTAATGAGCGGAGTGTCACTAAGCGGAATGTTACTGAACGGATTGTTACAGAGCGGAATGCTACTGAGCGGAGTGCTACTGAGCAGAATGTTACTGAGCGGAGTGTTATCGAGTGGACTTCTACTGAACGGCGTGTTGCTGAGTGGAGTGTTACTGAGCGGAATCTTACTGAACGGATTGTTACTGAGTGGAATGTTACTGAGCGGAATGTTACTGAGTGAAGTGTTACTGAGCGGAATATTACTGAGCAGGGTGTTGCTGAGTAAAGTGTTAATGAGCAGAATGTTACTGAGCAGAATGTTACTGAGTGGAGTGTTACTGAGTGAAGTGTTACTGAGTGGAATGTTATTGAGCAGAGTGTTATTGAACGAAATGTTACTGAGTGGAGTATTACTGAGTGGAGTGTTACTGAGTGGAGTGTGACTGATTGGAGTGTTACTGAGTGGAGTGTTACTGAATGGAGTGTTAATGAGCGGAGTGTCACTATGCGGAATGTTACTGAACGGATTGTTACAGAGCGGAATGCTACTGAGCGGAGTGTTACTGAGCGGAATGTTACTGAGCGGAGTGTTACTGAGTGGACTTCTACTGAACGGCGTGTTGCTGAGTGGAGTGTTACTGAGCGGAATCTTACTGAACGGATTGTTGCTGAGTGGAATGTTACTGAGTGGAGTGTTACAGAGTAGACTGTTACTGAGCGGAAGGTTCCGAGTGGAGTGTTATAGAGTGGAGTGTTACTGATTGGAGTGTTACTGAGTGGGGTGTTACTGAGTGGAGAGTTACTGAGTGGAGTGTTACTGAGTGGAGTGTTACTGATTGGAGTGTAACTGAGTGGACTGTAACTGAGTGGAGAGTTACTGAGTAGAGTGATACTGTTTGGGGTGTTACTGAGCGGAGTGTTACTGAACGGAGTGTTACTGAGTGAAGTGTTACTGAGCGGAGTGTTACTGAGTGGAGTGTTACTGAACAGAGTGTTACTGAACGGAATGTTACTGAGTAGAATGTTACTGAGCGGAGTGTTACTGAGTGGAGTATTACTGAGTAGAGTGATAGTGTTTGGGGTGTTACTGAGCGGAGTGTTACTGAACGGAGTGTTACTGAGTGAAGTGTTACTGAGTGAAGTGTTACTGAGTGGAGTGTTACTGAGTAGAGTGATACTGATTGGAGTGTTTCTGTGCGGAGTGTTACTGAACGGAGTGTTACTGAGTGGAGTGTTACTGAGTGGAATGTTACTGAGTAGAGTGATACTGATTGGATGGTTACTGAGCAGAGTGTTACTGAGCGGAATGTTACTGAACGGAATGTTACTGAGCAGAATGTTACTGAGTGGAGTGTTACTGAGTGGAGTGTTACTGAGTGGAGTGTTACTAAGTGGAGTGTCACTGAGTGGAATGTTATTGAGCAGAGTGTTATTGAACGCAATGTTACTGAGTGGAGTGTAACTGAACGGAGTGTTACGGTGTGAAGTTTTACTGAGTGGAATGCTACTGAGCGGAATGTTACTGAGTAAAGTGTTAATGAGCAGAATGTTACTGAGCGGAATGTTACTGAGTGGAGTGTTACTGAGTGAAGTGTTACTGAGTGGAGTGTTACTGAGTGAAGTGTTCCTGAGTGGAGTGTCACTGAGTGGAATGTTATTGAGCGGAGTGTTACTGAACGGAGTGTTACTGAGTGGAGTATTACTGAGTGGAGTGTTACTGAGTGGAGTGTGACTGATTGGAGTGTTATTGAGTGGAGTGTTACTGAATGGAGTGTTAATGAGCGGAGTGTTACTGAGTGGAGTCTTGCTGAGTGGAATGTTAATGAGCGGAGTGTTACTGAGTGGAGTCTTACTGAGTGGAGTGTTACTGGGCGGAATGTTACTGAACGGAGTGTTACTGAGCAGAATGTTACTGAGCAGAGTGTTACTGAGTGGAGTTTTACTGAACGGAGTGTTACTGAGCAGAGCGTTACTAAGCGGAATGTTAATGAACGGATTGTTACAGAGCAGAATGTTACTGAGTGGAGTGTTACTGAGCAGAATGTTACTGAGTGGAGTGTTACTGAGCAGAATGTTACTGAGCAGAGTGTTACTGAGTGGAGTTTTACTGAGTGGAGTCTTACTGAGTGGAGTGTTACTAAGCGGAATGTTACTGAACGGATTGTTACTGAGCGGAATGTTACTGAGCAGAGTGTTACTGAGTGGCGTTTTACTGAACGGAGTGTTACTGAGCAGAGTGTTACTAAGTGGAATGTTACTGAGCGGAATGTTACTGAGCGGAGTGTTACTGAGTGGACTTCTACTGAACGGCGTGTTGCTGAGTGCAGTGTTACTGAGCGGAATCTTACTGAACGGAGTGTTATTGAGTGGAATGTTACTGAGCGGAGTGTTACAGAGTAGAGTGTTACTGAGCAGAGTGTTACTGAGCGGAATGTTACTGAGTGGAGTGTTGCTGAGCAGAATGTTACTGAGCTGTGTGTTACTGAGCGGAGTGTTACTGAGCGGAGTGTTACTGAGCAGTGTGTTACTGAGCTGGGTGTTACTGAGCGAAGTGTTGCTGAGCAGTGTGTTACTGAGTGGTGTGTTACTGGGCGGAATGTTACTGAACGGAGTGTTACTGAGCAGAATGTTACTGAGCAGGGTGTTACTGAGTGGAGTTTTACTGAACGGAGTGTTACTGAGCAGAGTGTTACTAAGCGGAATGTTACTGAACGGATTGTTACAGAGCAGAATGTTACTGAGTGGAGTGTTACTGAGCAGAATGTTACTGAGCAGAGTGTTGCTGAGTGGAGTTTTACTGAACGGAGTGTTACTGAGCAGAGTGTTACTAAGCGGAATGTTACTGAATGGATTGTTACTGAGCGGAATGTTACTGAGCAGAGTGTTACTGAGCGGAATGTTACTGAGCAGAGTGTTCCTTTGCAGAATGTTACTGAGCGGATTGTTACAGAGCGGAATACTACTGAGCGCAGTGTTACTGAGCGGAATGTTACTGAGCGGAGTGTTACTGAGTGGACTTCTACTGAACGGTGTGTTGCTGAGTGGAGTGTTACTGAGCGGAATCCTACCGAACGGAGTGTTACTGAGTGGAATGTTACTGAGTGGAGTGTTACAGAGTCGAGTGTTACTGAGCAGAGTGTTGCTGAGCAGAATGTTACTGAGCGGTGTGTTACTGAGCGGAGTGTTACTGAGCAGTGTGTTACTGAGCTGGGTGTTACTGAGCGAAGTGTTGCTGAGCAGTGTGTTACTGAGCGGAGTGTTACTGAGCGGAATGTTACTGAGTGGAATGTTACTGAGTGGAATGTTACTGACAGAGTGTTACTGAGTGGAGTGTTACTTAGTGGAGTGTTACTGAGTGGAGTGTTACTGAACGGAATGTTACTGAGTGAAGTATTACTATGTGGAGTGTTACTGAGTGGAATGTTATTGCGAAGTGTTACTGAGTGGAGTGTTACTGAGTGGAGTGTTACTGAGTGGAGTGTTACTTAGTGGAGTGTTACTGAACGGAATGTTACTGAGTGAAGTGTTACTGAGTGGAGTGTTACTGAGCGGAATATTACTGAGCAGGGTGTTGCTGAGTAAAGTGTTAATGAGCAGAGTGTCACTGAGTGGAGTGTTACTGAGTGGAATGTTATTGAGCAGAGTGTTATTGAACGCAATGTTACTGAGTGGAATGTAACTGAATGGAGTGTTACTGAGTGGAGTGTTACTGAGTGGAGTGTTACTTAGTGGAGTGTTACTGAACGGAATGTTACTGAGTGGAGTGTTACTTAGTGGAGTGTTACTGAACGGAATGTTACTGAGTGAAGTGTTACTAAGTGCAGTGTTACTGAGCGATATATTACTGAGCAGGGTGTTGCTGAGTAAAGTGTTAATGAGCAGAATGTTACTGAGTGGAATGTTACTGAGTGGAGTGTTACTGAGTGGAATGTTATTGAGCAGAGTGTTATTGAACGCAATGTTACTGAGTGGAGTGTAACTGAATGGAGTGTTACGGTGTGAGGTGTTACTGAGTGGAGTGTTACTGAGCGGAATGTTACTGAGTGAAGTGTTACTGAGCGGAATATTACTGAGCAGGGTGTTGCTGAGTAAAGTGTTAATGAGCAGAATGTTACTGAGCGGAATGTTACTGAGTGGAGTGTTACTGAGTGAAGTGTTACTGAGTGGAGTGTTACTGAGTGAAGTGTTCCTGAGTGGAGTGTCACTGAGTGGAATGTTATTGAGCGGTGTGTTACTGAACGGAGTGTTACTGAGTAGAGTGTTACTGAACGGAGTGTTACTGAGTAGAGTGTTATGGAGCGGAGTGTTACAGATTGGAGTGTTAATGAGGGAACTGCTACTGAGCGGAGTGTTCCTGAGTGGAGTGTTACAGATTGGAGTGTTACTGAGGGAACTGTTACTGAGCGGAGTGTTCCTGAGTGGAGTGTTACTGAGCGGAGTGTTACTGAGCGGAGTGTTACAGGGCGGTGTGTTACTGAGCGGAGTGTTACTGAGCGGAATGTTACTGAGCGGAGAGTTACTGAGTGAAGTGTCAATGAGCAGAATGTTACTGAGCGGAATGTTACTGAGTGGAGTGTTACTGAGTGGAGTGTTACTGAGTGGAGTGTTACTGAGTGAAGTGTTCCTGAGTGGAGTGTCACTGAGTGGAATGTTATTGAGCGGAGTGTTACTGTGTAGAATGATGCTGTTTGGTTTATTACTGAGAGGAGTGTTACTGAACGGAGTGTTACTGAGTGACGTGTTACAGAGTGGAGTGTTACTGAGTGGAGTGTTACTGAGTAGAGTGATACTGATTGGAGTGTTACTGAGCAGAGTGTTACTCAGTAGAGTGATACTGTTTGGGGTGTTACTGAGCGGAGTGTTACTGAACGGAGTGTTACTGAGTGACGTGTTACTGAATGGAGTGTTAATGAGCGGAGTGTCACTATGCGGAATGTTACTGAACGGATTGTTACAGAGCGGAATGCTACTGAGCGGAGTGTTACTGAGCGGAATGTTACTGAGCGGAGTGTTACTGAGTGGACTTCTACTGAACGGCGTGTTGCTGAGTGGAGTGTTACTGAGCGGAATCTTACTGAACGGATTGTTGCTGAGTGGAATGTTACTGAGTGGAGTGTTACAGAGTAGACTGTTACTGAGCGGAAGGTTCCGAGTGGAGTGTTATAGAGTGGAGTGTTACTGATTGGAGTGTTACTGAGTGGGGTGTTACTGAGTGGAGAGTTACTGAGTGGAGTGTTACTGAGCAGAATGTTACTGAGTGGAGTGTTACTGAGCAGAATGTTACTGAGCAGAGTGTTACTGAGTGGAGTTTTACTGAGTGGAGTCTTACTGAGTGGAGTGTTACTAAGCGGAATGTTACTGAACGGATTGTTACTGAGCGGAATGTTACTGAGCAGAGTGTTACTGAGTGGCGTTTTACTGAACGGAGTGTTACTGAGCAGAGTGTTACTAAGTGGAATGTTACTGAGCGGAATGTTACTGAGCGGAGTGTTACTGAGTGGACTTCTACTGAACGGCGTGTTGCTGAGTGCAGTGTTACTGAGCGGAATCTTACTGAACGGAGTGTTATTGAGTGGAATGTTACTGAGCGGAGTGTTACAGAGTAGAGTGTTACTGAGCAGAGTGTTACTGAGCGGAATGTTACTGAGTGGAGTGTTGCTGAGCAGAATGTTACTGAGCAGTGTGTTACTGAGCTGGGTGTTACTGAGCGAAGTGTTGCTGAGCAGTGTGTTACTGAGTGGTGTGTTACTGGGCGGAATGTTACTGAACGGAGTGTTACTGAGCAGAATGTTACTGAGCAGGGTGTTACTGAGTGGAGTTTTACTGAACGGAGTGTTACTGAGCAGAGTGTTACTAAGCGGAATGTTACTGAACGGATTGTTACAGAGCAGAATGTTACTGAGTGGAGTGTTACTGAGCAGAATGTTACTGAGCAGAGTGTTGCTGAGTGGAGTTTTACTGAACGGAGTGTTACTGAGCAGAGTGTTACTAAGCGGAATGTTACTGAGCGGATTGTTACAGAGCGGAATACTACTGAGCGCAGTGTTACTGAGCGGAATGTTACTGAGCGGAGTGTTACTGAGTGGACTTCTACTGAACGGTGTGTTGCTGAGTGGAGTGTTACTGAGCGGAATCTTACCGAACGGAGTGTTACTGAGTGGAATGTTACTGAGTGGAGTGTTACAGAGTCGAGTGTTACTGAGCAGAGTGTTGCTGAGCAGAATGTTACTGAGCGGTGTGTTACTGAGCGGAGTGTTACTGAGCAGTGTGTTACTGAGCTGGGTGTTACTGAGCGAAGTGTTGCTGAGCAGTGTGTTACTGAGCGGAGTGTTACTGAGCGGAATGTTACTGAGTGGAATGTTACTGAGTGGAATGTTACTGACAGAGTGTTACTGAGTGGAGTGTTACTTAGTGGAGTGTTACTGAGTGGAGTGTTACTGAACGGAATGTTACTGAGTGAAGTATTACTATGTGGAGTGTTACTGAGTGGAATGTTATTGCGAAGTGTTACTGAGTGGAGTGTTACTGAGTGGAGTGTTACTGAGTGGAGTGTTACTTAGTGGAGTGTTACTGAACGGAATGTTACTGAGTGAAGTGTTACTGAGTGGAGTGTTACTGAGCGGAATATTACTGAGCAGGGTGTTGCTGAGTAAAGTGTTAATGAGCAGAGTGTCACTGAGTGGAGTGTTACTGAGTGGAATGTTATTGAGCAGAGTGTTATTGAACGCAATGTTACTGAGTGGAATGTAACTGAATGGAGTGTTACTGAGTGGAGTGTTACTGAGTGGAGTGTTACTTAGTGGAGTGTTACTGAACGGAATGTTACTGAGTGAAGTGTTACTGAGTGGAGTGTTACTGAGCGGAATATTACTGAGCAGGGTGTTGCTGAGTAAAGTGTTAATGAGCAGAGTGTCACTGAGTGGAGTGTTACTGAGTGGAATGTTATTGAGCAGAGTGTTATTGAACGCAATGTTACTGAGTGGAATGTAACTGAATGGAGTGTTACTGAGTGGAGTGTTACTGAGTGGAGTGTTACTTAGTGGAGTGTTACTGAACGGAATGTTACTGAGTGGAGTGTTACTTAGAGGAGTGTTACTGAACGGAATGTTACTGAGTGAAGTGTTACTAAGTGCAGTGTTACTGAGCGATATATTACTGAGCAGGGTGTTGCTGAGTAAAGTGTTAATGAGCAGAATGTTACTGAGTGGAATGTTACTGAGTGGAATGTTATTGAGCAGAGTGTTATTGAACGCAATGTTACTGAGTGGAGTGTAACTGAATGGAGTGTTACGGTGTGAGGTGTTACTGAGTGGAGTGTTACTGAGCGGAATGTTACTGAGTGAAGTGTTACTGAGCGGAATATTACTGAGCAGGGTGTTGCTGAGTAAAGTGTTAATGAGCAGAATGTTACTGAGCGGAATGTTACTGAGTGGAGTGTTACTGAGTGAAGTGTTACTGAGTGGAGTGTTACTGAGTGAAGTGTTCCTGAGTGGAGTGTCACTGAGTGGAATGTTATTGAGCGGTGTGTTACTGAACGGAGTGTTACTGAGTAGAGTGTTACTGAACGGAGTGTTACTGAGTAGAGTGTTATGGAGCGGAGTGTTACAGATTGGAGTGTTAATGAGGGAACTGCTACTGAGCGGAGTGTTCCTGAGTGGAGTGTTACAGATTGGAGTGTTACTGAGGGAACTGTTACTGAGCGGAGTGTTCCTGAGTGGAGTGTTACTGAGCGGAGTGTTACTGAGCGGAGTGTTACAGGGCGGTGTGTTACTGAGCGGAGTGTTACTGAGCGGAATGTTACTGAGCGGAGAGTTACTGAGTGAAGTGTCAATGAGCAGAATGTTACTGAGCGGAATGTTACTGAGTGGAGTGTTACTGAGTGGAGTGTTACTGAGTGGAGTGTTACTGAGTGAAGTGTTCCTGAGTGGAGTGTCACTGAGTGGAATGTTATTGAGCGGAGTGTTACTGTGTAGAATGATGCTGTTTGGTTTATTACTGAGAGGAGTGTTACTGAACGGAGTGTTACTGAGTGACGTGTTACAGAGTGGAGTGTTACTGAGTGGAGTGTTACTGAGTAGAGTGATACTGATTGGAGTGTTACTGTGCAGAGTGTTACTCAGTAGAGTGATACTGTTTGGGGTGTTACTGAGCGGAGTGTTACTGAACGGAGTGTTACTGAGTGACGTGTTACTGAATGGAGTGTTAATGAGCGGAGTGTCACTATGCGGAATGTTACTGAACGGATTGTTACAGAGCGGAATGCTACTGAGCGGAGTGTTACTGAGCGGAATGTTACTGAGCGGAGTGTTACTGAGTGGACTTCTACTGAACGGCGTGTTGCTGAGTGGAGTGTTACTGAGCGGAATCTTACTGAACGGATTGTTGCTGAGTGGAATGTTACTGAGTGGAGTGTTACAGAGTAGACTGTTACTGAGCGGAAGGTTCCGAGTGGAGTGTTATAGAGTGGAGTGTTACTGATTGGAGTGTTACTGAGTGGGGTGTTACTGAGTGGAGAGTTACTGAGTGGAGTGTTACTGAGTGGAGTGTTACTGATTGGAGTGTAACTGAGTGGACTGTAACTGAGTGGAGAGTTACTGAGTAGAGTGATACTGTTTGGGGTGTTACTGAGCGGAGTGTTACTGAACGGAGTGTTACTGAGTGAAGTGTTACTGAGCGGAGTGTTACTGAGTGGAGTGTTACTGAACAGAGTGTTACTGAACGGAATGTTACTGAGTAGAATGTTACTGAGCGGAGTGTTACTGAGTGGAGTATTACTGAGTAGAGTGATAGTGTTTGGGGTGTTACTGAGCGGAGTGTTACTGAACGGAGTGTTACTGAGTGAAGTGTTACTGAGTGAAGTGTTACTGAGTGGAGTGTTACTGAGTAGAGTGATACTGATTGGAGTGTTTCTGTGCGGAGTGTTACTGAACGGAGTGTTACTGAGTGGAGTGTTACTGAGTGGAATGTTACTGAGTAGAGTGATACTGATTGGATGGTTACTGAGCAGAGTGTTACTGAGCGGAATGTTACTGAACGGAATGTTACTGAGCAGAATGTTACCGAGCGGAGTGTTACTGAGTGGAGTGTTACTGAGTGGAGTGTTACTAAGTGGAGTGTCACTGAGTGGAATGTTATTGAGCAGAGTGTTATTGAACGCAATGTTACTGAGTGGAGTGTAACTGAACGGAGTGTTACGGTGTGAAGTTTTACTGAGTGGAATGCTACTGAGCGGAATGTTACTGAGTAAAGTGTTAATGTGCAGAATGTTACTGAGCGGAATGTTACTGAGTGGAGTGTTACTGAGTGAAGTGTTACTGAGTGGAGTGTTACTGAGTGAAGTGTTCCTGAGTGGAGTGTCACTGAGTGGAATGTTATTGAGCGGAGTGTTACTGAACGGAGTGTTACTGAGTGGAGTATTACTGAGTGGAGTGTTACTGAGTGGAGTGTGACTGATTGGAGTGTTATTGAGTGGAGTGTTACTGAATGGAGTGTTAATGAGCGGAGTGTTACTGAGTGGAGTCTTGCTGAGTGGAATGTTAATGAGCGGAGTGTTACTGAGTGGAGTCTTACTGAGTGGAGTGTTACTGGGCGGAATGTTACTGAACGGAGTGTTACTGAGCAGAATGTTACTGAGCAGAGTGTTACTGAGTGGAGTTTTACTGAACGGAGTGTTACTGAGCAGAGCGTTACTAAGCGGAATGTTAATGAACGGATTGTTACAGAGCAGAATGTTACTGAGTGGAGTGTTACTGAGCAGAATGTTACTGAGTGGAGTGTTACTGAGCAGAATGTTACTGAGCAGAGTGTTACTGAGTGGAGTTTTACTGAGTGGAGTCTTACTGAGTGGAGTGTTACTAAGCGGAATGTTACTGAACGGATTGTTACTGAGCGGAATGTTACTGAGCAGAGTGTTACTGAGTGGCGTTTTACTGAACGGAGTGTTACTGAGCAGAGTGTTACTAAGTGGAATGTTACTGAGCGGAATGTTACTGAGCGGAGTGTTACTGAGTGGACTTCTACTGAACGGCGTGTTGCTGAGTGCAGTGTTACTGAGCGGAATCTTACTGAACGGAGTGTTATTGAGTGGAATGTTACTGAGCGGAGTGTTACAGAGTAGAGTGTTACTGAGCAGAGTGTTACTGAGCGGAATGTTACTGAGTGGAGTGTTGCTGAGCAGAATGTTACTGAGCTGTGTGTTACTGAGCGGAGTGTTACTGAGCGGAGTGTTACTGAGCAGTGTGTTACTGAGCTGGGTGTTACTGAGCGAAGTGTTGCTGAGCAGTGTGTTACTGAGTGGTGTGTTACTGGGCGGAATGTTACTGAACGGAGTGTTACTGAGCAGAATGTTACTGAGCAGGGTGTTACTGAGTGGAGTTTTACTGAACGGAGTGTTAGTGAGCAGAGTGTTACTAAGCGGAATGTTACTGAACGGATTGTTACAGAGCAGAATGTTACTGAGTGGAGTGTTACTGAGCAGAATGTTACTGAGCAGAGTGTTGCTGAGTGGAGTTTTACTGAACGGAGTGTTACTGAGCAGAGTGTTACTAAGCGGAATGTTACTGAATGGATTGTTACTGAGCGGAATGTTACTGAGCAGAGTGTTACTGAGCGGAATGTTACTGAGCAGAGTGTTCCTTTGCAGAATGTTACTGAGCGGATTGTTACAGAGCGGAATACTACTGAGCGCAGTGTTACTGAGCGGAATGTTACTGAGCGGAGTGTTACTGAGTGGACTTCTACTGAACGGTGTGTTGCTGAGTGGAGTGTTACTGAGCGGAATCTTACCGAACGGAGTGTTACTGAGTGGAATGTTACTGAGTGGAGTGTTACAGAGTCGAGTGTTACTGAGCAGAGTGTTGCTGAGCAGAATGTTACTGAGCGGTGTGTTACTGAGCGGAGTGTTACTGAGCAGTGTGTTACTGAGCTGGGTGTTACTGAGCGAAGTGTTGCTGAGCAGTGTGTTACTGAGCGGAGTGTTACTGAGCGGAATGTTACTGAGTGGAATGTTACTGAGTGGAATGTTACTGACAGAGTGTTACTGAGTGGAGTGTTACTTAGTGGAGTGTTACTGAGTGGAGTGTTACTGAACGGAATGTTACTGAGTGAAGTATTACTATGTGGAGTGTTACTGAGTGGAATGTTATTGCGAAGTGTTACTGAGTGGAGTGTTACTGAGTGGAGTGTTACTGAGTGGAGTGTTACTTAGTGGAGTGTTACTGAACGGAATGTTACTGAGTGAAGTGTTACTGAGTGGAGTGTTACTGAGCGGAATATTACTGAGCAGGGTGTTGCTGAGTAAAGTGTTAATGAGCAGAATGTTACTGAGCGGAATGTTACTGAGTGGAATGTTATTGAGCAGAGTGTTATTGAACGCAATGTTACTGAGTGGAATGTAACTGAATGGAGTGTTACTGAGTGGAGTGTTACTGAGTGGAGTGTTACTTAGTGGAGTGTTACTGAACGGAATGTTACTGAGTGAAGTGTTACTGAGTGGAGTGTTACTGAGCGGAATATTACTGAGCAGGGTGTTGCTGAGTAAAGTGTTAATGAGCAGAGTGTCACTGAGTGGAGTGTTACTGAGTGGAATGTTATTGAGCAGAGTGTTATTGAACGCAATGTTACTGAGTGGAATGTAACTGAATGGAGTGTTACTGAGTGGAGTGTTACTGAGTGGAGTGTTACTTAGTGGAGTGTTACTGAACGGAATGTTACTGAGTGGAGTGTTACTTAGTGGAGTGTTACTGAACAGAATGTTACTGAGTGAAGTGTTACTAAGTGCAGTGTTACTGAGCGATATATTACTGAGCAGGGTGTTGCTGAGTAAAGTGTTAATGAGCAGAATGTTACTGAGTGGAATGTTACTGAGTGGAGTGTTACTGAGTGGAATGTTATTGAGCAGAGTGTTATTGAACGCAATGTTACTGAGTGGAGTGTAACTGAATGGAGTGTTACGGTGTGAGGTGTTACTGAGTGGAGTGTTACTGAGCGGAATGTTACTGAGTGAAGTGTTACTGAGCGGAATATTACTGAGCAGGGTGTTGCTGAGTAAAGTGTTAATGAGCAGAATGTTACTGAGCGGAATGTTACTGAGTGGAGTGTTACTGAGTGAAGTGTTACTGAGTGGAGTGTTACTGAGTGAAGTGTTCCTGAGTGGAGTGTCACTGAGTGGAATGTTATTGAGCGGTGTGTTACTGAACGGAGTGTTACTGAGTAGAGTGTTACTGAACGGAGTGTTACTGAGTAGAGTGTTATGGAGCGGAGTGTTACAGATTGGAGTGTTAATGAGGGAACTGCTACTGAGCGGAGTGTTCCTGAGTGGAGTGTTACAGATTGGAGTGTTACTGAGGGAACTGTTACTGAGCGGAGTGTTCCTGAGTGGAGTGTTACTGAGCGGAGTGTTACTGAGCGGAGTGTTACAGGGCGGTGTGTTACTGAGCGGAGTGTTACTGAGCGGAATGTTACTGAGCGGAGAGTTACTGAGTGAAGTGTCAATGAGCAGAATGTTACTGAGCGGAATGTTACTGAGTGGAGTGTTACTGAGTGGAGTGTTACTGAGTGGAGTGTTACTGAGTGAAGTGTTCCTGAGTGGAGTGTCACTGAGTGGAATGTTATTGAGCGGAGTGTTACTGTGTAGAATGATGCTGTTTGGTTTATTACTGAGAGGAGTGTTACTGAACGGAGTGTTACTGAGTGACGTGTTACAGAGTGGAGTGTTACTGAGTGGAGTGTTACTGAGTAGAGTGATACTGATTGGAGTGTTACTGAGCAGAGTGTTACTCAGTAGAGTGATACTGTTTGGGGTGTTACTGAGCGGAGTGTTACTGAACGGAGTGTTACTGAGTGACGTGTTACTGAGCGGAGTGTTACTGATTGGAGTGTTACTGAGTAGAGTGTTACTGAGTGGAGTGCTACTGAACGGAGTGTTCCTGAGCGGAATGTTGCTGAGTAGAATGTTACTGAGTGGAGTGTTACTGAGTGGAGTGTTACTGAGTAGAGTGATACTGTTTGGGGTGTTACTGAGCGGAGTGTTACTGAACGGAGTGTTACTGAGTGAAGTGTTACTGAGCGGAGTGTTACTGAGTGGAGTGTTACTGAACGGAGTGTTACTGAGCGGAATGTTACTGAGTAGAATGTTACTGAGTGGAGTGTTATTGAGTGGAGTGTTACTGAGTAGAGTGATACTGTTTGGGGTGTTACTGAGCGGAGTGTTACTGAACGGAGTGTTACTGAGTGAAGTGTTACTGAGAGAAGTGTTACTGACTGGAGTGTTACTGAGTAGAGTGATACTGATTGGAGTGTCACTGTGCGGAGTTTTACTGATTGGAGTGTTATTGAGTGTAGTGTTACTGAGTGGAGTGTTACTGATTGGAATGTTACTGAGTGGAGTGTTACTAAATGAGGTGTTACTGAGTGAAGTGTTACTGAGCAGAGTGTTACTGAACGGAGTGTTATTGAGAGAAGTGTTACTGAGTGAAGTGTCACTGAGTGGAATGTTACTGAGTAGAGTGATACTGATTGGAGTGTTACTGAGTGGAGTGTTACAGAGCGGAGTGTTACTGAGCGGAGTGTTACTGAGTGGAATTTTACCGAACGGAATGTTACTGAGCAGAATGTTACCGAGCGGAGTGTTACTGAGTGGAGTGTTACTGATTGGAGTGTTACTGAGTGGAGTGTTACTGAATGGAGTGTTAATGAGCGGAGTGTTACTGAGTGGAGTCTTACTGAGTGGAGTGTTACTGAGCGGAATGTTACTGAGCAGAGTGTTACTGAGTGGAGTTTTACTGAATGGAGTGTTACTGAGCAGAGTGTTACTAAACGGAATGTTACTGAACGGATTGTTATAGAGCGGAATGCTACTGAGCGGAGTTTTACTGAGCGGAATGTTACTGAGCAGTGTGTTACTGAGTGGAGTTTTACTGAACGGAGTGTTACTGAGCAAAGTGTTACTAAGCGGAATGTTACTGAACGGATTGTTACAGAGCGGAATGCTACTGAGCGGAGTGTTACTGAGCAGAATGTTACTGAGCGGAGTGTTACAGAGCGGAGTGTTACTGAGCGGAATGTTACTGAGCGGAGTGTTACAGAGCGGAGTGTTACTGAGCGGAATGTTACTGTTTGGTGTGTTACTGAGCGGAATGTTACTGAGCAGAGTGTTACTAAGCGGAATGTTACTGAACGGATTGTTACTGAGCGGAATGTTACTGAGCAGAGTGTTACTGAGTAGAGTGATACTGTTTGGGGTGTTACTGAGCGGAGTGTTACTGAACGGAGTGTTACTGAGTGACGTGTTAATGAGCGGAGTGTTACTGATTGGAGTGTTACTGAGTAGAGTGTTACTGAGTGGAGTGCTACTGAACGGAGTGTTCCTGAGTGAAGTGTTACTGAGAGAAGTGTTACTGACTGGAGTGTTACTGAGTAGAGTGATACTGTTTGGGGTGTTACTGAGCGGAATGTTACTGAGTAGAATGTTACTGAGTGGAGTGTTATTGAGTGGAGTGTTACTGAGTAGAGTGATACTGTTTGGGGTGTTACTGAGCGGAGTGTTACTGAACGGAGTGTTACTGAGTGAAGTGTTACTGAGAGAAGTGTTACTGACTGGAGTGTTACTGAGTAGAGTGATACTGATTGGAGTGTCACTGTGCGGAGTTTTACTGATTGGAGTGTTATTGAGTGTAGTGTTACTGAGTGGAGTGTTACTGATTGGAATGTTACTGAGTGGAGTGTTACTAAACGAGGTGTTACTGAGTGAAGTGTTACTGAGCAGAGTGTTACTGAACGGAGTGTTATTGAGAGAAGTGTTACTGAGTGAAGTGTCACTGAGTGGAATGTTACTGAGTAGAGTGATACTGATTGGAGTGTTACTGAGTGGAGTGTTACAGAGCGGAGTGTTACTGAGCGGAGTGTTACTGAGCGGAATTTTACCGAACGGAATGTTACTGAGCAGAATGTTACCGAGCGGAGTGTTACTGAGTGGAGTGTTACTGATTGGAGTGTTACTGAGTGGAGTGTTACTGAATGGAGTGTTAATGAGCGGAGTGTTACTGAGTGGAGTCTTACTGAGTGGAGTGTTACTGAGCGGAATGTTACTGAGCAGAGTGTTACTGAGTGGAGTTTTACTGAATGGAGTGTTACTGAGCAGAGTGTTACTAAACGGAATGTTACTGAACGGATTGTTATAGAGCGGAATGCTACTGAGCGGAGTTTTACTGAGCGGAATGTTACTGAGCAGTGTGTTACTGAGTGGAGTTTTACTGAACGGAGTGTTACTGAGCAGAGTGTTACTAAGCGGAATGTTACTGAACGGATTGTTACAGTGCGGAATGCTACTGAGCGGAGTGTTACTGAGCAGAATGTTACTGAGCACAGTGTTACTGAGTGGAGTTTTACTGAACGGAGTGTTAGTGAGCAGAGTGTTACTAAGCGGAATGTTACTGAACGGATTGTTACAGAGCGGAATGCTACTGAGCGGAGTGTTACTGAGCAGAATGTTACTGAGCACAGTGTTACTGAGTGGAGTTTTACTGAACGGAGTGTTAGTGAGCAGAGTGTTACTAAGCGGAATGTTACTGAACGGATTGTTACAGAGCGGAATGCTACTGAGCGGAGTGTTACTGAGTGGAGATCTACTGAACGGCGTGTTGCTGAGTGGAGTATTACTGAGCGGAATCTTACTGAGTGGAGTGTTACTGAGTAGAGTGTTACTGAGCAGAGTGCTACTGAATGGAATGTTACTGAGCAGAGTGCTGCTGAGCAGAATGTTACTGAGCGGTGTGTTACTGAGCGGAGTGTTACTGAGCAGAATGTTACTGAGTGGAGTGTTACTGAGCGGAATGTTACTGAGCGGAGTGTTACTGAGCGGAATGTTACTGAGCGCAGTGTGACTGAGCGGAGTGTTACTGAGGGGTGTGTTACTGAGCGGAGTGTTACTGAGCGGAGTGTTACTGAGCGGTGTGTTACTGAGCGGAGTGTTACTGAGCGGAGTGTTACTGAGCGGAATGTTACTGAGCGGAATGTTACTGAGCGGAGTGTTACTGAGCGGTGTGTTACTGAGCGAAGTGTTACTGAGCGGAGTGTTACTGAGCGGAGTGTTACTGAGCGGTGTGTTACTGAGCAGCGTGTTACTGAGCGGAATGTTACTGAGCGGAGAATTACTGAGCGAAGTGTTACTGAACGAAGTGTTACTGAGCAGCGTGTTCCTGAGCGAAGTGTTACTGAGCGAAGTGTTACTGAGCGGAATGTTACTTAGCGGAGTTTTACAGAGCGGAGTGTTACTGAGCGGAATGTTACTATTTGGTGTGTTACTGAGCGGAATGTTACTGAGCAGAGTGTTACTGAGTGGAGTTTTACTGAACGGAGTGTTACTGAGCAGAATGTTACTGAGTGGAGTGTTACTGAGCAGAATGTTACTGAGCAGAGTGTTACTAAGCGGAATGTTACTGAACGGATTGTTACTGAGCGGAATGTTACTGAGCAGAGTGTTACTGAGTGGAGTTTTACTGAACGGAGTGTTACTGAGCAGAGTGTTACCAAGCGGAATGTTACTGAACGGATTTTTACAGAGCGGAATGCTACTGAGCGGAGTGTTACTGAGCGGAATATTACTGAGCGGAGTGTTACTGAGTGGACCTCTACTGAACGGCGTGTTGCTGAGTGGAGTGTTACTGAGTGGAGTGTTACAGAGTAGAATGTTACTGAGCAGAGTGTTACTGAGCGGAATGTTACTGAGCGGAGTGTTGCTGAGCAGAATGTTACTGAGCGGAGTGTTACTGAGCAGTGTGTTACTGAGCTGGGTGTTACTGAGCGAAGTGTTGCTGAGCAGTGTGTTACTGAGCGGAGTGTTACTGAGCGAAATGTTACTGAGTGGAGTGTTACTGAGTGGAATGTTACTGACAGAGTGTTACTGAGTGGAGTGTTACTTAGTGGAGTGTTACTGAGTGGAGTGTTACTGAGCGGAATGTTACTGAGCGGAGTGTTACTGTGCGGTGTGTTACTGAGCGGAGTGTTACTGAGCGGAGTGTTACTGAGCGGTGTGTTACTGAGCGAAGTGTTACTGAGTGAAGTGTTACTGAGTGGAATGTTACTGACAGAGTGTTACTGAGTGGAGTGTTACTTAGTGGAGTGTTACTGAGTGGAGTGTTACTGAACGGAATGTTACTGAGTGAAGTGTTACTAAGTGGAGTGTTACTGAGCGGAATATTACTGAGCAGGGTGTTGCTGAGTAAAGTGTTAATGAGCAGAATGTTACTGAGCAGAATGTTACTGAGTGAAGTGTTACTGAGCGGAATATTACTGAGCAGGGTGTTGCTGTGTAAAGTGTTAATGAGCAGAATGTTACTGAGCGGAATGTTACTGAGTGGAGTGTTACTGAGTGAAGTGTTACTGAGTGGAGTGTTACTGAGTGAAGTGTTCCTGAGTGGAGTGTCACTGAGTGGAATGTTATTGAGCGGAGTGTTACTGAACGGAGTTTTACTGAGTGGAGTGTTACTTAGTGGAGTGTTACTGAGCGGAATGTTACTGAGTGAAGTGTTACTGAGCGGAATATTACTGAGCAGGGTGTTGCTGAGTAAAGTGTTAATGAGCAGAATGTTACTGAGCGGAATGTTACTGAGTGGAGTGTTACTGAGTGAAGTGTTACTGAGTGGAGTGTTACTGAGTGAAGTGTTCCTGAGTGGAGTGTCACTGAGTGGAATGTTATTGAGCGGAGTGTTACTGAACGGAGTGTTACTGAGTGGAGTGTGACTGATTGGAGTGTTACTGAGTGGAGTGTTACTGAATGGAGTGTTAATGTGCGGAATGTTACTGAGTGGAGTATTACTGAGTGGAATGTTAATGAGCGGAGTGTTACTGAGTGGAGTCTTACTGAGTGGAGTGTTACTGGGTGGAATGTTACTGAACGGAGTGTTACTGAGCAGAATGTTACTGAGCAGAGTGTTACTGAGTGGAGTTTTACTGAACGGAGTGTTACAGAGCGTAATGCTACTGAACGGAGTGTTATTGAGCAGAATGTTACTGAGTGGAGTGTTACTGAGCAGAATGTTACTGAGCAGAGTGTTACTGAGTGGAGTTTTACTGAACGGAGTGTTACTGAGCAGAATGTTACTGAGTGGAGTGTTACTGAGCAGAATGTTACTGAACGGATTGTTACTGAGCGGAATGTTACTGAGCAGAGTGTTACTGAGTGGAGTTTTACTGAACGGAGTGTTACTGAGCAGAGTGTTACCAAGCGGAATGTTACTGAACGGATTGTTACTGAGCGGAATGTTACTGAGCAGAGTGTTACTGAGTGGAGTTTTACTGAACGGAGTGTTACTGAGCAGAGTGTTACCAAGCGGAATGTTACTGAACGGATTGTTACAGAGCGGAATGCTACTGAGCGGAGTGTTACTGAGTGGATTTCTACTGAACGGCGTGTTGCTGAGTGGAGTGTTACTGAGTGGAGTGTTACAGAGTAGAGTGTTACTGAGCAGAGTGTTACTGAGCGGAATGTTACTGAGCGGAGTGTTGCTGAGCAGAATGTTACTGAGCGGTGTGTTACTGAGCGGAGTGTTACTGAGCGGAGTGTTACTGAGCAGTGTGTTACTGAGCTGGGTGTTACTGAGCGAAGTGTTGCTGAGCAGTGTGTTACTGAGCGGAGTGTTACTGAGTGAAATGTTACTGAGTGGAGTGTTACTGAGTGGAATGTTACTGACAGAGTGTTACTGAGTGGAGTGTTACTTCGTGGAGTGTTACTGAGTGGAGTGTTACTGAACAGAATGTTACTGAGTGAAGTGTTACTAAGTGGAGTGTTACTGAGCGATATAGTACTGAGCAGGGTGTTGCTGAGTAAAGTGTTAATGAAAAGAATGTTACTGATCGGAATGTTACTGAGTGGAGTGTTACTGAGTGAAGTGTTACTGAGTGAAGTGTTACTAAGTGGAGTGTCACTGAGTGGAATGTTATTGAGCAGAGTGTTATTGAACAAAATGTTACTGAGTGGAGTGTAACTGAATGGAGTGTTCCGGTGGGAAGTGTTACTGAGTGGAGTGTTACTGAGTGGAATGTTACTGAGTGAAGTGTTACTGAGTGAAGTGTTACTGAGTGGAGTGTTACTGAGTGAAGTGTTCCTGAGTGGAGTGTCACTGAGAGGAATGTTATTGAGCGGAGTGTTACTGAACGGAGTGTTACTGAGTAGAGTGTTACTGAGTAGACTGTTACTCAGCGGAGTGTTATTGAGTAGAGTGTTACTGAGCGGAATGTTACTGAGTAGAGTGTTACTGAGTGGAGTATTACTGAGCGGCGTGTTACTGAGCGGAGTGTTACTGAGTGGAGTGTTACTGAGCGGAATGTTACTGATTAGAGTGTTACTGAGCAGAATGTTACTGAGTGAAATGTTACTGAGCGGAGTGTTACTGAGCGGAGTGTTAGAGAGCGGAGTGTTACTGTGTAGAGTGTTGCTGAGCGGAGTGTTACTGAGCGGTGTGTTACTGAGCGAAGTGTTACTGAGCGGAGTGTTACTGCATGGAATGTTACTGACAGAGTGTTACTGAGTGGAGTGTTACTTAGTGGAGTGTTACTGAGTGGAGTGTTACTGAACAGAATGTTACTGAGTGAAGTGTTACTAAGTGGAGTGTTACTGAGCGATATAGTACTGAGCAGGGTGTTGCTGAGTAAAGTGTTAATGAAAAGAATGTTACTGATCGGAATGTTACTGAGTGGAGTGTTACTGAGTGAAGTGTTACTGAGTGAAGTGTTACTAAGTGGAGTGTCACTGAGTGGAATGTTATTGAGCAGAGTGTTATTGAACAAAATGTTACTGAGTGGAGTGTAACTGAATGGAGTGTTCCGGTGGGAAGTGTTACTGAGTGGAGTGTTACTGAGTGGAATGTTACTGAGTGAAGTGTTACTGAGTGAAGTGTTACTGAGTGGAGTGTTACTGAGTGAAGTGTTCCTGAGTGGAGTGTCACTGAGAGGAATGTTATTGAGCGGAGTGTTACTGAACGGAGTGTTACTGAGTAGAGTGTTACTGAGTAGACTGTTACTCAGCGGAGTGTTATTGAGTAGAGTGTTACTGAGCGGAATGTTACTGAGTAGAGTGTTACTGAGTGGAGTATTACTGAGCGGCGTGTTACTGAGCGGAGTGTTACTGAGTGGAGTGTTACTGAGCGGAATGTTACTGATTAGAGTGTTACTGAGCAGAATGTTACTGAGTGAAATGTTACTGAGCGGAGTGTTACTGAGCGGAGTGTTAGAGAGCGGAGTGTTACTGTGTAGAGTGTTGCTGAGCGGAGTGTTACTGAGCGGTGTGTTACTGAGCGAAGTGTTACTGAGCGGAGTGTTACTGCATGGAATGTTACTGACAGAGTGTTACTGAGTGGAGTGTTACTTAGTGGAGTGTTACTGAGTGGAGTGTTACTGAACAGAATGTTACTGAGTGAAGTGTTACTAAGTGGAGTGTTACTGAGCGATATAGTACTGAGCAGGGTGTTGCTGAGTAATGTGTTAATGAGCAGAATGTTACTGATCGGAATGTTACTGAGTGGAGTGTTACTGAGTGAAGTGTTACTGAGTGGAGTGTTACTAAGTGGAGTGTCACTGAGTGGAATGTTATTGAGCAGAGTGTTATTGAACAAAATGTTACTGAGTGGAGTGTAACTGAATGGAGTGTTCCGGTGTGAAGTGTTACTGAGTGGAGTGTTACTGAGTGGAATGTTACTGAGTGAAGTGTTACTGAGTGAAGTGTTACTGAGTGGAGTGTTACTGAGTGAAGTGTTCCTGAGTGGAGTGTCACTGAGAGGAATGTTATTGAGCGGAGTGTTACTGAACGGAGTGTTACTGAGTAGAGTGTTACTGAGTAGACTGTTACTCAGCGGAGTGTTATTGAGTAGAGTGTTACTGAGCGGAATGTTACTGAGTAGAGTGTTACTGAGTGGAGTATTACTGAGCGGCGTGTTACTGAGTGGAGTGTTACTGAGCGGAATGTTACTGATTAGAGTGTTACTGAGCAGAATGTTACTGAGTGAAATGTTACTGAGCGGAGTGTTACTGAGCGGAGTGTTAGAGAGCGGAGTGTTACTGTGTAGAGTGTTGCTGAGCGGTGTGTTACTGAGCGGTGTGTTACTGAGCGAAGTGTTACTGAGCGGAGTGTTGCTGAGCAGAGTGTTGCTGCGTAGAGTGTTACTGAGCGGTGTGTTACTGAGCGGAGTGTTACAGGTCGGTGTGTTACTGTGCGGAATGTTACTGAGTGAAGTGTTACTGAGCGGATTATTACTGAGTGAAGTGTTACTGAGTGGAGTGTTACTGAGTGAGGTGTTACTGAGTGAAGTGTTCCTGAGTGGAATGTTACTGAGTGGAGTGTTACTGAGTGAAGTGTTACTGAGTGGAGTGTTACTGAGTGAAGTGTTCCTGAGTGGAATGTCACTGAGTGGAATGTTATTGAGCGGAGTGTTACTGAACAGAGTGTTACTGAGTAGAGTGTTACTGAACAGAGTGTTACTGAGTGGAGTGTTACTGAATAGAGTGTTACTGAGTGGAGTGTTACTGAACAGAGTGTTACTGAGTAGAGTGTTACGGAGCGGAGTGTTACAGATTGGAGTGTTACTGAGGGAACTGTTACTGAGTGGAGTGTTACTGAGTGGAGTGTTACTGAGTAGAATGTAACTGAGTGGAGTGTTACTCAGTGAAGTGTTACTGAGCGGATTATTACTGAGCAGAGTGTTGCTGAGTAAAGTGTTAATGAGCAGAATGTTACTGAGCGGAGTGTTACTGAGTGGAGTGTTACTGAGTGGAGTGTTACTGAGTGAAGTGTTACTGAGTGGAGTGTTACTGAGTGAAGTGTTACTGAGTGGAGTGTTACTGAGTGAAGTGTTACTGAGTGGAGTGTCACTGAGTGGAATGTTATTGAGCAGAGTGTTACTGAACGGAGTGTTACTGAGTAGAGTGTTACTGAACGGAGTGTCACTGAGTAGAGTGTTACGGAGCGGAGTGTTACAGATTGGAGTGTTACTGAGGGAACTGTTACTGAGCGGAGTGTTACTGAGTGGAGTGTTCCTGAGTGGAGTGTCACTGAGTGGAATGTTATTGAGCGGAGTGTTACTGAACGGAGTGTTACTGAGTAGAGTGTTACTGAACAGAGTGTTACTGAGTAGAGTGTTACGGAGCGGAGTGTTACAGATTGGAGTGTTACTGAACGGACTGTTACTGAGCGGAATGTTACTGAGTAGAATGTAACTGAGTGGAGTGTTACTGAGTGGAGTGTTACTGAGTGAAGTGTTACTGAGTGGAGTGTTACTAAGTGGAGTGTCACTGAGTGGAGTGTTATTGAGAAGAGTGTTATTGAACGAAATGTTACTGAGCGGAGTGTTACTGAACGGAGTGTTACGGTGTGAAGTGTTACTGAGTGGAGTGTTACTGAGTGGATTGTTACTGAGTGGAGTGTTACTGAGTGGAGTGTTACTGAGCGGAGTGTTACTGAGTAGAGTGTTGCTGAGTAGATTGTTACTGAGCCGAGTGTTACTGAGTTGAGTGTTACTGAGTGGACTGTTACTGAGTGGAGAGTTACTGAGTGGAGTGTTGCTGTGCGGAGTGTTATTGAGTAGAGTGTTACTGAGCGGAATGTTACTGAGCCGAGTGTTACTGAGCGGAGTGTTACTGAGTGTAGTGTTACTGAGCGACGTGTTACTGAGTGGAGTGTTACTGAGTGTAGTGTTACTGAGCGACGTGTTACTGAGCGGAGTGTTACTGAGCGGAGTGTTACCGAGCGGCGTGTTATTGAGCAGAGTGTTACTGAGCTGAGGGTTGTTGAGCAGAGTGTTACTGAGCGGTGTGTTACTGAGCGGAGTGTTACTGAGCGAAGTGTTACAGGGCAGTGTGTTACTGAGTGGAGTGTTACTGAGTGAAGTGTTCCTGAGTGGAGTGTCACTGAGTGGAATGTTATTGAGCGGAGTGTTACTGAATGGAGTGTTACTGAGTAGAGTGTTACGGAGCGGAGTGTTACAGATTGGAGTGTTACTGAACGGAGTGTTACTGAGCGGAATGTTACTGAGCGGAATGTTACTGATTAGAGTGTTACTGAGCAGAATGTTACTGAGTGAAATGTTACTGAGCGGAGTGTTACTGAGCGGAGTGTTAGAGAGCGGAGTGTTACTGTGTAGAGTGTTGCTGAGCGGAGTGTTACTGAGCGGTGTGTTACTGAGCGAAGTGTTACTGAGCGGAGTGTTGCTGAGCAGAGTGTTGCTGCGTAGAGTGTTACTGAGCGGTGTGTTACTGAGCGGAGTGTTACTGAGCGGTGTGTTACTGAGCGAAGTGTTACTGAGCGGAGTGTTGCTGAGCAGAGTGTTGCTGCGTAGAGTGTTACTGAGCGACGTGTTACTGAGCGGAGTGTTACTGAGCGGTGTGTTACTGAGCGAAGTGTTACTGAGCGGTGTGTTACTGAGCGGAGTGTTACAGGTCGGTGTGTTACTGTGCGGAATGTTACTGAGGGAACTGTTACTGAGCGGAGTGTTACTGAGTGGAGTGTTCCTGAGTGGAGTGTCACTGAGTGGAATGTTATTGAGCAGAGTGTTACTGAACGGAGTGTTACTGAGTAGAGTGTTACTGAACAGAGTGTTACTGAGTAGAGTGTTACGGAGCGGATTGTTACAGATTGGAGTGTTACTGAACGGACTGTTACTGAGCGGAATGTTACTGAGTAGAATGTAACTGAGTGGAGTGTTACTGAGTGGAGTGTTACTGAGTGAAGTGTTACTGAGTGGAGTGTTACTAAGTGGAGTGTCACTGAGTGGAGTGTTATTGAGAAGAGTGTTATTGAACGAAATGTTACTGAGCGGAGTGTTACTGAACGGAGTGTTACGGTGTGAAGTGTTACTGAGTGGAGTGTTACTGAGTGGACTGTTACTGAGTGGAGTGTTACTGAGCCGAGTGTTACTGAGTAGAGTGTTGCTGAGTAGATTGGTACTGAGCCGAGTGTTACTGAGTTGAGTGTTACTGAGTGGACTGTTACTGAGTGGAGAGTTACTGAGTGGAGTGTTGCTGTGCGGAGTGTTATTGAGCCGAGTGTTACTGAGCGGAGTGTTACTGAGTGTAGTGTTACTGAGCGACGTGTTACTGAGTGGAGTGTTACTGAGTGTAGTGTTACTGAGCGGAGTGTTACCGAGCTGCGGGTTGTTGAGCAGAGTGTTACTGAGCGGTGTGTTACTGAGCGGAGTGTTACTGAGCAGAGTGTTACAGGGCGATGTGTTACTGAGTGGAATGTTACTGAGCGGAGTGTTACTGAGCGACGTGTTACTGAGTGGAGTGTTACTGAGCGGAGTGTTACCGAGCGGCGTGTTATTGAGCAGAGTGTTACTGAGCTGAGGGTTGTTGAGCAGAGTGTTACTGAGCGGTGTGTTACTGAGCGGAGTGTTACTGAGCGAAGTGTTACAGGGCAGTGTGTTACTGAGTGGAGTGTTACTGAGTGAAGTGTTCCTGAGTGGAGTGTCACTGAGTGGAATGTTATTGAGCGGAGTGTTACTGAATGGAGTGTTACTGAGTAGAGTGTTACGGAGCGGAGTGTTACAGATTGGAGTGTTACTGAACGGAGTGTTACTGAGCGGAATGTTACTGAGCGGAATGTTACTGATTAGAGTGTTACTGAGCAGAATGTTACTGAGTGAAATGTTACTGAGCGGAGTGTTACTGAGCGGAGTGTTAGAGAGCGGAGTGTTACTGTGTAGAGTGTTGCTGAGCGGAGTGTTACTGAGCGGTGTGTTACTGAGCGAAGTGTTACTGAGCGGAGTGTTGCTGAGCAGAGTGTTGCTGCGTAGAGTGTTACTGAGCGGTGTGTTACTGAGCAGAGTGTTACTGAGCGGTGTGTTACTGAGCGAAGTGTTACTGAGCGGTGTGTTACTGAGCGAAGTGTTACTGAGCGGAGTGTTGCTGAGCAGAGTGTTGCTGCGTAGAGTGTTACTGAGCGATGTGTTACTGAGCGGAGTGTTACTGAGCGGTGTGTTACTGAGCGAAGTGTTACTGAGCGGTGTGTTACTGAGCGGAGTGTTACAGGTCGGTGTGTTACTGTGCGGAATGTTACTGAGGGAACTGTTACTGAGCGGAGTGTTACTGAGTGGAGTGTTCCTGAGTGGAGTGTCACTGAGTGGAATGTTATTGAGCAGAGTGTTACTGAACGGAGTGTTACTGAGTAGAGTGTTACTGAACAGAGTGTTACTGAGTAGAGTGTTACGGAGCGGATTGTTACAGATTGGAGTGTTACTGAACGGACTGTTACTGAGCGGAATGTTACTGAGTAGAATGTAACTGAGTGGAGTGTTACTGAGTGGAGTGTTACTGAGTGAAGTGTTACTGAGTGGAGTGTTACTAAGTGGAGTGTCACTGAGTGGAGTGTTATTGAGAAGAGTGTTATTGAACGAAATGTTACTGAGCGGAGTGTTACTGAACGGAGTGTTACGGTGTGAAGTGTTACTGAGTGGAGTGTTACTGAGTGTAGTGTTACTGAGCGGAGTGTTACCGAGCTGCGGGTTGTTGAGCAGAGTGTTACTGAGCGGTGTGTTACTGAGCGGAGTGTTACTGAGCAGAGTGTTACAGGGCGATGTGTTACTGAGTGGAATGTTACTGAGCGGAGTGTTACTGAGCGACGTGTTACTGAGTGGAGTGTTACTGAGCGGAGTGTTACCGAGCGGCGTGTTATTGAGCAGAGTGTTACTGAGCTGAGGGTTGTTGAGCAGAGTGTTACTGAGCGGTGTGTTACTGAGCGGAGTGTTACTGAGCGAAGTGTTACAGGGCAGTGTGTTACTGAGTGGAGTGTTACTGAGTGAAGTGTTCCTGAGTGGAGTGTCACTGAGTGGAATGTTATTGAGCGGAGTGTTACTGAATGGAGTGTTACTGAGTAGAGTGTTACGGAGCGGAGTGTTACAGATTGGAGTGTTACTGAACGGAGTGTTACTGAGCGGAATGTTACTGAGCGGAATGTTACTGATTAGAGTGTTACTGAGCAGAATGTTACTGAGTGAAATGTTACTGAGCGGAGTGTTACTGAGCGGAGTGTTAGAGAGCGGAGTGTTACTGTGTAGAGTGTTGCTGAGCGGAGTGTTACTGAGCGGTGTGTTACTGAGCGAAGTGTTACTGAGCGGAGTGTTGCTGAGCAGAGTGTTGCTGCGTAGAGTGTTACTGAGCGGTGTGTTACTGAGCAGAGTGTTACTGAGCGGTGTGTTACTGAGCGAAGTGTTACTGAGCGGTGTGTTACTGAGCGAAGTGTTACTGAGCGGAGTGTTGCTGAGCAGAGTGTTGCTGCGTAGAGTGTTACTGAGCGATGTGTTACTGAGCGGAGTGTTACTGAGCGGTGTGTTACTGAGCGAAGTGTTACTGAGCGGTGTGTTACTGAGCGGAGTGTTACAGGTCGGTGTGTTACTGTGCGGAATGTTACTGAGGGAACTGTTACTGAGCGGAGTGTTACTGAGTGGAGTGTTCCTGAGTGGAGTGTCACTGAGTGGAATGTTATTGAGCAGAGTGTTACTGAACGGAGTGTTACTGAGTAGAGTGTTACTGAACAGAGTGTTACTGAGTAGAGTGTTACGGAGCGGATTGTTACAGATTGGAGTGTTACTGAACGGACTGTTACTGAGCGGAATGTTACTGAGTAGAATGTAACTGAGTGGAGTGTTACTGAGTGGAGTGTTACTGAGTGAAGTGTTACTGAGTGGAGTGTTACTAAGTGGAGTGTCACTGAGTGGAGTGTTATTGAGAAGAGTGTTATTGAACGAAATGTTACTGAGCGGAGTGTTACTGAACGGAGTGTTACGGTGTGAAGTGTTACTGAGTGGAGTGTTACTGAGTGGACTGTTACTGAGTGGAGTGTTACTGAGCGGAGTGTTACTGAGTAGAGTGTTGCTGAGTAGATTGGTACTGAGCCAAGTGTTACTGAGTTGAGTGTTACTGAGTGGACTGTTACTGAGTGGAGAGTTACTGAGTGGAGTGTTGCTGTGCGGAGTGTTATTGAGTAGAGTGTTACTGAGCGGAATGTTACTGAGCCGAGTGTTACTGAGCGGAGTGTTACTGAGTGTAGTGTTACTGAGCGACGTGTTACTGAGTGGAGTGTTACTGAGTGTAGTGTTACTGAGCGGAGTGTTACCGAGCTGCGGGTTGTTGAGCAGAGTGTTACTGAGCGGTGTGTTACTGAGCGGAGTGTTACTGAGCAGAGTGTTACAGGGCGATGTGTTACTGAGTGGAATGTTACTGAGCGGAGTGTTACTGAGCGACGTGTTACTGAGTGGAGTGTTACTGAGTGTAGTGTTACTGAGCGGAGTGTTACCGAGCGGCGTGTTATTGAGCAGAGTGTTACTGAGCTGAGGGTTGTTGAGCAGAGTGTTACTGAGCAGTGTGTTACTGAGCGGAGTGTTACTGAGCAGAGTGTTACAGGGCGATGTGTTACTGAGTGGAATGTTACTGAGCGGAGTGTTACAGGGCGATGTGTTACTGAGTGGAATGTTACTGAGCGGAGTGTTACTGAGCGACGTGTTACTAAGTGGAGTGTTACTGAGTGAAGTGTTCCTGAGTGGAGTGTCACTGAGTGGAATGTTATTGAGCGGAGTGTTACTGAATGGAGTGTTACTGAGTAGAGTGTTACGGAGCGGAGTGTTACAGATTGGAGTGTTACTGAGGGAACTGTTACTGAGCGGAGTGTTACTGAGTGGAGTGTTACTGAACGGAGTGTTACTGAGCGGAATGTTACTGAGCGGAATGTTACTGATTAGAGTGTTACTGAGCAGAATGTTACTGAGTGAAATGTTACTGAGTGGAGTGTTACTGAGCGGAGTGTTAGAGAGCGGAGTGTTACTGTGTAGAGTGTTGCTGAGCGGAGTGTTACTGAGCGGTGTGTTACTGAGCGAAGTGTTACTGAGCGGAGTGTTGCTGAGCAGAGTGTTGCTGCGTAGAGTGTTACTGAGCGATGTGTTACTGAGCGAAGTGTTACTGAGCGGTGTGTTACTGAGCGAAGTGTTACTGAGCGGTGTGTTACTGAGCGGAGTGTTACAGGTCGGTGTGTTACTGTGCGGAATGTTACTGAGTGAAGTGTTACTGAGCGGATTATTACTGAGTGAAGTGTTACTGAGTGGAGTGTTACTGAGTGGAGTGTTACTGAGTGGAGTGTTACTGAGTGAAGTGTTCCTGAGTGGAATGTTACTGAGTGGAGTGTTACTGAGTGAAGTGTTACTGAGTGGAGTGTTACTGAGTGAAGTGTTCATGAGTGGAATGTCACTGAGTGGAATGTTATTGAGCGGAGTGTTACTGAACGGAGTGTTACTGAGTAGTGTGTTACTGAACAGAGTGTTACTGAGTAGAGTGTTACGGAGCGGAGTGTTACAGATTGGAGTGTTACTGAGGGAACTGTTACTGAGTGGAGTGTTACTGAGTGGAGTGTTACTGAGTAGAATGTAACTGAGTGGAGTGTTACTGAGTGAAGTGTTACTGAGCGGATTATTACTGAGCAGGGTGTTGCTGAGTAAAGTGTTAATGAGCGGAGTGTTACTGAGTGGAGTGTTACTGAGTGGAGTGTTACTGAGTGAAGTGTTACTGAGTGGAGTGTTACTGAGTGGAGTGTCACTGAGTGGAGTGTTATTGAGAAGAGTGTTATTGAACGAAATGTTACTGAGCGGAGTGTTACTGAACGGAGTGTTACGGTGTGAAGTGTTACTGAGTGGAGTGTTACTGAGTGGACTGTTACTGAGTGGAGTGTTACTGAGCGGAGTGTTACTGAGTAGAGTGTTGCTGAGTAGATTGGTACTGAGCCAAGTGTTACTGAGTTGAGTGTTACTGAGTGGACTGTTACTGAGTGGAGAGTTACTGAGTGGAGTGTTGCTGTGCGGAGTGTTATTGAGTAGAGTGTTACTGAGCGGAATGTTACTGAGCCGAGTGTTACTGAGCGGAGTGTTACTGAGTGTAGTGTTACTGAGCGACGTGTTACTGAGTGGAGTGTTACTGAGTGTAGTGTTACTGAGCGGAGTGTTACCGAGCTGCGGGTTGTTGAGCAGAGTGTTACTGAGCGGTGTGTTACTGAGCGGAGTGTTACTGAGCAGAGTGTTACAGGGCGATGTGTTACTGAGTGGAATGTTACTGAGCGGAGTGTTACTGAGCGACGTGTTACTGAGTGGAGTGTTACTGAGTGTAGTGTTACTGAGCGGAGTGTTACCGAGCGGCGTGTTATTGAGCAGAGTGTTACTGAGCTGAGGGTTGTTGAGCAGAGTGTTACTGAGCAGTGTGTTACTGAGCGGAGTGTTACTGAGCAGAGTGTTACAGGGCGATGTGTTACTGAGTGGAATGTTACTGAGCGGAGTGTTACAGGGCGATGTGTTACTGAGTGGAATGTTACTGAGCGGAGTGTTACTGAGCGACGTGTTACTAAGTGGAGTGTTACTGAGTGAAGTGTTCCTGAGTGGAGTGTCACTGAGTGGAATGTTATTGAGCGGAGTGTTACTGAATGGAGTGTTACTGAGTAGAGTGTTACGGAGCGGAGTGTTACAGATTGGAGTGTTACTGAGGGAACTGTTACTGAGCGGAGTGTTACTGAGTGGAGTGTTACTGAACGGAGTGTTACTGAGCGGAATGTTACTGAGCGGAATGTTACTGATTAGAGTGTTACTGAGCAGAATGTTACTGAGTGAAATGTTACTGAGTGGAGTGTTACTGAGCGGAGTGTTAGAGAGCGGAGTGTTACTGTGTAGAGTGTTGCTGAGCGGAGTGTTACTGAGCGGTGTGTTACTGAGCGAAGTGTTACTGAGCGGAGTGTTGCTGAGCAGAGTGTTGCTGCGTAGAGTGTTACTGAGCGGAGTGTTACTGAGCGATGTGTTACTGAGCGAAGTGTTACTGAGCGGTGTGTTACTGAGCGAAGTGTTACTGAGCGGTGTGTTACTGAGCGGAGTGTTACAGGTCGGTGTGTTACTGTGCGGAATGTTACTGAGTGAAGTGTTACTGAGCGGATTATTACTGAGTGAAGTGTTACTGAGTGGAGTGTTACTGAGTGGAGTGTTACTGAGTGAAGTGTTCCTGAGTGGAATGTTACTGAGTGGAGTGTTACTGAGTGAAGTGTTACTGAGTGGAGTGTTACTGAGTGAAGTGTTCATGAGTGGAATGTCACTGAGTGGAATGTTATTGAGCGGAGTGTTACTGAACGGAGTGTTACTGAGTAGTGTGTTACTGAACAGAGTGTTACTGAGTAGAGTGTTACGGAGCGGAGTGTTACAGATTGGAGTGTTACTGAGGGAACTGTTACTGAGTGGAGTGTTACTGAGTGGAGTGTTACTGAGTAGAATGTAACTGAGTGGAGTGTTACTGAGTGAAGTGTTACTGAGCGGATTATTACTGAGCAGGGTGTTGCTGAGTAAAGTGTTAATGAGCGGAGTGTTACTGAGTGGAGTGTTACTGAGTGGAGTGTTACTGAGTGAAGTGTTACTGAGTGGAGTGTTACTGAGTGGAGTGTTACTGAGTGAAGTGTTACTGAGTGGAGTGTTACTGAGTGGAGTGTTACTGAGTGAAGTGTTACTGAGTGGAGTGTTACTGAGTGAAGTGTTCCTGAGTGGAGTGTCACTGAGTGGAATGTTATTGAGCAGAGTGTTACTGAACGGAGTGTTACTGAGTAGAGTGTTACTGAACGGAGTGTTACTGAGTAGAGTGTTACTGAACAGAGTGTTACTGAGTAGAGTGTTACGGAGCGGAGTGTTACAGATTGGAGTGTTACTGAGGGAACTGTTACTGAGTGGAGTGTTACTGAGTGGAGTGTTCCTGAGTGGAGTGTCACTGAGTGGAATGTTATTGAGCGGAGTGTTACTGAACGGAGTGTTACTGAGTAGAGTGTTACTGAACAGAGTGTTACTGAGTGGAGTGTTACTGAACAGAGTGTTAATGAGTAGAGTGTTACGGAGCGGAGTGTTACAGATTGGAGTGTTACTGAAGGAATGTTACTGAGCGGAATGTTACTGAGTAGAATGTAACTGAGTGGAGTGTTACTGAGTGGAGTGTTACTGAGTGAAGTGTTACTGAGTGGAGTGTTACTAAGTGGAGTGTCACTGAGTAGAGTGTTATTGAGAAGAGTGTTATTGAACGAAATGTTACTGAGCGGAGTGTAACTGAACGGAGTGTTACGGTGTGAAGTGTTACTGAGTGAAGTGTTACTGAGCGGAATATTACTGAGCAGGGTGTTATGGAGCGTAGTGTTACAGATTGGAGTGTTACTGAGGGAACTGTTACTGAGCGGAGTGTTCCTGAGTGGAGTGTTACTGAGTAGAGTGTTGCTGAGTAGAGTGTTGCTGAGTAGATTGTTACTGAGCCGAGTGTTACTGAGTGGAGTGTTACTGAGTGGACTGTTACTGAGTGGAGTGTTACTGAGTGGAGTGTTACTGTGCGGAGTGTTATTGAGTAGAGTGTTACTGAGCGGAATGTTACTGAGCCGAGTGTTACTGAGCGGAGTGTTACTGAGTGTAGTGTTACTGATCGACGTGTTACTGAGTGGAGTGTTACTGAGTGTAGTGTTACTGAGCGGAGTGTTACCGAGCGGCGTGTTTTTGAGCAGAGTGTTACTGAGCTGAGGGTTGTTGAGCAGAGTGTTACTGAGCGGTGTGTTACTGAGCGGAGTGTTACTGAGCAGAGTGTTACAGGGCGATGTGTTACTGAGTGGAATGTTACTGAGCGGAGTGTTGCTGAGCAGAGTGTTACTGAGCGGAGTGTTACTGAGCGAAGTGTTACAGGGCGGTGTGTTACTGAGTGGAGTGTTACTGAGTGAAGTGTTCCTGAGTGGAGTGTCACTGAGTGGAATGTTATTGAGCGGAGTGTTACTGAATGGAGTGTTACTGAGTAGAGTGTTACGGAGCGGAGTGTTACAGATTGGAGTGTTACTGAGGGAACTATTACTGAGCGGAGTGTTACTGAGTGGAGTGTTACTGAACGGAGTGTTACTGAGCGGAATGTTACTGAGCAGAATGTTACTGAGTGGAGTGTTACTGAGTGGAGTGTTACTGAGTAGAGTGATACTGTTTGGGGTGTTACTGAGGGAACTGTTACTGAGCGGAGTGTTACTGAGCGGAGTGTTACTGAACGGAGTGTTACTAAACGGAATGTTATTGAGTGAAGTGTTACTGAGTGGAGTGTTACTGAGTAGAGTGATACTGTTTGGGGTGTTACTGAGGGAACTGTTACTGAGCGGAGTGTTACTGAACGGAGTGTTACTTCGCGGAATGTTATTGAGTGAAGTGTTACTTCATGGAATGTTATTGAGCGGAGTGTTACTGAGCGGAGTGTTCCTGAGTGGAGTGTTGTTGAGCGGTGTGTTACTTTGCGGATTGTTATTGAGTGAAGTGTTACTGAGTGGAGTGTTACTAAGTGGAGTGTCACTGAGTGGAGTGTTATTGAGAAGAGTGTTATTGAACGAAATGTTACTGAGCGGAGTGTAACTGAACGGAGTGTTACGGTGTGAAGTGTTACTGAGTGGAGTGTTACTGAGTGGACTGTTACTGAGTGGAGTGTTACTGAGTGGAGTGTTACTGAGCGGAATGTTATTGATTAGAGTGTTACTGAGCAGAATGTTACTGAGTGAAATGTTACTGAGCGGAGTGTTACTGAGCGGAGTGTTAGAGAGCGGAGTGTTACTGTGTAGAGTGTTGCTGAGCGGAGTGTTACTGAGCGGTGTGTTACTGAGCGAAGTGTTACTGAGCGGAGTGTTGCTGAGCAGAGTGTTGCTGCGTAGAGTGTTACTGAGCGGTGTGTTACTGAGTGGAGTGTTCCTGAGTGGAATGTTACTGAGTGAAGTGTTACTGAGTGAAGTGTTACTGAGTGGAGTGTTACTGAGTGAAGTGTTCCTGAGTGGATTATTACTGAGTGAAGTGTTACTGAGTGGAGTGTTACTGAGTGAAGTGTTACTGAGCGGATTATTACTGAGTGAAGTGTTACTGAGTGGAGTGTTACTGAGTGGAGTGTTACTGAGTGAAGTGTTCCTGAGTGGAATGTTACTGAGTGGAATGTTACTGAGTGAAGTGTTACTGAGTGGAGTGTTACTGAGTGAAGTGTTCCTGAGTGGAGTGTTACTGAACGGAGTGTTACTGAGTAGAGTGTTACTGAACAGAGTGTTACTGAGTAGAGTGTTACGGAGCGGAGTGTTACAGATTGGTGTGTTACTGAGGGAACTGTTACTGAGTGGAGTGTTACTGAGTGGAGTGTTACTGAGTGGAGTGTTACTGAGTGAAGTGTTACTGAGTGGAGTGTTACTGAGTGGAGTGTTACTGAGTGGAGTGTTACTGAGTGAAGTGTCACTGAGTGGAATGTTATTGAGCAGAGTGTTACTGAACGGAGTGTTACTGAGTAGAGTGTTACTGAACGGAGTGTTACTGAGTAGAGTGTTACGGAGCGGAGTGTTACAGATTGGAGTGTTACTGAACGGACTGTTACTGAGTGGAGTGTTACTGAGTAGAGTGTTACTGAACAGAGTGTTACTGAGTAGAGTGTTACGGAGCGGAGTGTTACAGATTGGAGTGTTACTGAGGGAACTGTTACTGAGCGGAGTGTTACTGAGTGGAGTGTTCCTGAGTGGAGTGTCACTGAGTGGAATGTTATTGAGCGGAGTGTTACTGAACGGAGTGTTACTGAGTAGAGTGTTACTGAACAGAGTGTTACTGAGTAGAGTGTTACGGAGCGGAGTGTTACAGATTGGAGTGTTACTGAACGGACTGTTACTGAGCGGAATGTTACTGAGTAGAATGTAACTGAGTGGAGTGTTACTGAGTGGAGTGTTACTGAGTGAAGTGTTACTGAGTGGAGTGTTACTAAGTGGAGTGTCACTGAGTGGAGTGTTATTGAACGAAATGTTACTGAGCGGAGTGTAACTGAACGGAGTGTTACGGTGTGAAGTGTTACTGAGTGGAGTGTTACTGAGTGGACTGTTACTGAGTGGAGTGTTACTGAGTGGAGTGTTACTGAGCGGAGTGTTACTGAGTAGAGTGTTGCTGAGTAGATTGTTACTGAGCCGAGTGTTACTGAGTGGAGTGTTACTGAGCGGAGTGTTACTGAGTGTAGTGTTACTGAGCGACGTGTTACTGAGTGGAGTGTTACTGAGTGTAGTGTTACTGAGCGGAGTGTTACCGAGCTGCGGGTTGTTGAGCAGAGTGTTACTGAGCGGTGTGTTACTGAGCGGAGTGTTACTGAGCAGAGTGTTACAGGGCGATGTGTTACTGAGTGGAATGTTACTGAGCGGAGTGTTGCTGAGCAGAGTGTTACTGAGCGGAGTGTTACTGAGCGAAGTGTCACAGGGCGGTGTGTTACTGAGTGGAGTGTTACTGAGTGAAGTGTTCCTGAGTGGAGTGTCACTGAGTGGAATGTTATTGAGCGGAGTGTTACTGAATGGAGTGTTACTGAGTAGAGTGTTACGGAGCGGAGTGTTACAGATTGGAGTGTTACTGAGGGAACTGTTACTGAGCGGAGTGTTACTGAACGGAGTGTTACTGAGCGGAATGTTACTGAGCAGAATGTTACTGAGTGGAGTGTTACTGAGTGGAGTGTTACTGAGTAGAGTGATACTGTTTGGGGTGTTACTGAGGGAACTGTTACTGAGCGGAGTGTTACTGAGCGGAGTGTTACTGAACGGAGTGTTACTAAACGGAATGTTATTGAGTGAAGTGTTACTGAGTGGAGTGTTACTGAGTAGAGTGATACTGTTTGGGGTGTTACTGAGGGAACTGTTACTGAGCGGAGTGTTACTGAGCGGAGTGTTACTTCGCGGAATGTTATTGAGTGAAGTGTTACTTCATGGAATGTTATTGAGCGGAGTGTTACTGAGCGGAGTGTTCCTGAGTGGAGTGTTGTTGAGCGGTGTGTTACTTTGCGGATTGTTATTGAGTGAAGTGTTACTGAGTGGAGTGTTACTGAGCGGAGTGTTACTTCGCGGAATGTTATTGAGTGAAGTGTTACTTCATGGAATGTTATTGAGCGGAGTGTTACTGAGCGGAGTGTTCCTGAGTGGAGTGTTGTTGAGCGGTGTGTTACTTTGCGGATTGTTATTGAGTGAAGTGTTACTGAGTGGAGTGTTACTGAGCGGAGTGTTACTGAACGGAGTGTTACTTCGCGGAATGTTATTGAGCGGAGTGTTACTGAGTGGAGTGTTACTGAGCGGAGTGTTGCTGGATGGTTGTGTGAGTTGGTGAAGAGGTGGTGACTGCATATTGCCCAGTCTGGGATCTGCTCCTGACCAGCGACACTACACACTGGAGCTCTGTGTTCTAAACTTACCCCTCTAACTCCGCAGTCAGATTATTGCCCCAAATTTCCTCAGAGGAGGGGTCACTGACCAAATGACCAGAGTAACTTTGCCGCCAGATTGGCGCAATCTGTGGTTCCCCATGTAAGTGGAGCTTCCGTTAATCCTGCAGTGATGTAACATTGGCCAATCTCAAGGAACTTTGCAGCTTTGGTGCTTTGTGCTGGAGGAAGGTGAAATGATTGGAAAGAAGGGACTTGCTCGCACATTATCACGTTTATCTACCCGGATTTTAACCCCCTCATTCCTGCCTTGTGGGTGTGGGAGGGCGGGTGTGTGTGTGAATATAGCGGGGGAGGGGATTCCACACCATCCCTCCGACTCCTTGACTATCAACATTCCTAGAATTAGGCACGCGAAGGACATCTGCCCCAGAGGTGAGGAGGTGGAAAAGGATCCAATGTTAAATAGTTCTCTTTCTCCTTCTGCTGCTATAACCAGAAAACAACCTTGACCTTTCACCACAATCGCGAACTTTTCTGCATCCCTCCATCCTCGACAGGAACGGTATCCACAAATCCTCAGCAAAGCCCTGAACCCACCATGACCTTCCAACTTGTCTGCCGAACTGAAGGAATTCCCTCGACAGTGCAGCACTCCCTCGGTACTGCCCCTCGAACAGTGCAGCACTCCCTCAGTACTGACCATCCGACAGTGCAGCACTCCCTCAGTACTGACCCTCTGACAGTACAGCACTCCCTCAGTACTGACCCTCCAATAGTGCAGCACTCCCTCAGTACTGACCCTCTGACAGTACAGCACTACCTCAGTACTGACCCTCCATCAGTGCAGAACTCCCTCAGTACTGACCCTCCATCAGTGCAGAACTCCCTCAGTACTGACCCTCCGACAATGCAGCACTCCCTCAGTACTGACCCTCTGACAGTTCAGCACTCCCTCAGTACTGACCCTCCATCAGTGCAGAACTCCATCAGTACTGACCCTCTGACAGTTCAGCACTCCCTCAGTACTGACCCTCCATCAGTGCAGTACTCCCTCAGTACTGACCCTCCATCTGTGCAGAACTCCCTCAGTACTGACCCTCCGACAATGCAGCACTCCCTCAGTACTGACCCTCTGACAGTTCAGCACTCCTTCAGTACTGACCCTCCAACAGTGCAGCACTCCCTCAGTACTGACCCTCCAACAGTATAGCACTCCATCAGTATTGACCGTCTGACAGTACAGCACTCCCTCAGTACTGACCCTCCAATAGTGCAGCACTTCCTCAGTACTGACCCTCCGACAGTGCAGCACTCCCTCAGTACTGCCGCTCTGACAGTGCAGCACTCCCTCAGTACTGCCGCTCTGACAGTGCAGCACTCCCTCAGTACTGCCGCTCTGACAGTGCAGCACCCGCTCAGTACTGATCCTCTGACAGTGCAGCACAGATCTGGCAATGCAAAACTGGGCATCCATGAGGCGCTGTGGGCCATCAGCAGCAGCAGAATTGTACTCAACCACAATCTGTAACCTCAGGGCCCGGCATATCCCCCACCCTACCATTACCATCAAGCCAGGAGACCAACCCTGGTTCAATGAAAAGTGCAGGAGGGCATGCCAGGAGCAGCAACAGGCATACCTCAAAATGAGGTGCCAACCTGGTGAAGCTACAACCCAGGACTACTTGCATGCCAAACTGCATAAGCAGCATACAATAGACAGATCTAAGCAATCCCACACCCAATGGATCAGATCTAAGCTCTGCAGTCCTGCTACATCCAGTGTGAATGCGACAATTAAACAACTCACTGGAGGAGGTGTCTCCACAAATATCCCCATCCTCAATGATGGGGGAGCCCAGCACACAGTGCGAAAGATAAGGCTGAAGCATTTGCAACAATCTTCAGCCAGAAGTGCCGGGTTGATGATCCATCTCGGCCTCCTCCTGAAGTCCCCAGCATCACAGATGCCAGACTTCAGCTAATTCGATTCACTCCGTGAGATATCCAGAAACGACTGAAGACACTGGATACTGCAAAGGCTATGGGCCCTGACAACATTCCGGCAATAGTACTGAAGACCTGTGCTCCAGAACTTGCCGCGCCCCTAGCCAAGCTGTTCCAGTACAGCTACAACACTGGCATCTACCCTGCAATGTGGAAAATTGCCCAGGTATGTCCTGTACACAAAAAGCAGGCCAAGTCCAACCCGGCCAATTACCGCCCCATCAGCCTACTCTCAATCATCAGTAAAGTGATGGAAGGTGTCATCAACAGTGCCATCGAGCGGCACTTGCTTAGCAATAACCTGCTCACTGATGCTCAGTTTGGTTTCCACCAGGGCCACTCAGCACCTGAGCTCATTACAGCCTTGGTTCAAACATGGATAAAAGAGCTGAACTCAAGAGGTGAGGTGAGAGTGACTGCCCTTGACATCAAGGCAGCATTTGACCGAGTATGGCATCAAGGAGCCCTAGCAAAACTGGAGTCAATAGGAATCAGGGGGAAAGCTCTCCGCTGGTTGGAGTCATACCTAGTGCAAAGGAAGATGGTTGTGGTTATTGGACGTCAATCATCTCAGTCCCAGGACATCACTACTTGAGTTCCTCAGGGTAGTGTCCTAGGCCCAACCATCTTCAGCTGCTTCATCAATGACCTTCTTCAATCAGAAGGTCAGAAGTGAGGATGTTCGCTGATGATTGCACAATGTTCAGCACCATTCGCGACTCCTCAGATCCTGAAGCAGTCCGTGTATAAATGCAGCAAGACCTGGATAATATTGAGGCTTGGGCTGATAAGTGGCAAGTAACATTTGTGCCACACAAGTGCCAGGCAATGACCATCTCCAACAAGAGAGAATCTATCCATCTCCCCTTGACATTCAATGGCAGTACGATTGCAGAATCCCCACTATCAACATCCTGGGGGTCACCATTGACCAGAAACTGAACTGGACCAGCCATATAAATACCGTGGCTACAAGAGCAGGTCAGAGGCTAGGAATCCTGCGGTGAGTAACTCACCTCCTGACTCCCCAAAGCCTGTCCACTATCTACAAGGCACAAATTAGGAGTGTGTTGGAATACTTTCCACTTGCCTGGATGGGTGCAGCTCCAACAACACTCAAGAAGCTTGACGTCATCCAGGACAAAACAGCCCTTTTGATTAACACCCCATCCACAAACATTCACTCCCTTTACCACCTAGGCACAGTGGCAGCAGTGTGTACCATCTACAAGATGCATTGCAGCAATGCACCAAGACTCCTTAGACAGCACCTTCCAAACCCGTGACCTCTACCACCTAAAAGGACAAGGGCAGCAAATTCATCGGAACACTACCACCTGCATGTTCCCCTCCAAGTCACACACCATCCTGACTTGGAACTATATCACCGTTCCTTCACTGTCGCTGGGTCAAAATCCTGGAACTCCCTCCCTAACAGCACTGGGGTGTACTTACACCCCACGGACTGCAGCGATTCAAGAGGGCAGCTCACCATCACCTTCTCAAGGGCAATTAGGGATGGGCAATAAACGATGGCCTAGCCAGCGATGCCCATATCGCGTGAACAAATATTTTAAAAACTCCCTCAGTACTGACCCTCCGACAGTGCAGCACTCCCTCAGTACTGCCCCTCCGACAGTGCAGCGCTCCCTCAGTACTGACCTTCCGACAGTGCAGAGCTCCCTCAGTACTGCCCCTCTGACAGTGCAGCACTCCCTCAGTACTGACCCTCCAACAGTGCAACGCTCCCTCAGTACTGACCCTCTGACAGTGCAGCACTCCCTCAGTACTGACCCTCCAAAAGTTCAGAGCTCCCTCAGTACTGCCCGTCCAATAGTGCTGCACTCCCTCAGTACTTCGCCTCCGATCGTGCTGCACTCCCTCAGTAGTGCACTGGATGGTCAGCCTGGACTCTGTGCTCATGTCTCTGGAGTGGAATTGTGAATTCTCAACCGTCTGGAATACATGAAAGTGTAGAATTATTTTGTCTTTGATGTTATGTAAAATAAAGGGTTCGGTAGCAGGTTGTCCCACATTAAGAAGCGATTATGTCAATAGATCAAAGAACACTGCAGGTTCTGTGCTGAACTATCTCCAAACCATAGAGGTGAAACTAAAACATCTCAAGTGGATTTTTGGAGAGACCTTCAATTTCAAAGATCAACTTTTCAATAAGGATTAGATAGCGTTCCACATAAAAGGCGACTAAATTAGCTTCAAACTGGGGGATTCAGGGGAAAACTTTACGAATGGATAACAAATTAGCTGAGGGGTAAAAGAAAGAGTGCGTTCTTGTGACAGGAATTATATTGAGGGAAGAGGTTAAGTGGAACACCCCAGGGATTGGTGTCGGGACCGTATATGGTTCAGTGTTCCATCTGTGGCTCCTTTGGTAGCTCACTTGCCTTTAAGTTGTAAGACTCAGTTCAGGTCCCACTGCAGGGATTGAGCACCGAAATGAAGTCTAACACTTGAATGCAGTACTGAGGGAGCGCTGCACTGTCAGAGGGTCAGTACTGAGGGAGTGCTGCACTGTCAGAGGGTCAGTACTGAGGGAGTGCTGCACTGTCAGAGGGTCAGTACTGAGAGAGCACTGCACTGTCGGAGGGTCAGTACTGAGGGAGTGCTTTACTGTCAGAGGGTCAGTAGTGAGGGAGTGCTGCACTGTCAGAGGGTCAGTACTGAGGGAGTGCTGCACTGTCAGAGGGTAAGTACTGAGGGAGTGCTTTACTGTCAGAGGGTCAGTAGTGAGGGAGTGCTGCACTGTCAGAGGGTCAGTACTGAGGGAGTGCTGCACTGTCGGAGGGTCAGTACTGAGGGAGTGCTGCACTGCCACAGGGATAAAAACAGAAAGTGCTAGAAATACTCAGCAGTTCTGGCAGCATCTATGGACAGAGAAACAGAGTTAACGTTTCAAGTCTGTGACCTTTCATCAGAACTAGTAAAGGTTAGAAATGTAATAGGTTTTAAGCAAGTAAAGTGGGGATGGGGGCGGGGGGGGGGGAAGAGAACAAAAGGGAAGGTGTGCAATTTTAGAGTGAAGGGTCAGGAGTGGGAGGAATTTTGAAATGTGTTTAGGAGAACCACCTTGATCAGTATGGCCTCAGCCCAACTCGAAAGGAGGCATTGCTGGATCCAGAAATGAGGTGGGCCAGGTGGGCAAGTGTCTGTGGGGGAGCACCTGGGTAAGAGTGATCATCGTATCATAAGGTTTGGACTCTTAATGCAGAAAAGCAAGGAACAATATAAGGTAGAATGACTAGATTGGAAGAGGGCTCATTTCAATGTGATACAAAGGGATCTAACAAGGGTGGAATGGAACCAAAGAATGACAGGAAAAACTGTGACAGAACAATGGGTTATCTTTGAGGAAGAGGTGCTTCAGGTACAGTCTGGGAACATTCCAACAAGGGCAAAAGGTAAGGGAACCAAGACAGGGCTCCTTGGATGATGAGGGAGATAGAGATTAGGATGAAACCAAAAATAGTGTGTATGATGCACTTCAGTTGAATTCTTCAAGTGAGAATCAGACCAAATGCAATAAGTTGAGAGGGAAGGTGAAGAGGAAAATAAGACTGGCAAAGAGAGAGTATGAGAATAGAATGGCAGTCGACATAAAAGGGAATCCAAAAATCTTCTACCAGCATGTAAATAGTCTTCTAAACTCCAGAGAACAAAGTCCCAGTCTATTTAATCTTTCCTCATAGGACAATCCCTTCATCCCAGGAATCAGTCTGGTGAACCTTCGTTGCACTCCCTCGATGGCTAAGTATACCTTTCCTTAGGTAAGGAGGACAAAACTACACACAATACTCCATGTGCAGTCTCACCAAGGCTCTATATAATTGCAGTAATACATTTTTACTCCTATACTCAAATCCTCTTGCAATGAAGGCTAACATATCATTTGCCTTCTTAATTGCTTGCTGTACCTGCATTGTGTACATGGATGTCCAAAAGGCATTTGGCCAAGTGGACTCTTTCTGTGCTGTAAACTTTCTATGATTTTATGATTTTATGATCAGGGGAATAGATAGGGTAGACAGTCAGAAACTTTTTCCCCGGGTGGAGCAAAGCGTTACAAGGGGTCATAAATTTAAGGTGAAGGGTGGGAGATATAAGGGGGATGTCAGGGGAAGGTTCTTTACCCAGAGAGTGGTCGAGGCATGGAATGCCTTGCCCGGGGAAGTTGTTGAGTCAGAAACTTTAGGGACTTTCAAAAGGCTTTTGGATAGGTATATGGATAAAGGAGAATGATGGGGTATAGATTAAATTGTCCTTGACAGAGGACAAAGGATCGGCACAACATTGTGGGCCGAAGGGCCTGTTCTGTGCTGTATGTTCTATGTATGATACAGGATCATACAACAGACTTGTGAGCAAAGTTATAGCTCATGGAATAAAAAGGATGGTAGCAACATGGATACGAAATTGGCTGAGTGACAGGAAACAGAGAGTAGTGGCTAATGGATGTTTTTTGGGCTGGAGGAAGTTTTGTAGTGGAGTTCCCCAGGGGTCAGTGTTGGGACCCTTGCTCTTCCTGATTATATATTAATGACCTAGACCTTGGTGTACAGGACACAATTTCAAAATTTGCAGATAATACGAAACTTGGGAACTATTTGGAACTGTGAGGAGGATAGTGTAGAACTTCAAAAGGACATAGACAGGTGGCAGAAGAAATTTAATGCACAGAAATGTGAAGTGATTCATTTTGGTAGGAAGAACATGGAGAGACAATATAAAATAAAGGGTACAATTCTAAAGGGGGTGCAGAAGCAGAGGGACCTCGGTGTATATGTGCACAAATCATTGAAGATGGCAGGACGGGTTGAGAGAGCAGTTAATATCGCATACAGTATCCTGGGCATAGAGTACAAGAACAAGGAGGTTATGTTAAACTTGGAGAGAACACTGGTTTGGTCTCAACGGGAGTAATGTGTCCAATTCTCTGTGCCACACTTTAGGACAGATGTGAAGGCATTGGAGAGAGTGCAGTAAAGATTAATGAGAAAGATGAGGAACTTTAGTTATGTGGATAGATGGGAGAAGTTAGGTCTGTTTTCCTTGGAGAAGAGAAGGCTGAGAGGTGGTTTGATAGAGGTATTCAAAATCATGAGGGGTCTGGACAGAGTAGATAGAGAGAAACTGTTCCCATTGGTGGAAGAATAGAAAACAGAAGGGTACAGATTTAAGGTAATTGGCAAAAGCAACAAAAGCGACATGAGGAAAAACTTTTCACGCAGTGAATGGTTAGTATTTGGAATGCTCTGCCTGAGAGTGTGGTGGAGGCAGATTCAATTGAGGCATTCAAGAGGAAATTGGATTGTTATCTGAAAAGGAAGAATGTGCAGGGCTACGGGGAGAAGGTGGGGAGTGACAGTAGGTGAATTGCTGTTTGGAGAGCCAGTGCAGACATGATGGGCCAAATGGCCTCCTTCTGTTCTGTAACAATTCTGTGATTCTTTGAAGGTTGCAGGACAAATTGAGAAGGTGTTTAAAAAAGCACAGAATCCAGGACTTTATTAACAGAGGCATAGAGTACAAAAGCAAGGGAGTCATGGGATTATTTTTTAAAAAGAGACAGGGCACTGGGGAGCTGTAGGGTTGTTTTGGGTAGATTAACTAAGATGGGCTGAATGGCCTTTCTCTGCCATAATTACCTTGTGATTGGTCACATGGCCTTCTGTTACATTATACTTTCTGAGCATTCATTCATGGATGGAAATTTGGTTTGATTTTTGCTCATTGTTGATTTGTTGCTTTTGAATTTAAGAGTTTTTATTGCAGTCACAGCTTGGTGTATAGTTGGAGGAGGTGATTGTCAAGGCTGTTCATCACCACAGTTACATTCAAGTGGAATTTCCAGGGAATGTACTATTTCACTTCAATATCAAATTACTCCCTTCCCTGACCTCCTCCATAATGGAAGATATTGGCTCCATTTGGAGGTACAGTTCTATAAGTGCTGGGCACCCCCCGAATGGGGCCCTAATCTCTTTCACCAAGTCTTGGTGAACTATGAGTGTCATCACAGCTGAGCCTGAACCTGGAACTGATTTGACATTGAAAACGAGTGGAATCTTTGACTGTTTTCCCTCTCCTGCTCCTGACCATCAATCCCCAACTTGGCTAGGGTCAGCTAAGTACAGATTGGGCTTGTGGGAGTTGTGGCGGGGTGGGGGGTGGGGGTTGGTAGTCAGACCTGGGATCGTCCTGGCATGTATGGGTCACTTGCTCAATCCATCAGGCATACAACTGGAAAGGATTTTGTGTGGGGCTTCTCATTTTTGTGCCCTCAACAGAGTTTTTGAATTAGTGGCATGAGAAAAGAGCCCTGGAAGTTCAACAGATGAAAGGGCCTTTGAAGTTAATGGATGTTTGTTTCCATCACAAGCAACCAAATCGTTTTTGATCAAGCTATGAAACTTGCAATGTTACACATGGGTCATAAGAGCATGATGTCACAGGAAGAGAATGTTTGCCTATAAAAGGATACTGGCCTCAATAGTTTCCTATACACAACTGTATGAATGCTCAGTAAATGCTAATGTTAACTTAAAGAACATTTTGTTCTGGTAACTTCAACCAGACTATGTTAATGTGGGAAATAAGAGTTTTTTGGGTGGAATGGTTTTAGATGGGGCTCTGGTTTCTGGATCACAATCTTTCCTAGTTCTGCAAATAACACATTTCATCAATGCAAATGTATTGAACAAAGGCAATGGGCAAAGTTTAGAGGAAATGGAGCTAACGAGTCATAGAATTACATTGTTTTTGCAGCACAGACACAGGCCATTCGGTCCGTGCGGTGTTTCTGTTCCGCACGAGCCTCCTCCCAGCCCTCTTTGTCTTACCCCATCACCATATCCTTCTATTCCTTTCTTCCCCATGTGTTTATCCAGCTTCCCCTTAAATGTATCAATACTATTCACCTCAACTACTCCCTGTGGTAGTGAGTTTCACATTCTCACCACTCTCTGAGTGAAGACTTTAAAGACTGTTTCTAATTGGTGCTGTTTAGATTTTTCACAAACACTTTACCTTTAATCTTTACTTTCTAACCACATGACCACAATTGCTTTGATTTTATGTGCCATTGTTATTGTCGTCTCTTATCTGGTACCTTCTAAATGTTTTTTTGGAAATGCATATAAATCGTATCCACTGCATTTCCATTGTTGATTCTGTTCACTGTTTCTGTTAGAACTCTGTAATATTTAACCTATCTGTGCCATAACTCTCAGTTCACAACTTTCCAATCAGGTTTCCACCCATTTCACAGTGCCAAAGAGGGCCCAAAGTCATGAATGACATCTGCTTATGAGCGTGACTGTTGGACATTATCTCCTCTGGTCCTCTTTGACCACTGTGCAGTGTTGGGCATGTTTGATCATGGCCATTGTGCTCTCTCCCATTGTCCAGCTACTTCCCACACAGGGTCACAGTCCTATCTATCCAGACAGAGCCAACAACAGCATCACTAATGATGGCATCCCATCTTGCACTATCACCTCCAGAGTTCCTTAAAACTTATCATTGGCTTCCTCATCTTCCTCAATGACAGTGCTGCCTCTTGGTGACATCCTCAAAAGAGAATTGGATAATTATCAAAGAGAAAAAATTTGTAGGGCTATGGGGAAAAGGCGGGGGAGTGGGACTAGATGAATTGTTCTTGCAGAGAGCCAGTATGGACACGATGGGCCGCATGACCTCCCTCTGTCCTGTAACCATTCTATGATTCTAGGATTCTAACACCACAAACATGGGGTGTATTTGGAATAGGAACACTGAGTGTGTAAGGAGCAGGGGTACTGAATATATAAAGGGCATGACCACTGAGTGTGTAAGGAGCAGGAACACTGAGTGTGAGAGGCAGGAACACCGAGTGTGTAAGGAGCAGGAACACCGAGTGTGTAAGGAGCAGGAACACTGAGTGTGAGAGGCAGGAGCACTGAGTGTGTAAGGAGCAGGAACTCTGAGTGTGCAAGGCAGGAACACTGCGTGTGCAAGGAGCAGGAACACTGAGTGTATAAGGCAGGAACACGGAGTGTGCAAGGAGCAGGAACACTGTGTGTAAGGGGGAGGAACACTGAGTGTATAAGGCAAGAAAACTGAGTGTGCAAGGCAGGAATGTGTGCAAGCAGCAGTAATATTGAGGTACGTCTGATATCCCTGACTGTTTCTTTACTTTGCTCACAATCTGCCTCATTCTAACCAAGGTTCAAAAATCAAACAGATGTGTGTGGGAGGGTTCAGAAGTTTTTGATGTGATGTGACTTTGAACTTCTTACAGGTCAAGTTTGCAAAGTTGTTTGATTGATTCACATTTCTATGGCTTTTATTTTCACTCAGGTTTAATGAAGCATTTCCTTCAGAGTTAGCTGGAATCGAGCTTGCTGCACGTTGGACATCCTGCTGCGGAGCAGAGGGAAATTCAAAAGCAAAATTAATTCACTGAAAATTTCCCAGAGGACAAGCATGTGGTACGTTTTTCCAATCATCTCTGCTCTGATCTGGACGAACAATAAACAAGAGAAATAACAGCAAAACTGTCTGAGGGCCTGAAAAAGCCACAAACAAAATCATACCATGATGGGAATTACAAACACTATACCCCATCCAAATCCCCACCCTCTCACACACACACTGTACCCCATCCAACACCCCACCCTCTCACACACACACAGTACCCCATCCAACTCCCCACCACCTCCGACACACACTGTACCCCATCCAACTCCCCACCATCTCCGACGCACACTGTACCCCATCCAACTCCCCACCCTCTCCGACACACACTGTACCCCATCCAACTCCTCCCCATCTCTGACACACACTGTACCCCATCCAACTCCCCACCACCTCCGACACACACTGTACCCCATCCAACTCCCCACCATCTCCGACGCACACTGTACCCCATCCAACTCCCCACCCTCTCCGACACACACTGTACCCCATCCAACTCCCCCCCATCTCTGACACACACTGTACCCCATCCAACTCCCCACCCTCTCACACACACACTGTACCCCATCCAACTCCCCCCCATCTCTGACACACACTGTACCCCATCCAACTCCCCACCCTCTCCGACACACACTGTACCCCATCCAACTCCCCACCATCTCTGACACACACTGTACCCCAGCCCACTCCCCACCCACTCCGACACACACTATACCCCATCCAACTCCCCACCCTCTCCGACACACACTGTACCCCATCCAACTCCCCACCCACTCCGACACACACTGTACCCCATCCAACTCCCTACCCTCTCCGACACACACTGCACCCCATCCAACTCCCAACCCTCTCCGACACACACTATACCCCATTCAACTCCCCACCCTCTCCTACACACACTGTACCCCATCCAACTCCCCACCCTCTCCGACACACACTATACCCCATTCAACTCCCCACCCTCTCCGACACACACTGTACCCCATTCAACTCCCCACCCTCTCACACACACACTGTACCCCATCCAACCCCCCACCCTCTCACACACACACTATACCCCATCCCACTCCCCACCCACTCCGACACACACTGTATCCCATCCAACCCCCCACCCTCTCACACACACACTGTACCCCATCCAACTCCCCACCCTCTCACACACACACTATACCCCATCCCACTCCCCACCCACTCCGACACACACTGTACCCCATCCCACTCCGACACACACTGTACCCCATCCAACTCCCCACCATCTCTGACACACACTGTACCCCATCCCACTCCCCACCCTCTCCGACACACACTATACCCCATTCAACTCCCCACCCTCTCCGACACACACTATACCCCATTCAACTCCCCACCCTCTCCGACACACACTGTACCCCATCCAACTCCCCACCATCTCTGACACACACTATACCCCATCCCACTCCCCACCCACTCCGACACACACTGTATCCCATCCAACCCCCCACCCTCTCACACACACACTGTACCCCATCCAACTCCCCACCCTCTCACACACACACTATACCCCATTCCATTCCCCACCCACTCCGACACACACTGTACCCCATCCCACTCCCACCCACTCCGACACACACTGTACCCCATCCAACTCCCCACCATCTCTGACGCACACTGTACCCCATCCCACTCCCCACCCTCTCCGACACACACTATACCCCATTCAACTCCCCACCCTCTCCGACACACACTATACCCCATTCAACTACCCACCCTCTCCGACACACACTGTACCCCATCCAACTCCCCACCATCTCTGACACACACTGTACCCCATCCAACTCCCCACAATCTCTGACACACACTGTACCCCATCCAACTCCCCACCATCTCTGACACACACTGTACCCCATCCAACTCCCCACCATCTCTGACACACACTATACCCCATCCCACTCCCCACCCACTCCGACACACACTGTACCCCATCCAACTCCCCACAATCTCTGACACACACTGTACCCCATCCAACCCCCCACCCTCTCACACACACACTGTACCCCATCCAACTCCCCACCCTCTCACACACACACTATACCCCATTCCACTCCCCACCCACTCCGACACACACTGTACCCCATCCCACTCCCCACCATCTCTGACACACACTGGACCCCATCCCACTCCCCACCCTCTCCGACACACACTATACCCCATTCAACTCCCCACCCTCTCCGACACACACTATACCCCATTCAACTCCCCACCCTCTCCGACACACACTGTACCCCATCCAACTCCCCACCATCTCTGACACACACTATACCCCATCCCACTCCCCACCCACTCCGACACACACTGTACCCCATCCAACTCCCCACAATCTCTGACACACACTGTACCCCATCCAACTCCCCACCATCTCTGACACACACTGTACCCCATCCAACTCCCCACCATCTCTGACACACACTATACCCCATCCCACTCCCCACCCACTCCGACACACACTGTACCCCATCCAACTCCCCACAATCTCTGACACACACTGTACCCCATCCAACTCCCCACCATCTCTGACACACACTATACCCCATCCAACTCCCCACCATCTCTGACACACACTGTACCCCATCCAACTCCCCACAATCTCTGACACACACTGTACCCCATCCCACTCCCCACAATCTCTGACACACACTGTACCCCATCCAACTCCCCACCATCTCTGACACACACTGTACCCCATCCAACTCCCCACCATCTCTGACACACACTGTACCCCATCCCACTCCCCACCCACTCCGACACACACTGTACCCCATCCAACTCCCCACAATCTCTGACACACACTGTAACCCATCCAACTCCCCACCATCTCTGACACACACTATACCCCATCCAACTCCCCACCATCTCTGACACACACTGTACCCCATCCAACTATCCACAATCTCTGACACACACTGTACCCCATCCCACTCCCCACCCTCTCCGACACACACTATACCCCATCCAACTCCACACCCTCTCACACACACAGTACCCCATTCAACTCCCCACCCTCTCTCACACACACTGTACCCCATCCAACTCCCCACCCTCTCCGACACACACTGTACCCCATCCAACTCCCCACCTTCTCACGCACACACTGTACCCCATCCAACTCCCCACCCTCTCATACACACACTGTACCCCATCCAACTCCCCACAATCTCTGACACACATTGTACCCCATCCCACTCCCCACCCTCTCCGACACACACTGTACCCCATCCAACTCCCCACCATCTCTGACACACACTGTACCCCATCCAACTCCCCACCATCTCTGACACACACTGTACTCCATCCAACTCCCCACCATCTCTGACACACACTGTACCCCATCCCATTCCCCACCCTCTCCGACACACACTGTACCCCATCCAACTCCCCACAATCTCTGACACACACTGTACCCCATCCCACTCCCCACCCTCTCCGACACACACTATACCCCATTCAACTCCACACCCTCTCACACACACAGTACCCCATCCAACTCCCCACCCTCTCTCACACACACTGTACCCCATCCAACTCCCCACCCTCTCCGACACACACTGTACCCCATCCAACTCCCCACCCTCTCACGCACACACTGTACCCCATACAACTCCCCACCCTCTCACACACGCACTCTACCCCATCCAACTCCCAACAATCTCTGACACACTGTACCCCATCCAACTCCCCACCCTCTCCGACACACACTGTACCCCATCCCACTCCCCACCCTCTCTCACACACTGTACCCCATCCAACTCCCCACCCTCTCACACATACTGTACCCCATCCAAGTCCCCACCATCTCACACACACTGTACCCCATCCAAGTCCCCACCCTCTCACACACACTGTACCCCATCCAAGTCCCCACCCTCTCACACACACAGTACCCCATCCAAGTCCACACCATCTCAAACACACTGTACCCCATCCAACTCCCCACCCTCTCTCACACACACTGTACCCCATCCAAGTCCCCACCATCTCACACACACTGTACCCCATCCAACTCCCCACCCTCTCTCACACACACTGTACCCCATCCAAGTCCCCACCCTCTCTCACACACACTGTACCCCATCCAAGTCCCCACCATCTCACACACACTGTACCCCATCCAACTCCCCACCCTCTCTCACACACACTGTACCCCATCCAAGTCCCCACCATCTCACACACACTGTACCCCGTCCAACTGCCCACCCTCTCTCACACACACTGTACCCCATCCAACTCCCCACCCTCTCACGCACACACTGTACCCCATCCAACTCCCCACCCTCTCACGCACACACTATACCCCATTCAACTCCTCACCCTCTCCGACGCACACTGTACCCCATTCAACTCCCCACCCTCTCACACACACACTGTACCCCATCCCACTCCGCAGCCACTCCGGCACACACTGTATCCCATCCAACCCCCCACCCTCTCACACACACACTGTACCCCATCCAACTCCCCACCCTCTCACACACACACTATACCCCATCCCACTCCCCACCCACTCCGACACACACTGTACCCCATCCCACTCCCACCCACTCCGACACACACTGTACCCCATCCAACTCCCCACCATCTCTGACACACACTGTACCCCATCCCACTCCCCACCCTCTCCGACACACACTATACCCCATTCAACTCCCCACCCTCTCCGACACACACTATACCCCATTCAACTCCCCACCCTCTCCGACACACACTGTACCCCATCCAACTCCCCACCATCTCTGACACACACTGTACCCCATCCAACTCCCCACAATCTCTGACACACACTGTACCTCATCCAACTCCCCACCATCTCTGACACACACTGTACCCCATCCAACTCCCCACCATCTCTGACACACACAATACCCCATCCCACTCCCCACCCACTCCGACACACACTGTACCCCATCCAACTCCCCACAATCTCTGACACACACTGTACCCCATCCAACTCCCCACCATCTCTGACACACACTGTACCCCATCCAACTCCCCACCATCTCTGACACACACTGTACCCCATCCCACTCCCCACCCACTCCGACACACACTGTACCCCATCCAACTCCCCACCATCTCTGACACACACTATACCCCATCCAACTCCCCACCATCTCTGACACACACTGTACCCCATCCAACTGCCCACAATCTCTGACACACACTGTACCCCATCCCACTCCCCACCCTCTCCGACACACACTATACCCCATTCAACTCCACACCCTCTCACACACACAGTACCCCATTCAACTCCCCACCCTCTCTCACACACACTGTACCCCATCCAACTCCCCACCCTCTCCGACACACACTGTACCCCATCCAACTCCCCACCCTCTCACGCACACACTGTACCCCATCCAACTCCCCACCCTCTCATACACACACTGTACCCCATCCAACTCCCCACAATCTCTGACACACACTGTACCCCATCCCACTCCCCACCCTCTCCGACACACACTGTACCCCATCCAACTCCCCACAATCTCTGACACACACTGTACCCCATCCAAGTCCCCACCCTCTCACACACACTGTACCCCATCCAAGTCCCCACCATCTCACACACACAGTACCCCATCCAAGTCCCACCATCTCACACACACTGCACCCCATCCAACTCCCCACCCTCTCTCACACACACTGTACCCCATCCAAGTCCCCACCATCTCACACACACTGTACCCCATCCAACTCCCCACCCTCTCTCACACACACTGTACCCCATCCAAGTCCCCACCATCTCACACACACTGTACCCCGTCCAACTGCCCACCCTCTCTCACACACACTGTACCCCATCCAACTCCCCACCCTCTCACGCACACACTGTACCCCATCCAACTCCCCACAATCTCTGACACACACTGTACCCCATCCCACTCCCCACCCTCTCCGACACACACTATACCCCATTCAACTCCACACCCTCTCACACACACAGTACCCCATTCAACTCCCCACCCTCTCTCACACACACTGTACCCCATCCAACTCCCCACCCTCTCCGACACACACTGTACCCCATCCAACTCCCCACCCTCTCACGCACACACTGTACCCCATCCAACTCCCCACCCTCTCATACACACACTGTACCCCATCCAACTCCCCACAATCTCTGACACACACTGTACCCCATCCCACTCCCCACCCTCTCCGACACACACTGTACCCCATCCAACTCCCCACAATCTCTGACACACACTGTACCCCATCCAAGTCCCCACCCTCTCACACACACTGTACCCCATCCAAGTCCCCACCATCTCACACACACAGTACCCCATCCAAGTCCCACCATCTCACACACACTGTACCCCATCCAACTCCCCACCCTCTCTCACACACACTGTACCCCATCCAAGTCCCCACCATCTCACACACACTGTACCCCATCCAACTCCCCACCCTCTCTCACACACACTGTACCCCATCCAAGTCCCCACCCTCTCTCACACACACTGTACCCCATCCAAGTCCCCACCATCTCACACACACTGTACCCCATCCAACTCCCCACCCTCTCTCACACACACTGTACCCCATCCAAGTCCCCACCATCTCACACACACTGTACCCCGTCCAACTGCCCACCCTCTCTCACACACACTGTACCCCATCCAACTCCCCACCCTCTCACGCACACACTGTACCCCATCCAACTCCCCACCCTCTCACGCACACACTGTACCCCATCCAACTCCCCACCCTCTCACGCACACACTGTACCCCATCCAACTCCCCACAATCTCTGACACACACTGTACCCCATTCAACTCCCCACCCTCTCACACACACACTGTACCCCGTCCAACTCCCCACCCTCTCACGCACACTGTACCCCATCCAACTCCCCACCCTCTCACGCACACACTGTACCCCATCCACCTCCCCACCCTCTCACGCACACCGTACCCCATTCAACTCCCCACCCTCTCATTGAAAGAATCTTCTCTCCCTCTCTCTGGGTATGATATTGACTCCAGGTTCTGGACACCAAAATCCAGGCTGACACTCTGAGTGCAGTACTGTGGGAGGCCTGCTTTGTCCGAGGTGCTGTCTGTCACATAAGATGTTAAACTGAGGCCCCGCCTGCTCTGTCAGCTGGATGTAAAAGATCCCATGGCACTGTTTTGAAGAAGGGCAGGGACGCTCTCCCCAGTGTCCTGGTCAATATTCATCCCTCAATCAACATCATGAAAGCAGAGCCCTGAATTTAATGGCCACAGCGGTGGCCCCGTCCGCCGACCAGTGACAACCCCACCCTGGCCAATGCCGGAAGCCCCGACATGATTAAATGCCATCAGCACGTTTACTTCCTGTCGTCGGGGTTCCGGTGCCTTTAAAGGTTAAGAGCCTGCCTCCAAGAGCTCCTGGCCAATCAGAGGGCCAGCAACTCTTCAGTCCCGGCAGTGCCATCAGGAAGGAGCAGGTCCAGAGCAGAGGCCATGAATGAAGTTCCAGGAGACAGGTGAGTGCAGCTGGCTCACCGGGACCTGTCAGGCAGGCCCCAGCGATTGGGGGATGGGGGAGGGTGAAGGGATGGCTGTTGTGGAGGGCAGTGGGTGCTCTTTCAGCGAGCGAGGCCCTTACCACCGGGGGCCCTCCATAGGCCACAGATTGCTCAAGCAGAAAGGCTGCTCAACCCCAGCCCACTCACTGGCCACCTGGTTTTACTGGGTGGCCTTCCCACATGGCAGAGGGCCCCCTATCGCTGGTTAAATGTCAGTGACGACAAGCATGGCCCCTGAGCGGGAAGGCCATCTTTGACATTCCCCTCCCCTGCCTTAATTGGGGCAGGGGGTAGGGGGAGGTCAGGAAAGCAACGGGTCCTCTGCCCCCACCTTCCCTCCAAATGCTACGGCTGCCCCGCACTCCCTCCCCTACGCGCCCACCCCCCCCCCCACCACAAGCCTCCCAGCCCTCCCCCGAGGGGGAATTAAATTACACCCAGAGTATCTGGTCATTATCCAATTGCTGTTTGTGGGATCTTGCTGTGCACAAATTGGTTGCCACATTTCCTACATTACAACACATGACTACCTTCAAAAAGTACTTCATTTGTTGTAAAGCACTTTGAGAGGTCTGGTAGTCGTGAAAAACGCAATAGAAATGCAAGTGTTTCTTTTTTTCTCCCTTTTCACTCTCTAACCCTCCAATTCTTTCTGTTATGCTGACACTCTTTCTTACCCCCAAAACACACTCCTCCACCAAAAAATTCTTCCCCCCCCACCAATAATTCCTATCCCTCCCCCACACTCCCTGCGTCACCGCTGACCCTTCCCCCTCCATATTAATGTTTCTCTTCCCATTTCTATCCTGTGTCTCCCTAGTTCTCCCTCACTCCGTACCCAGCAGTTAATTTTACCCTCCTTCTACTGCCCAAGAGTGTTCTTGTTCTCTATTTTCAGATAATAAGGTTTAATGAGTTTGGATGCAGCCTCTCCAGGTGACTGGAAACTACTGAAATAGAAGATGTCTGTCACCACAGAGCCACAAGAAAAAGACTTGCACATTTACTGAAGATGTTGAATATTGTGTGACAATCCTTTATGATGCGTGAGTTCTCTTTAAATGGAGGTTTAAACATGTCTGTTTATTTTGCAGGTATCTATTATTGCGATTACTCGTCCTATTGCTATTGGCTGACACAGTTCTATCTGTAAGTAATAAAACTTCCATTTGTCTTCTTTGCCCAAGCTTCCTCTAATCCTCCCCCCACCCTAGGCCTGAACTCAAATCTGTCTCTAGTTTCTCTCCAATCTTCCCTCATGCCCTCTCCGAGTTCATCTTGTCCATGAGACCCATCTCCCGTTCCCTCAATCCTATTCCCACTAAACTGTTGATCACCCGACTTTCCCCCCTACTCTCCATGTTAGCCAATATTGTAAACCGTTCTCTCTCTTCAGGTGATGTCCCTCTCTCCTTTAAATCTGCTGTCATCACCCCTCTCCAGAAAAAAACTATTGTTTTCCCTCCTGCCCTTGTAAACTAACATCCCGTCTCCAACCTCTCTTTCCTCTCCAAAGTCCTTGAGTGTGTTGTCGTCTTCCAAGTCGTGCCCATCTTTCCCTGAACTCCATGTGTGAATCCCTCCAGTCAGGTTTCTACCCCTGCTGCAGGACCGAAACGGCCCTCATCAAAGTCACAAATAACATCCGATGTGACAGTGATAAAGGTAAACTCTCCCTCCTCATCCTTCTCAACCTGCCCGTAGCTGACGACACTCAGCTCCACCTTGCCGCCATTGCTCTCAATCCTTCACTGTCTCTAAATTATTCAGAATGTTTATCCGACATCCAGTGCTGGATCAGCAGAAATTTCCTCCAATTAAATATTGTGAAGACTGAAGCCATTGGGCTGGATTCCATGAGCTTGCCACCGATCATGGGTCCGCACGCCAAAGAGCTGTCGCGATCTTAAGTGCAGGGGCTCATTTAAATAGCCGGTGCGCACCCACCCTCCCGCAAATCACGTGGAGGGGGGGCTGTCTGACCCCCCAGCTGGCTGTGCACAGGCACTGATGCCATTTTTAAAGGGCAGTCAGCCCTGCCGGGATATTTAAATATTTAAAGAGATATTCCCCCCCCAGAATTACATAATTACATTTCTAACCCCCTTTCCACCACCCCCCCCTCCCGCACTGATAAAACTACCTCCTCCCCCCTCCCCACAAGTGTAGCACCTCAATTCCCCCGATGGGGATCTGAAGCCAGAGGGTTGCAGGTGAGTATATTTAAATTAATTAACTTTATTGATTTAAATATTCAAATTCTGTTCCCGTCGATCAGTGGTTGGGGGGTCCTGCACGGAGCCTCGCCACCGCTGGGAGGTTCGGGCCGGGCCCTGCCAGCGTCGAGGGCTGTGGCGGCTCTGCCAGCTAGTGTCAAGAGCTGTGGCGGGCCTCATCCGGAATCACCTTCAGGCCCCACTTGTCACGGATCACAATGTCAAGGGCTGCTTAAATTCCATGCCATTGTTTTCAGTCCCTGCTTCAGACTCCATTCCCTAGTTACCGACTCCATTCCTGTCCCTGGCAACGGTCTGAGATTAAGCCAGTCTGTTCACAACCTTAGTGTCACATTTGGCCTTGAGGTGAGATTCCAACCACATATTCACGCCATCACTAAGGCCGCCTATTTTATTTCCACCTCCATAACGTCACTCAACCTCACCCCTGTCTCAGCTCATCTGCTGCTGAAACCCTTGTTCATTCCTTCGTTATCTCTAGAATTGACTATTCCAACACACTCCTGCCTGGTCTCCCACATTCTACCCTCTGTAAACTTGAGGTCATCCAAAACTCTACTACCTGTGTCTCAACACACACCCCTGCTTCCCTATCCCCCCATGCTCGCTGACCTACGTTAGCTCCCGGTCAAGCAACATCTTGATTTTAAAATTCTCATCCTTGTTTTCAAATCTCTCCAGGGCCTCGACCCTCTCTATCTCTGTAACTCCCTCCAGCCCCACAACGCTCCGAGATATCTGCGCTCCTCTAATTCTGGCTTCTTGAGCATCCCTGATTTCCATTGGCAGCCGTGCCTTCAGCTGCCTGGGCCCCGAGCTCTGGAATTCCCTCTCAAAACCTCACCACCTCGCTCTCCTCCTTTAACTCGCTCCTTAAAACCTCCCTCCTTAACCAAGCTTTTGGTCACCTGTCCGAATATCTCCTTATATGGCTCGGTGTCACATTTTGTTTAATAACGCTCCTGTGAAGAATCTTGGGGCATTTTATGACATGAAAGGTACTACAGAAATATAGGTTGTTGTTGTTCTTGTCGGTTCAGAAACTGCTTTAATTAAAGGAAATGTTTAAGAATAAATGTTCAGATTGTCAACACAGCATTTCACTCACAGGGGACATAAATCAGGAAATCTTCATAAACACAGCCCAAGATGCACGTCCGACAGTGCAGCACTACCTCAGTACTGACCCTCCGACAGTGCAGCACTACCTCAGTACTGACCCTCCGACAGTGCAGCACTCCCTCAGTACTGACCCTCCGACAGGGCAGCACTCCCTCAGTACTGACCCTCTAACAGTGCAGCACCCCCTCAGTACTGACCCTCTGACTGTGCAGCATTCCCTCAGTAGTGACCCTCTGACAGTGCAGCATTCCCTCAGTACTGACCCTCCGACAGTGCAGCACTCCCTCAGTACTGACCCTCCAACAATGCAGCACCCTCTCAGTACTGACCCTCTGACAGTGCAGCATTCCCTCAGTACTGACCCTCTGACCGTGCAGCATTCCCTCAGTACTGACCCTCCGACAGTGCAGCACTTCCTCAGTACTGACCCTCCAACAATGCAGCACCCTCTCAGTACTGACCCTCTGACAGTGCAGCATTCCCTCAGTACTGACCCTCTCTCAGTGCAGCATTCCCTCAGTACAAACCCTCCAACAGTGCGGCACTCTGTCAGTATTGACCCTCCAACAATGCAGCACCCTCTCAGAACTGACCCTCCGACAGTGCAGCACTCCCTCAGTACTGACCCTCCGACAGTGCAGCACTCCCTCAGTACTGACCCTCTGACAGGGCAGTGCTCACTTCATGCACTCCTTTCAAATGAGGCTACACACCAGGGACTGAATTATATTCTGCTGCTGCCGGGAGCGGCAGCGGGTGAAAGAAATGGTGACCCACAAGTGCAGACTGCGTGCCACCATGCTGCCCTGATCTACCGCGTGGTGGCCCAGTATAAATGAGCCAGTCAGGCTGCCGTCCCCCACCCCCCCACCCCCAATCATGTGGTGCGGGCGGGCTCTCCATCGCCCAAAATGGCGTTAGCCGCATGTCCGCAGGCGCTGGTGCCATTTTTAAAGGCTACCCCCCCCCAATCTACCACCAATAAATCTATCGCCCCTCCCCCCCCCACCAATAACAATTAAATTCAACATTTGCTCTCTCCCCACCTCAAAACACTTACCTTCAACACTTGACCTTCCCCGCCACAAACCAAAGTGCAGAGGTCTCCCCTTCCCACCCTCCCCTACACTGGTAGTAATTTGCATTAGAGCCCCCTGCCCCCCACCTCACTTCACTAAAAATCATAAATTCCCCCCTTTCCCCACCACGATAGCACCTGCTTTCCCTGGGCGGCAAAGTGAAGGCGCCTGAGTTCCGGCCGCCACTCGGGAGATCGTGGCCTAAAGGTAGGATCGTAGTTGATTTTATTGAAGATCGGGCCTGGCACCCCCGATGTCCGGCTCCGTGGTGAGCCACTGCCAGAACGATCTTCCCGCTAACCACCCCCCCCCCCCGCCCCCACCACCCCCACCATGGAGCCTGACATTGGGAACTCAGTAAAATGCTGGCCCAGGACTGTACAGTCAGGAATTTTACCCTATATTAACTGAGTGTTTATAGCAACAGCAATGCAGGTAAACAAGGCTGTGATGTCCACATAGTCATTATTATTACAGCAAAATAGTGTCATTTAGCACCTTATATACATGTTTATTTCATATATATTCATATCAGTTATTCAAGTTAATTCATCATACAACAATTTGCATTTATATAACTTCTTTAACATAGCTGATTCACAGAAATGTTAACAAACAAAATTTGACCCTGAGCCACTTAAGGAGATCGGAGGTGACCAAAAGCTTGGTCAAAGAGGTCGGTTTTAAGGAGCATCTTAAGGGAGGAGAGAGGTGGAGAGGAGGAGAGGTTTGAAAGTTTAAGGAGGGACTTCCAGAGCTTAGGGTCTAGGCAGCTGAAGGCCCAGCTGCCAAAGGTGGAGCGATGGTAAAAGGACAGAATTGGGGGAGCACAGAACATATATACTGAATATTACATTATAATTATTCATTAAATAATGCATTCATTTACTGTATATTGATCAGCAAAGCAGAATGGTCTAAGCTTTGATCCCCTGGTTTGGCCCTCTCATGCAATAGCTCTGTGACAAATGTGCCTTAGTTTATCGATTCTGCAGTGGAATTGGAACCTCTGGGTTCAGCATGGCCTGCCGGAAATCTTTCCATTGGTCCTTGGTTCCTTTCTCCTGGAATGCAAAGGCACAGGGGACTTCCCATAGCGGAACCCACTGTGGCACCAGTAGATCTGGCGAGGAAAGGGGAGCAGCACAACATATACTGCAAAAGACACTGGAAAGTGCCTGTGTATACCTTATCAAATATTCTTTAAATGAACCTCAGTATATCTCAGGCCCATTTTACATTGGCTGGAAGATTATGCAATCTTATTGTTCAATCTACTAGTTCAAAAAAGGATGCAGAGATAAACCCAGAAACTACAGGCCAGTCAGTTTAACCTTAGTTCTGGGAAAGATTTTAGAAACAATAATCCGGGACAAAATTAAGTCACTTTGACAAATGTGGATTAATTAAGGAAAGCCAGCATAGGTTTGTAAGGGCAAATTAACGAACTTGCTTGAGTGTTTTGACAAAGTAACAGAAAGGGTTGATGAGTGGACTGCAGTTGATGTGGTATACATCAATTTCCAAAAGGTGTTTCATAATGTGCCACATAACAAGCTTGTGGCAAAAGTGAAGTCCATGGAATTAAAGGGATAGTGGCAGCTAGGATACAGAATTGGCTGAGTGACAGGAAACAGAGAGTTAGTGGTGAACAGTTGTGCTTTGGACTGCAGGAAAACATGCAGTGGTTTTCTTGATCTATATTAATGATCAAGTCTTGGGGTATGCAGGGCACAATTTCAAAAATTGGGGGTGACACAAAACTTGGAAGTATTGTGAACTGTGAGGAGGATAGTGATAGACCTCAGGATAGGCTGGTGGAATGGGCAGACATGTTGCTGATGAAATTTAATGCAGAGAAGTGTAAAGTGATACATTTTGGTAGGAAGAGTGAGGAGAGACAATAGAAAATAATGGATACAATTCCAAAAGGGGTGCAGGATCAGAGAGACCTTGGGGTATATGAAGGTGGCAGGGCAGGTTGAGAGAGCGGTTATAAAGGCATCCGGGATCGTAGGCTTCATAAATAGAGGCATAGAGTACAAAAGCAAAGAAGTTACAGTGGAACTTTAATAAAACACTGGCTCGGCCTCAACTGGAGTATTGTATCCAATTCTGGGCACCACACTTTAGGAAGGATGTGAAGGCATTAGAGAGGATGCAGAAAAGATTTATGCGAATAGTTGCAGGGATGAGGAACTTCAGTTACCAGGATAGATTGGAGAAGTTGAGGCTGTTCTCTTAATCTTCTTTTCTCTCAGGAGGAGATTTGATAGAGGGGTCTGGACAGAGTAGATGTGGAGAAACTGTTCCCATTGGTGGAAGGGTGGAGAACCAGAGGGCACCAATTTAAGGTGAATGGCAAAAGAACCAGAGGCGGCACGAGGAAAAAACCTTTTTACGCAGCAAGTGGTTAGGGTCTGGAATGCACTGCCTGAAAGTGTGGTAGAGGCAGAATCCATCATGGCTTTCAAAAGGGAATTGGATATAATTATCTGAATAGAAAGAATTTGCAGCAATGCTAGGAAAAGGGGGAGTGGGACTAGGTGAATTGCTGTTGTAGAGAGTCAGCATGGACACAATGGGCTGAATGGCCTCCTATGCTGTAACCATTTTATGATTCATTGATACATGTCAGGAGATTTCATAAATATCAAAATTATATCATTGCAACTTAATATTAATTTTGCAATAAGCTGCAATTGGGATTGAGAAAAAGTTTCCAGAAGTGCATATAAAACACTAATTGGGCCCAGATCTGTCTTGTTGGATCTCCCAGCCATTTTCCAATAAATAACACCCACTCTTAGCCGAAGAACATTGTGAATTACAGGTTCTAAAAGCTGCAATGTTAGCCACAACCTGAAATAACTGATTCAATTCTTTATCAGTCAGCCAGCACTTTTTGTTTTAATTTGTTTGAATAAAATGAGGTAAGATTATTTTTCATATCTTATGTACCCCAGTCCCACATCACAATTGCAACGTTGGAAAACTGCTCCTTACAGTCAGGGATCTGCAGCTGATTGTAGACTGTGAAATGTAAGATGCTCAATGTGGAATGTGGAATACGGGACATGAATGCGATACATGGAATGTATGAGGCACCAATCCTGAGATTCAGTTGCAGAAGCAGCATTCACTCAGAGGGTTGTGAATCTTTGGAATTCTCTACCCCAGAGAGCAGTGGATGCTCAGTCATTGAGTATATTCAAGACTGAGATTGGTAGATTGTTGGACACGAAGGGAATCAAGCGATAGGACAGGAAAGCGAAGTTGATGTAGAAGATCAGCCATGATTTTATTGAATGGGGGAGCAGGCTCAAGGGGCTGAATGGCCTACTCCTGCTCCTATTTCTTATGTGATCAGAAACAAAAGATTGTCAAGCCATCCACTAGCAGGTTTATCAATTCTCCTAATCTGTGTAGTGATTGATAAAGTAGGTTGGTCTCCACACTTAGTCCCTACTTATGGATACTTGTCGAGCAGCACATGGAAACAGAAGGTATCTGAAGACTGGGCAGAGACCATACTGCTCCTGTCTGAAACTCATCTGATCTTCTGCTCATTATTTCAACTGAGAATTGGGCAGGCTGTGATCTGCTCATGACCCACCTCTTTGGATATTCCAACATGCACTCAGAGTGTGCAGCTCTGCAAAGAGAGTGCAAAGTCTCCCCTATAATTACAAATAACTGCATAACATGGGGACCCTAAAGAATAAAATGCACAGAATAAGAGGTGACGTGGGACTTTATTACAAATCTGTGACAATTCAGATCACATCATATCCACAAGAAAACAGCTTGAATGATTTTTGCAGCTTTCCAGACTTCGAGATTTTGCTAAACTGGTCAACACTGATACCGTTTGGCATTGGGTATATTCTTGGGTTCACTAATGTCTCTTGTAGATGGATCTCACATTTCCTATAATTCAGAGCAAGCCTTACCAGCCCATGAACAGTAAACAATATAAAACAATCATACACTTCATTATTGTATTCAGTACATTAAATGATCAAAGATGCCATTCCCTCTCTCTTTAAATAGACTTTAACTGAAGTTTCCTTGTGGTAGCATCAATCTGACCTAACTTCCCAGCTCAACTGACATAAGTTTGAAATGCTGAGGTCCTCTGGGGCTGGCTGGACAATGGAAACTGACTCTCAGGTAAACAGGCTTCCTGCAGAAATACAAGAGAAACTGAAATAATCCGAGTTTAAGTAAACTTTTTTTTCCCAAAATGTACCTTATTCATAAAAATCTGTAAAAAATACATTACAAAACGGTTCAAAACAGCACCAACTTGACAATACAAAGAGTGCAAAGGAGATCAGTTTCCTTCAACACAGGAGTGAGTTGCCTCACAACCCTTCCATTTCATTTTACATGCCATGTACATTTTACAGCAAACCCATATTTTCTGGATACAGCCTGAGGGGTTTCCCATGGTTCCAGCCCCTCAGTTCACCTTGGTGGGAGGGACCTTACACGGTGGTCTTTCCCCATTGAGCCTTTGCCGCGGCTGCCCCAAGCTTTAGTGCGTCCCTCAGCACGTAGTCCTGGGCCTTGGAATGTGCCAGTCTGCAACACTCGGTCGTGGACAACTCTTTGCGCTGGAAGACCAGCAAGTTTCAGGCAGACCAAAGGGCGTCCTTCACCGAATTGATAGTCTTCCAGCAGCAATTGATGTTTATCTCGGTGTGCGTCCCTGGGAACAACCCGTAGAGCAAGACTCCTGTGTTACAGAGCTGCTTGGGATGAACCTCGACAAAAACCACTGCATCTCTTTCCACACCTGCTTTGCAAAGACACATTCCAGAAGGAGGTGGGTAACAGTCTCTTGCCCACCACAGCCCCCTCGAGGGCAGTGTGCAGACAGGGTGAGACTCCGGGCGTGCAGGAAGGATCTGACGGGGAGGGCTCTTCTCACCACCAGCCAAGCTACATCTTGGTGCTTGTTTGAAAGTTCTGGTGATGAGGCATTCTGCCAAATGACTTTGGCAGTCTGCTCGGGGAACCATCCGACAGGATCCACCATCTCCTTTTCCCATAGGGCCTTGAGGATATTCCGTGCAGACCACTGCCTGATGGATTGGTGGTTAAAGGTGTTTTTCCGCAGAAACTTTTCCATGAAGGATAGGTGGTACGGCACGGTCCAACTGCATGGAGCGTTCCGAGGCAATGTGACCAGGCCCATCCTTCGCAACAACGGGGACAGATAGAACCTCAACACGTAGTGACACTTGGTGTTTGCGTACTGGGGATCTACGCACAGCTTGATGCAGCCGCACACGAAGGTGGTCATCAGGATGAGGGCAACGTTGGATACATTTTTCTCGCCCTTATCCAGTTTATGTAAACTCTCCGCACAATCTAATCCTTGGAGCCCTGGTAACATTCTGGTGAATCTGCACTGCACTCGTTCCAAGGCCAATATATCCTTTCTAAGGTGTGGTGTCCTGAACTGTACACAGTGCTCCAGATATTGTCTAACCTGGGTTTTGTATAGCTGTAGCAAAACCTCCTCCTTTCTATATTCTAGCCTTCTGATTATAAAGGATAACATTCTTTAGCCTTTTAGTTTTTTTATACTTGTCATCTACATTTTACTTACCTGTATACATAGATGCCTAAACCTCTTTGCAACTCCAATGTCCCTAGCTTTCCACAATTGGCATAATACTTGGGTCTATCCTTTTCTGGTCCAAAACAGATGACCTTACATTTACAAGCATTGAAATCAATAGTTTTGCCCATTCACTTAATCTATCAATGTCTTTCTTTAATTGTATGCCCCTTCTACACTATTTACTAAAACATTAATCTTTGTGCCTGCAGTAAACTTGGATATGTGGCTCTCTATTGTGTTATTTAAGTCATGAATAAATTTAGTTGAGGTCACAACACTGATCTTTGTGGGACACCACTAGTCACTTCCTTCCGATTTGAGTACATATCCATTATCCCCACTCTCTGTCTCCTACCACTAACCAATCTCCTAACCAGGTCAATCACTTGCCTTCAAATCCATGAACTTTAATGTTAGTTAACAGTTAATTATATGGATCCTGATCGAATGTGGAAGTTCATATAAACTACTTCCATAGACATTCCCTTGTCCCTTACTTTAGTTACTTCCTCAAAAATTCCATTAAGTTCATTAGGCATTGCCTACCCTTTACAAATCCATGTTGCCTGTCTCTAATCTGCTTGAATTTCTCTAAGTGCTTAGTCACTCTGTCTTTAATTATATATTCCAATCACTTCCCCACAACAGATGTCAGACTAAGCAGTCTATAATTCCCTGGTTTCTCTTTCTCACCTTGCTTAAATGAAGAAGTCACATTTGCAATTTTCCATTCGAAAGCAAGAATTCCTGAATCAGGCTTTCGAAGATTTTATTTTATTTATTTATTTAGAGATACAGCACTGAAACAGGCCTTTCGGCCCACCGAGTCTGTGCTAACCATCAACCACCCATTTATACTAATCCTACATTAATCCCATATTCTTACCACATCCCCACCTTCCCTCAATTTCCCTACCACCTACCTACACTAGGGGCAATTTACAATGGCCAATTTACCTATCAACCTGCAAGTCTTTGGCTGTGGGAGGAAACAGGAGCACCCGGCGGAAACCCACGCAGACACAGGGAGAACTTGCAAACTCCGCACAGGCAGTACCCAGTACTTTTTTTTTATTATTCATTCATAGGATGTGGGCGTCGCTGGCCAGGCCAGCATTTATTGCCCATCCCTAATTGCCCTTGAGAAGGTGGTGGTGAGCTGCCTTCTTGAACCGCTGCAGTCCATTTGGGATAGGTACACCCACAGTGCTGTTAGGAAGGGAATTCCAGGATTTTGACCCAGCGACAGTGAAGGAACGGTGATATAGTTCCAAGTCAGGATGGTGTGTGACTTGTAGGGGAACTTGCAGGTGGTGGTGTTCCCATGTATTTGCTGCCCTTGTCCTTCTAGTTGGTAGAGGTCGTGGGTTTGGAAGGTGCTGTCTAAGGAGCCTTGGTGCATTGCTGCAGTGCATTTTGTAGGTCACTGGAGCTGTGAGGCTGTGGTGCTAACCACTGCACCACTGTGCTGCCCTCGTTTTTGCTAAAGCCTCTGCAATTTCCTCAGCCAATTCCTTTAAATCCCTGAGGTAGAAACAGTCAGGTTCTGGGGGTTTGTCAGTCTTTAGTGCCATTGTTTGATACTGTTTTCTTGCTTATGTTAATATTCCAGTCCTTGATTCATTATTAGTTTCCTTGGAATGTCAGGTACTATACCCTCTTCCTGCAATGTGAAGATTGGTATAAAATAATTATTCAACCAGTCTGCCATTTCTTTATTTTCATTTGCAATGGTCCCCACATCTGTTATTAAAGGTTCCATATAATCCTTGACTAATCTTTTCATTTAATATATAGTCACACACATGGGGCTGAACTTTTCTGTGGTAGATCAAGTCGCACCGCTAGGGCTGAAAGCAGGAGTCAACCCCGCTCCAGTGGGTGATGGGACCCCGGGGCAGCATCTTGCTGGCAGCAGCCAATTAAGAAGCCCCTACCGGGGCCGACGTCCAACTGAGGACTGTGGTCCTCCCCGTAGAGCCGCTGGCCCAATCAGAGGGCTGGCAGCTCAGCAGCCTTGGCAGCACGACTGCTAGTGGTACCACTGCGAAGGCTGCAGCTCCAGGATGAGGGCGCCTCAATGGCGAGACACCCTTTGAAGAGCCGGTAGGTTTTTGTGGGGAAGTTGGAGCCGGTCAGGCAGGCCCCAATGATCAGAGGAGGGGTGGTTGTGGTGCACCAGCAGGGCCGTTGCCATGGGGGCAGCCGATGCCGCCAGGGGCCCCTCCGTGAGTCATGAAGCAACCATAAAGGAGGGAATCCGCTCCCCCCCCCCATCCCCCCCGGGCCTGGAACTGGCTGGGAGGCCATCAGGATTTATCTGGCAGTCTCACCACGTGGCAGAACGCCTTCCCGACATGGGAAAAATGACTGCAGGGGCAGGAAGTGGCCCTTAATTGGGCCCTTAAGCAGCCTGGCCGAGCCGCTGAGGTGCCCACATGCTGACAATATGCCATGGTGGCGGAAAGATGCCAAGCTCCCCTCCCAATGCTGTCCCCCACCATATTGCTGTCCCTCCCACCTCTCAACCTGTCCCCATAGGGCCGGAAAATCTCAGCTCAGACTGCTTCCCTTCTGTTACTTTTATCAAAGTTTTCCAGCAGAATTTCTGTGTCAGAGTTTTTTTCCACTGTCATTCTGGCTACTGAGCATTTTCACAGGATTTTGTATCAGGAACGAGGGGTGTCTTAAGACGAAGAGGATTATCTGTTTTTTAAAAAGATGTAACACTCTGTATCTTTAATTGCGAAATGAATGAAAATGTGAATAATGTGGCCCTTGTAAGTTTTTCCACTGTGAACTAAGAGGGATTCAGTTGTACACAAATTGAATCAGGCAATTGGTCCTCTCCAGTAACATCTCCTAAAACAGCAATGATTCAAAGTAACGCAGACTAATGAGAGCCCAGTGCTAATAATTCCTTCTGTCAGAAGCTCGCTCATGTTGGTCTGTGTATTTACTTTGGACTGTCCCAACATTCTGTTGCCCAAAAGCTACCGGTAAGGAAAGAATTCACAACAGATGTAAATATTTAGTGGAGGTGCCTGTGTTCTGATTGGTCCCAGTCCATGGCAAGGCTCCCAGTTCAACACAACTCCCGAATATTAATAATCCATGTTATGCTTGTATCTCCTTTTATGGTCAGAATATACCGTCCAATAGATACCAGACAGTGAGAATGAATCAATGAAATATGTGGCTCCTGACCTTTGACATGGATGTACCGTGAAGCAAAACTGGTTTGGAAGGCTTGTGGAGTGAGACTTCTTGTGCCAGATTTCCTCTCACGATGGTGCAATTACAAAGTTATTTTGCCCTGTAGTGGTGTAGTGAGTCTGGTTAGTGGCACCATTCAAGGACATTGTCTCCTGTGACAGCAGAGAATTATGAGCTGGCTGTCAGGGGGAGAACAGTTCGAGATGGAGTCGAACAACAACAGGAACTTGCATTTCTGTAGCACCTTAAAAATGATCCAGGGCACTTCATGGAGATACAATCAGACAAAAACAACCACTGGGACTGAGAAGGTGATGTCGGGAGGGGGTGACCAAAAACCAGGTCAAAGAGGTGAGCTGCAAAGAAGGTCTTAAAGGAGAAGAAGGTGGTGGAGAGGTTTAGGAAATTCTGGAGTGTAGGGCCTGGCTGAAGGCACGGCCACCAATGCTGGGATGAAGCAACTCAAGAATGAGCAAGAGGCCAGGGTTGAAAGAGGACCAAGATGTCGAAGGGTTGTAGGAGGAGGTTACAGAGATAGGCAGGGCTGGTGGGGAAGGGGTGGTGGTGGTGTCGGGGGCAAGTGACAGCACGGAGCAGGAGGCTTCCCTGCAGCGGCAGTTGGTGAAATTATAGGGTGGGGGCAGGGCCATGGGGGAAATGATCTCCCAGGCTGCAGCTGCAGATCCAAGCCTCAATCCAGGAAACTCCCAGCCAATCCGGCAGTGTTAATAATCTGAGTTACCCTGCAGGGTGTCCAGGACTATTTTTAGGGAAAGGTAGTGACGGAGGTGAGAAACTGTCACAGCAGCTCTCTCGTGAAGAATTTAATCATTGTGGAAGCTGATTGGTTGAATTTTGCTTTGGCGAAATATGATTGGTTGAATTCTGTTTTGAAATATAATTGTGATTGGGGAGAAATATGGTGCAATATGAATGGTGAAAAACTAAAGTAGAAATTAGCCAATTAAAATTCTTCAGCCACTTACATTAATGGGAGTAGGTATAATTAACTCATTAATATTAATCAGGGGAACAGTTCCTTAATTGAAATACAATCGTAGAATAGTGCGATACAGAAGGAGGCCATTTGGCCCATCGAGTCTGTACTGGCTCTTTCAGACAGCAATCCAGCTGCTCCCACATTAACATTCTTGGAGAGTAGGATATCGGGTAATTGTATTCAATTTCATCCCATGGGATTTAACTAATGAGGAAGAAACAATGAGTTTGTTCATTCACAATGTGAACAGACAAGGGATATCCGGGAAGCTTTGATAAATATTTAATAAGGTTCAATCTGTATATAAAAAATCTTTCTTTTCTTCAGATTTATGTTTTTCAGAGCAAGTCCTGGTGTGAACAGGGTAACATAGAATTACACAGAGTATAGAGCACAGGCCATTTGGCCCAACTGGTCTATGCTGGTGATTATGCTCCATTCTATTCCTTTCTCCCTCATGTGTTTATCCAGCTTCCCCTTAAATGTATCGATACTATTCACCTCAACCACTCCCAGTGGTAGCGAGTTCCACATTCTCACCACTCTCTGGGGAAAGAGGTTTCTCCTGAATTCCCTATTGGATTTATTAGTGACTATCTTATAATTATGGTTCCTAGTTTTGGCCTCCCTCACAAGTGGAAACATCTCTCTGTCTACGCGATCAAACACCTTCATAATTTTAAAGACCTCTATTAGGTCACCTCCTCAGTCATCTTTAGAGAAAAGAGCCCCAGCCTGTTCAGTCTTCCTGACTGATATAACCTCTCAGTTCTGGTATGATCCTCATCAATCTTTTTTGCACCTTCTCCATTGCCTCCATATCTTTTTACACTGGTTTGAAACTATAATAATTGATAATTGATGGTACAATGTACTTTACAAATAACACATTGAAACCATCTGATTCTTGGGGAAATCTGGAGGAGTGGAACCTCAATCCCTTCCCTTCTGTTGATTTGGTATCAAACTTGTAATGTATCAGCATAATCCAATTAAGGCTCATTGAGTCTGTCTTGTGAAAGGAAGAGGCTGTCACAGTTAGAAAAATCTGCTCTGAAGGTCTGTTCTGTGCGATTTTGTCTTTATTGGTTATCAATAGCACTTTGTACATTGAGCTTTGGTACTCAATAGACTGACTGTCCTGACAAGAAAGGAGTCAATGGATAGCAAGTTAACATGAGTGCAATGAAGTTCAAAGAATAATTACATTTTAAACATGGAAATGCTGTAGGCTGTTAGCAAATTGGTTGCAGGAATTTTACTTTGTTCAGTGTCTGCGTGATCCTTACACCATCAGTAATAGACTTTACTATGACGTAATCAAGCTATGTTAGGAGTAAGAAGTTGCATCGATGTTAATTAACGTAGACATGGTTAGTGTTTCACTACTAACTGTATGGTGATTCAGGAATCTGGAGACTTTTGGCATGCATGGAATGTAGCATTCTAACTCTCAACACCAACACAGAAAAAGCAAGTTCTTAAACATTCTCAAGATCTCCTCTTTTCATTCTTTCCAAACTTGGTGTGTCTCCTGCACATAGTTGACCTTTCACCTGGGTTCTGTACGTAAAAAAGCAAAATTCCTATGATTTTGTACTCGTTTAAAGGACATTGCAAGACATCTGAGATCAGACAAGTCTATGTGTAGTGTATAGAGCATGCATATGGGTGATCCATATAACAAGTCCATGCTTTTGTGTTCATGAGTCACATGGGTATGTACTGTAGATCATCAATGTCACAGTTTAGTCCCTATTTCCGTGAATTCCCATACATCTCGTGCCATGGGTAGTCACAGATCCTGGTGTTCTGATCTCGGATTGATCCTCCAGTGAGGCAACAGCACAAAGAATAGCCCTTTCTAAACCTCCAGGTTCAGTATAAACCAATAATAATAACTATAAACTCAAATAGGATTGAGTTTCCTTCAGATTGGAGGATTGTGTTGAGGAACAACATGTATCTCTAGGGCTACAGTTTGGACATTCTTGATCTATAATGTAGCAGTTAAAAGGCTTTCATCTTTCTGCTTTCATCACTTGCTGGTAACTTGAGACTCTTACCAGTAATATCTGTGGAGAACATCCTCACAGAGACTACCAGATCTAAAAAGAGAGAACTTGCATTTCGATAGCACCTTTCACAACCTCAGTAAGTCCCAAGCGCTTTACAGCCAATTAAGCAAAGGCTCTGGGCCCTGACAATATTCCGGCTTCAGTACTGAAAATCTGTGCTCCAGTGGCGCAGCGGTTAGCACTGCAGCCTCACAGCTCCAGTGACCTGGGTTCGGTTCTGGGTACTGCCTGTGTGGAGTTTGCAAGTTCTCCCTGTGACCATGTGGGTTTCCTCTGGGTGCTCTGGTTTCCTCCCACATGCCAAAGACTTGTGGGTTGATAGGTAAATTGACCATTGTTTAAAAAAAAAATTGCTCCTAGTGTAGGTAAGAGAATTGAGGAAAGGTGGGGATGTGAGAGGGAAGATGGGATTAATGTAGGATTAGTATAAATGGGCGGTTGATGGTTGGCACGGACGCGGTGGGCCGAAGGGCCTGTTTCGGTGCTGTATGACTCTATGAGAACTTGCTGCGCCCCGAGCCAAGCTGTTCCAGTACAGCTACAACACTGGCATCTACCTGACAATGTGGAAAATTGCCCAGGTATGTCCTGTACACAAAGCGCAGGACAAATCCAACCTGACCAATTACCGCCCCATCAGTCTACTCTCGATCATCAGCAAAGTGATGGAAGGGGCTGTTGACAGTGCTATCAAGCAGCAGTCTCTCAACAATAACCTGCTCAGTGACACCCAGTTTGGGTTCTGCCAGGGCCACTCAGCTCCTGACCTCATTACAGCCTTGGCCCAAACATGGGCAAAACAGCTGAACTTCAGAGGTTGAGGTGAGAGTGGCTGCCCTTGACAGCAAGGCAGTATTTGACCAAGTATGGCATCAAGGGTCCCTAGCAAAACTGGAGTCAATGGGAACCAGGGGAAATCTTCACTGGTTGGAGTCATACTTCGCACAAAGAAAGGTGGTTGTAGGAGGTCAATCATCTCAGCTGCAGGAGTTCCTCAGGGTAGTGTCCTAGGCCCAACCAATTTCAGCTGCTTCACCAATGACCTTCCCTCCATCAGAAGTGGGGATGATTGCACAATGTTCAGCACCATTCATGACTCCTCAGATAATGAAGCAGTCCGTGTAGATATGCAGCAGGATCTGGACAGCATCCAGACTTGGGCTGTTAAGTGGCAAGATACATTTGTGCCAGGCAATGACCATCTCCAACAAGAGAGAATCTAACCATCTCCCCTTGACATCTAATGGCATTACTATCGCTGAATCCCGCACTAGCAACATCCTGGGGGTTACCATTGACCAGAAACTGAACTGGACCAGCCACATAAATACTGAGGCGAGTAACTCACCTCCTGTCTCCCCAGTGCCTGTCCACCATCTACAAGGTACAAGTCAGGAGTGTGATGGAATACTCTCCACTTGCCTGGATGGGTGCAGCTCCAACAACACTCAAGAAGCTCAACACCATCCAGGACAAAGCAGCCCGCTTGATTGGCACCCCATCCACAAATATTCACTCCCTCCACCACTGACACACAGTGGCAGCAGTGTGTACCATCTACAAGTTGCACTGCACCAAGACACCTTCCAAACCTGCGACCTCTACCACCTAGATGGCCAAAGTCAGCAGATGCATGGGAGCAAGTTCCCCTCCGAGCCACACACCATCCTGATTTGGAACTATATCATCATTCCTTCACTGTCGCTGGGTCAAAATCCTGGAACTCCCTTCCTAACTGCACTGTGGGTGTACCTACCCCACGTGGACTGCAGCGGTTCTAGAAGGCAGCTCACCACCACCTTCTCAAGGGCAATTAGGGATGGTAATAAATTCTGACCTGGCCAGCGACACCAATGTCCCATGAATGAATTAAATAAAAGTAATGCAGAAAACATGGCAGCCAATCTGTGCACAGCAAGATCCCACAAACAGCCATGAGATAATCTGTTTTAGATGTTGATTGAGGGATAAATATTGCCAATTCATATTATCGGTCCTGCTCACAACCAACGCACTTGCAAAAGTTATTTTTCTTCCAATCAGGAATGTATTTATGCAATAGTGGGACAGTAAAAAAACAACCACAAAATCAGGAGAAATTCCACTCGTGGTGCAGTTAATAACCGTGGAAGCAATTTGATTCTGTTTCAGATGTCTGACTCCAACCAGATGTGTACAGTTTCACATCTGTCCACGACCGGTATAATAAGGGAGCATGAAATTAACTGAAACTAATTTCTCAGTGTTGAAAGACTATCTGTGAGCCATCGTCTTAATTCTCCTGAAACATTTCCCAGCTGCTGTTTGAAGCGTTTAATTTTAAGATCTATGATATTGGAAACTGATGATTGGATTGGGGTTACCTAAGAACTCAGTAACTAAAGCAACATTTATACTCCAGCTGTCGCCCTCACTCTGAAGTGGTTTTGCTTCAAACTGATGCTGCAGTGCCAAGGGTAAATTCGCCAAAGATTCTGTGCCACTCTCATAAAATCTTGCAATAGAAAGGAAGCCATTCGGCCCATTGTGCCTGTGCTGGCTCTTTGAAAGATCTATCCAATTAGTCCCATTCTCCTGTTCTTTCCCCACAGCCCTGCAAATTTTTCCTTTTCAAGTATTTATCCAATTCCCTTTTGAAAGTTACTATTGAATCTGCTTCCACTTCCCTTTCAGGCAGCACGTTCCAGATCACAACAACTCACTGATTAAATAAAACTTCCTCATCTCCCCCATCCCCAGTTGTTTTGCCAATTACATTCAATCTGTCTCCTTTGATTACCGACCCTCCTGCCAGTGGAAACAGTTTCTCCTTATCTACGCTATCAAAACCCTTCATCATTTTGAACACCTCGATTAAATCACCTCTTAACCTTCTCTGCTCTAAAGAGAACAATCCCAGCTTCTCCAGTCTCTCCACATAACTGAATTCCTTCATCCTGGTACCATTCTAGTAAATCTCCTCCGCACCCTCTCCAAGGCCTCGACATCCTTCCTAAGGTACGGTGCCCAGAATTGGACACAACACATGGCCGGTGCAAATCGACAAATTGC